>NC_142010.1:208044165-208366665 GCF_049901735.1 Notechis scutatus
CATTGTATCATGGGTGCACGCACACGAGTGAGTGTACAAGTGCATGCATGCACACTTTTGGCATGCAATGTGGAAAAGGTTAGCCATCACTGTGTTAGCCCATGCATATCACAAAGAAGAGGGTCTCCAAAGCACTTGTAGGCAGGATACTAAGCAATAGATAGAAACTTATCAAAGAGAAATCCAACTTAGAATTAAGGAGAAATTTACTGACAGTGAGAGCAATTAATAATGGAATGGCTTGCCTCCAGAAGTTGTGGTTGCACCATCACTTCAGTTTTTAGGACAGCCATGTATCTGGAATAGCATAGGATCTCCTGCTTGGGCAGGGGGTTGGACTAAAGGACCAAGGCCTCTTCCAACTTTGTTATTCTGTATTCTGTATATATTGTCCATTCTATGTGGTCAATCACAGATCAAGATGGCTCAGCAACACACAGAAGTGCCAGTTCAAGCAGGTGTACTCAGAAACAGTCTAGGCATATAAATCAGGATTGATCACTACTGGCAGAAGGCAGAACATCCCTTTTGAGTGCAGCCCAGAAAACGAGAACCATTTTGTGGCAGGCCTACAGGTTCTTCAAAGCTAGCTCTTACTGGCACACTTTTTTTTTCAGAGTCTCTTTCCTTGAAGATCAGTAGTAGTAAGAATTTGACCCCCCACTGAATTCAAACTATACTGATGTTGAGACCTTTGCCTGACAAACTTACAGACTTGAGATATCAACTAATTAGCTCCAGAATAAAATGAACTAGTGATGAAATGATATATTGTACCAGGATAGAAGTATAACAGAGTGGGATTCTTATCAGGGATTCAGACTTCAGAAATTTCTTGCCCTCATAGAAAATCAAGTGTTCACCTTTTTGTGCAAATCTGAGATTCAAAAATGATAAGATTTAATGGGCATTGGTAAATTGAGATTCCAAACAGTACAGGTTGCTGAGTTGATATTCTCAGGCCTCAGGCACCTAACAGTGCTGTCCAGAAACCTTTGTCTGGTTTTGTACAGCAATTGAAAAATATTTTGAAAACTGACTAAAAAGTGAGTCGTACTAACTATTGAGGAGTTCACCATTTCTCAATCATTTGCATTTCTAGGCTGATAGGCTTTTTGGCAGGATTCATTGGCAATGCTAATATCTCTGGGAGATGACAATTAACATGCTGTTTGTGCATTCATGTGTTTGCTTTAAAAAATCTGAGAAATGTGTAAGTTACTATAGTACTGTATGTAATAAGCTACCATATAAAGAAATAGTCCATATTAATATACAATAGTTTAATAGCAAACATGTTATCTCAGACCCACTTATACAGTGTATGAATTAAAGAAAAAAGACAAATGAAAAGGGACTGCTGAAGAGATGTAGACTGGATAGGGCACATGTATCCCAAGCAGCATTTGAAGGCAGCATTTGAAGAGGTGATAAACCCACTTGACATTACTCATGTCATTATCAGAAATCTGCAAAGCTAAGGCATTCACTGAGCCGTTAAATCGCCTTTGAATCTTTTCAAAGCCATTCAAAGGAACCTAATTCAGTTTAACAATTTGAATCAATGAGTTTTAATTGATCCATGTTGAAGGATTCAGTCAAATCTCCTTTGAAGTGATATACACCTTTGAAACTTCTTCTGTTAAGATGTAGTTGGCTAGATGTTAGCTTTTGCCGGTCCTTATAATGTATTTATTTCCTGTACATACATCACCTTTCAATTCTAGCTATAAAACCTGTTTCATGGATTGTTTCTCAGACCTGACTCCTGTTGTCAGGAGCACTCTACATGCAGAGAATGCTTCAGCCTACAGCAAAAACAATAAGCATGAACAAGAAAGAGAGATGTAGTTTGTTTTACTGGATTTCATTGAATTAGTGAAGATATGCTTGGGGCTTCTTTCTCTGTATCATTTCCATACAGTTTCCTTTTTTATTTGGAACTTTTTCATTATCTGACTGACATTATCTGAAACTGGTTTTTATCCTTCTATCTCTTGCACATCTTTTTATCCTTCTAACTTAGTATTGTTTTTTTTCCCTCCGAGAATACAATTGACTAAAAAACTAATATGGATGTCAATTGCCCCACATATGATTCACACAGTGATCAAAATATCAAAAGAATGAAGAGAAATCTAATCTCTCTCTCTCTCTCTCTCTCTCTCTCTGTGTGTGTGTGTGTGTGTGTGTGAGAGAGAGAGAGATATTGAATATGTATGAAATCTAAAATTGCTTCAAGTTATCCCAAACCAATCAAATTAAAAATTTGCAAACAAGAAATTGTCTAGGAACAAGTAGTTTATAAAGGATAGAGGCATATTTCAGCTAAAATCTCCCACTTACATCAATCTGGGAGGAGGAAAAATTCTGATAGCACTATCAATCTTCTATGATCCCTATGGATTAGCATTAGTACTATTGAAATGAAAACAGAAAATAACCAGACAACTGGGAGGACAATAGTAAAAAAAAATGCCTAGGAACTCTGTCAAATCATTTTGCACCACACAAACTGTTTCAAAATTCCAAGGTGCATATTGACCTCTGTTCTGAAGAAATGATCACATTGGAGATTATTATGCAGAGTATGAGGCTCTAGAAGCCAGGTGTGAGATCTTTTACAGGAAAGACAAGAGTAGCAGTGTTTAGGATGAAGACATGTCCACAGAACAATTAGACAGCTAGTAGGAGATAGGTTAATCACTGTCCTCACTTCAGACTTCCCTCAAGGCACCCTATGTTGTCAATAGAGTAAGTCTGGTGTCAGACTTTACTACCACATCAGAACAACTGAAGAAGACTCAAAGCTGCTTCCAAGTGGGTTGGGGTTGAGATGGAGGCAATATTAGTTATTTGCATTTTAAAGGTAATTTTTTTATTAATTGTATGCCACTGAGAGTCATTATGGAGTTGGGCAGCCTTATGCATTTAATAATAAATAAATTGTGAAGACACATTCCTTAAAATGGTTAGCAAGACACCTTCAAGTAAGTGGACTAAACCCAAATTTTGCTATTGTTTTTAAATATTTCTTACTGTATCACATCTAAGGATAGGTAATATCACATAAAGATCCCACATCTCTTCTCAAATTTGTAAGAGGTACAAAATAATGAATCTAGATATGATGTGTGTGAGTGTGTGTGATCATGTTGACTGCAGGTTATAATCATATGACTCTTCTAAAGTCTACACTTGCTATACTATTTATTACATACTGAGAAAGCTCACATATAGTGATTTAAAGTCCAAAACTAAATTTAGTGAACCAGTATGATTGATTGCTTATTGTACCCTATGACTATCATTAAGTGTCGTACCTTATGATTCTCGACTCCTGATGAATGTATCTTTTCTTTTATATATACTGAGAGTATTTACACCAAGACAAATTCCTTGTGTGTCCAATCACACTTGGCCAATAAAGTATTCCATTCCATTCCATTCCATTCCATTCCATTCCATTCCATTCCATTCCATTCCATTCCATTCCATTCCATTCCATTCCATTCCATTCTATTCTATTCTATTCTATTCTATTCTATTCTATTCTATTCTATTCTATTCTATTCTGGCTAAGATGGAACTAGAACACAACACTTTCCTGTTTTCTAGAACAGAGCCATAAAGGCGCAAAGGACATTGGAAGCCTAGGATCTAACCATATGATCAAGGTCATAGTCTTTAGACCTGCCAAAAGTCCAAGTGTCCTTACTCACCCAAAATCCTATACCGCTATACAAACAATCCTAATGACTCAGCCCCCATGCTACTAGCTTGATCCGCTGGATAAAGTCCCAGTACTGTGTTGCTCACTATGACTTCCTTTTGGCTTTTTTCCCTCCCACAAGAAAGAGGGACATACATGAGTTAATATCTTCTGATCTGTACTAGGAGTACAGGGAGCCTCAAAAACTTATTTTTCTCTCCCTACAGGAAGAACAGTAATATAAGCCTAGTAGGTTTTCATTTTTTTAAAAATAGCTATTACAAACTTTTACACGGCTACTCAACTCATACATGATGAATGTGGGTGGCTGAAAGAACATCTCTGGGTGTGTGGAATGTAAGACAGATATAAAAACCATTTTATCTTGCCCTTTCACAAGAAATATATAGCTTTATCTATTTTGCATCTTTGCCCCAAAAACATTGAAAGGAAGAATAGCCTATGTGATGCAAATGAATGGAGATGGCACCATGATGTCAAGAGTGAGTGCTGAAGGGCTCAGAACTACTCTTTTTAAAGAATAAAATTTCACCATAATGCAAAGTTTATTTAAACTGTATAATTGGAAGACCAAACATGCAATGCAAACTTATTAACTGATTTCTGACAGCAGCATTCAGTGCAGTAAACTTTTATCATCTCTTTGTATATTTCATTATAATTAAGCAGAAGAAGTTTCCTACTGCTTACAGGTACTCACACTCTGGCTGAATTATATTAAAATTATAGTCTGTCTCAGTTTGAGGTCAGTAGAGATTGACTTCAGGACATTCTCCTAAATCAGCCCCCATTTGTACTAATACATTTGGCCTCGTTTTTTCTTATCTCATCCATGCTGTGTATTATATACACCCACAGTTTTAAACTCTGCAGGGATTTATCCTGCCCTCAGTCCATGGACAGAACTTCAATTAATGCTAATAGGGGCTTCATGTGCTCATTAAAGTTGTTGAATCAGCTGGAACAGAAGTCAACTTTAATTGGGACATCATTCAGTAGCATAGTGAGATTTATGTCACTATTTCTAAATTGGTTTTTATTTCCACGAAATTGAAAAACTGGAGTTAAGAAAAATAGGATATTATGTGTTGTTACCCATTCTCTAAACAAACTTGTTGGTTACTATTTTTTTAAAAACATTTCCACAAGAATAGCACAGTGTGAACATGTTTTTGAGAGGAACAGGATATTACCTTGTCCTAGGGTCATGTTCAATGCAATACATATTGTTTTAAATAACACACACCAGGAATCAGTGGGACTATTTGCATAGCACCAGAGGATTCTGTGAGAGGTAGAAGAGCTGATTGTTGCTTTGGTGAGATGGGCAGCATAGAAGTCTAATAAGAAAAAAATTAAAATAATTAGAAATGGGACTTCATCCAGTAGATCAAGCTAGCAGCCTGGGGACTGAGTCACTGAGTGACTCAGCTCCACCTAGGGTGCACAATTGAAGCTTAGTTCAATGGGTTAAGCTAAAATCTGTGGACTGTGTTGTTGGGAATATTTATTTAACATAGAGGATTTTAGGAGAATAAGAAGGATAAGATATAAGGTATTTTGTTCTGGGCAGGGTGTTGGACTTGAAGAACTCCAAGGTCTCTTCCATCTCTATGATTCTTTTCTGTTCTATTATTTATTTGTTTATTTATTTATTTATTTATTTATTTATTTATTTATTTATTTATTTATTTATTTATTTATTTATTTGGTTTGTCAATTGCTTACAAGATAATAGGTATAAGTAAAAACATAGTTATGAATACATGGATACATATAAGAAAAAAAAAGAAAAGAAAAGAAAAAGAAACAATAGGTCAGGGATGGTAGGCACGTTGGTGCGCTTATGCACACCCCCTACAGATCTCTTAGGGAAGGGGTGAGGTCAACAGTAGACAGTCTAAGGTTAAAGTTTTTGGGGTTTGGGGAAGAAACCACAGAGTCAGTAGAGTATTCCAGACATTGACCACTCTGTTGCTGACGTCATATGTCTTGCAATCAAGTTTGGTGCAATTAACCTTGAGTTTGTATCTATTGTGTGCTCTTGTGTTGTTATGGTTGAAGCTGAAGTATTCATTGACAGTTAGGACATTGCAATGTATGATTTTATATACTATATTTAGATCAGACCGAAGGCAATGTAGTTCTAGGTTTTCTAGGTCTAGAACTTCAAGCCTGGTGGCATAAGGTATTCTGCAACAAGTAGAGGAGTGGAGACCTCTTCTTGTGAAATATTTCTGGACTTTCTCGACTGTGTTAATATCAGATACGTAATGTGGGTTCCAGACTGATGAGCTGTATTCTAGTATTGGTCTAGCAAATGTTTTGTATGCTCTAGTTAGTAGTGTAATATTACCAGAGAAAAAGCTATGTAAGATTAGGATAACAACTCTTAATGCCTTTTTTGGCTATGTAGTTACAGTGGGCTCTAGCACTTAGATAATTAGAGATGAGTACTCCAAGTTCCTTGACAGAGTTTGGATCATCAACAAGGTCTTGACTATTCAGCCTGTATTTTATTTTCTGATTTTTTTTGCCAATATGTAAGACAGAGCATTCATTTGTTGAGATTTGAAGTTTCCATTTGTTTGACCATTCTGATACATAGTCAAGGTCTTTTTGGAGGGTAGCAGTATTGTCTGTGGTGTTGAATAACTTTACATCATCAGAGAAGAGAACACACTTGCTCTTAATATGATCACAGAGGTCATTTATGTAGAGTATGAAAAGAGTTGGTCCTAGAATACTGCCTCCCACTGTTGACAGGTACAGAATTTGATAGGATGCTCCCAATTTTGACCATTTGTTGTCTGTTTGATAGGAATGCTTCTATCCAGTTATGAAGGTGTCCAGAGATCCTGTAAGATTTTAGTTTTAGGAGTAGTTTGTCGTGTTCCACTGAATCAAAGGCTTTACAGAAGTCAATGTAGATTGCGTCTATTGCTTTGCCCTAATCGAGTTGTGTAGTCCATATGTTTTTGCAGTGTAAGAGTTGCCGATTACAGGATAGTTTTTTTCTGAAACCAGATTGTTTATTAGAGAGTAGGTTGTTTGTCTCTAAGTGGAGGATAATGGATTGATTAATAATTGATTCCATGAGTTTACAGGTGATGCAGCATAAAAAGATTGGTCTGTAATTTTCAACTAGGGTAGGGTCTCCCTTTTTGAAGATGGGGATGGCTGTGGCTTGTGACCATAGTTTTGGCAAGGAGCTGGTCCTGAAAGATTTTTCAAAGATTATGCTTAGAGGTTCGCTATGGCAGTGGATAGTTTTTTTAAGAAGTAGGCACATATTCCATCCGGTCCAATAGATAGAGATGGTTTTAGATTGTGTAGTGCTTTTTCAACATTGTCTTCTGTAAAATCGATATGTATTAAATCATTGTAGTTGTCTGTAGGAAATACTGGGCATGATCCATTGCTGTTTACAAATACTGAGCCAAAGAATGTGTTAAAGAGGTTGGCTTTAATGGTGTTGTCATTGCAGTCTTTACCATTAGGTCCTTTCAGGGGTGGGATGGACCTTGAGTCTTTTAGTTTGTTGTTTACAAAATTGTAGAAAGCGTGGGTGAAATTGGTGAGTAGAAGGTTTTCCTCTTGTTTAATGTGATAATTGGTGCATTCAGTCTTTATCTGGTGGCATAAATTTTTGTATTGGCTTTTGAAGTTGGCAACGTGACCAGATTTGTTTTTCCACCAAAGTGATTTCTTTTTGGATTGAAGCTTCCTTATTGTTATGGGTAATTTGTTTTTTCTGGTTTTGGGAGTTGTTAATGGTACATATAGTTTGATGACTCTTTTGACTTCAAGTAAAAATATGTTGTAATGGTCTTCTACAGTATTGCATCCAGTGAATAGAAATTGCCAATCAATGAGAGATTGTTGTTTATAAGATCATAGTTTCCCTTTTTGAAGTTATAATTGGGGATTCCGTTGTTGTGATGATTTTTGTGTGGACGTATGTTGAGACAAAAGTCAATCATGTTGTGGTCATTGTTGGAAAACTATTGCAGAAGATGAGATCGAGGCAGTTGTTAAGTCTAGTGTTGTTGGTTACCAGTTGTTCTAGTCCCAGCTTTGTTACTGCATTGTAGAAGGTTGCATGTGTGGGTTCAGTTGTACATTCGTTAAGGGTCCAGTTAATATGAGGTAGATTGAAGTCACCAAGAAAGATAAAAGCATGTGGGCAGGATGCTGCCCGTGTTAGTAGTGTATTTAGCTTGTTTGCATGTTCGATGTCATAATCAGGGGCTCTGTAATATAGTAAGAACTGAAATGTGATATTTAAGGACAGTTCACAGACGATGGTCTCAGGAATAGCAAGCTCCTGGGTAACTTGGATGTTTTTTAGATGTAGGGACTTTTTATAGAAGTTAGCAACACCACTTTCTCTACGGATTTCACGATCTGATCGGTAAACATTATAGTCTATTACTGTGGTAATGGACTCAGGGAGAGATGCGTTGAGCCATGTTTCACAGACAATATAATGTCGAATTTAGCTGTATTTAGTAAGAGGAGAAATTCAGGTATTTTATTCACAAGGCTTCCTGCATTGAGTAGCTTGCATTTAAGGCCAGTTGTGGTTGGAATAGAGGTAGTTAGGGGCGTGCGTGCTTAGTTTTGAGTGATGTTGGATTAGATGCGGTGTATTAGTTATAATAATTTATTTCATAATACTTTCTATTATCTGAAAAGAAACCAGAGATTTCGTCCTATGTTCCACCATCACTGTGGTTAAAGCTTAATGTGCCAAATCTCTTTCACATTCTGAGTGCTTCTGTAATTACCATATGATTTGATGAATACTGAGCTGTAAATTAGTGAGAAATACTCCATGATTAGCTCAAAACATAACAAAAAAGTTAATTATGTAACACTTCTGTGATTTATTCATGTACAGCTGCATTAGTATGCAACCACTTTGCTAATAAAATTCAGTGGGATCTCATGAAAGAGCTCATTAAACTTTGGATGTTATCTTAGTGGAAGGTCTAACCTAACAATTTATTAAATGAGGACAATATTCATTTATAGTGTAGACAGTCCGTTTTGATGGTAACAATTGGTAATAGTCAACATTCTTAATGTGTTACATCATTTGAATTGCTCATTCTGATAATTTTAAATTGTGATTTCTTCAAACAATTTCAAATCATGTTTTACTAACATTGGATAAAAACTACTTGTAGATGGAGAAATGTAGTGTTTTCCTCCTCCATCAATTTGCATTAAATGTGATAAAATATTTAGAAATTGTTTCAAAGAAGAAAAAAATGAGGAAGATTTTCTGGATCGGCTATGTAGTTTGACATTTACTATAATTACTAACATAATTAGTATCTTTCTAAGAGCATAAATATGTAAATGATTTGACTTTCATTGTATGATCATCTTTTCGATGTTTTGTGCCTGCATGGCTTTCACATACTAGTTAAAACTCAAGAGAGGATTGCAAGAGGAACCCAAAGTTGATCTTCCAAAAGGCAACTGGACACTCTTCCTTTTTCCTTTCCTTTCCTTTCCTTTCCTTTCCTTTCCTTTCCTTTCCTTTCCTTTCCTTTCCTTTCCTTTCCTTTCCTTTCCTTTCCTTTCCTTTCCTTTCCTTCCTTTCCTTTCCTTTCCTTTCCTTTCCTTTCCTTTCCTTTCCTTTCCTTCTTTCCCTTCCATTCCCTTCTCCCCCCTTCCCTTTCTCAAAAAGAAAATATCCAGTTGCCTTTTTGAAAAGCATCTTTGGGACAACCAACCTGGATGACAAACAAAGAATAGAAATCCACAAGTTAAATCATGCCACATTTAATCTGGTCACATTTGGCAATAACTGAGAATTAAATAAGGTAATAAAATATGAGCAAAACCTTATGGAACTATATTGATTTTCTGGTCCTTGGAATAACAGTTCTTTAGAATTATATAATTCCTTGAACTAGATCCCAAATAAATGCAGTCATTGCAAGTAAAATATAGTGCCTGTAGACAATAGGATTTAAAGATTGTCCCCAATACAATGTGTTGATACATAGTTTAACTGGGAATATGAATGTGTGTTTTTATATATAGGCACATACAGATATTCCTCAGATTATGACCACAATTGGGACCAGAACATTTATTTTTAAACAATGCAGAGAGTTGTGACTGATTTTTGCTATGATCATTAAGTGAACTTGGTTGTCAGAAGCCCCCTGAAAAAAAATTGCAAATGGTGATCACATGACCCCAGGACATTGTCACTATCATAAATACATGCTGATTGTCAAACATCCAAATTTTGATCGTTTAACTGTGGGGACACTGCAACAGTCATAAGTGAGTATGAGGATCAGTTGTAAGTTACCTTTTCAGCACTGTCATAATTTCAATAGTTGTCATAGCAGGATTGGAGATAGAGTTTTCCAGGCTGATGGTCTTTGTGGAGTTCAAACTACCTTTCCTGTGGATAGGGTTAAAGGTAGGTCAAATTTTCATGGAAACCATGACTTCCAGGGCCTCTCCCAAATCATCCACGACCCAATTAGCAAAAGATGTTCTTGTTGTGATCTGGAATAGGATTTATGTGTTGTCTCCTAGTGGCTGGTGGTTATGAGCTTTTCTAAGCTGCAAGGTGTGAGGAGCTGTGAGGTGACCAATTGGATTGGTCTGTCCCTGTGATAATAAACCCCAGTGGGTTTCAAAGGAATCTGTGAAGATCTGTTGCATAATAGCAATAGCAATAGCACTTAGCAATAGCACTTAGACTTATATACCACTTTACAGTGCTTTACAGCCCTCTTGTTAGGGTTTGAGGATTAACCCCTAGCAGAGTATTGCAGCAGTAGTCAAGCCAGGCAACCAAAGGAGAGCGGAAGGGCCCCAGAGTATACACACACTGAACACAAACACTGTTTGTAGTTTAAATAGTTTTTAATCCAGTTAGAGTTTAAGCATTGTCATTCAGTCCATTAAGTCATTCACAGTATTTCCATCCAGTAAGACTCACTAGTATAGTCCAAGTTAAGAGTCCTTGCAATATCTTTATCAGCCGATAAAGATATCTTTCTCCTCCCGGTTTCACTCTCCAGAGAAACAAACGCTGGATATTCAGTAAACAGTAGCAAACAAAAACACGTTCAGTCACAGGCACTCACAGTCAGTAATCACAGTTAGTCGCAGCAGCACACAGTAACAGTTACAGACAGTTACAGCCAGACAGTAAGCTTTCCAGCTTCTAATGCTTCCTTATATTGTAACTTCTAACCGCACCCTTAATCGGCTAATTGCCTGCTGCATTGTGCTTAAAGTGATAAGCACTTAAACCATGATATCTAAGTTTTATATATTTATTCACCCAAACCATATTTGGTATCAATGTTATACCTAACATACTCCCTTTGGGTGAAATAAATATATAATACCTTTACAATCTTATCCCATATTTTTCACAACTCTCCTGGTGCTTACTGGCACCTTGGGCTTTAGTAAAATTATCAGCTAAATTGTCCTCCGACATACAGTACTCTAGCTGAATCATCTTACTTCTTACAGATTGTCTTACGTTTAGGTATCTTAGATCTGTATGCTTGCTCCTTGTTTTTACTCCAATATTTGTGGCCATTTGAATTGCTGCCTGATTATCTTCATGTATAATTATAGGATAATCTACAGTTATACCTATATCAATTAACATTTGTTTATACATTATTAATTCTGTACATAACAATGATAAACAGGAGAATTCTGCCTCCATAGTAGACAAACTTATATGCTGTTGTCTTATTGACTTCCAGCCTATTAATGTCTTACCCAGCATTATGGCTGTTCCTGAAGTCGACTTTCTAGTGTCTCTTTCTGATGCAAAGCTAGCATCTGCATAAGCACTCAAAATTAAATCACCCTTTGGTTCTAAATACAATGAATAATTCATTGTCTTTTTAAGATATCTTAATATCCTCTTAGCTGCAATCCAGTGTCTTTCACATGGTGCAGAATTGAATCTAGCCAACTGATTCACGCAGTACGATATATCTGGTCTAGACCAATTACTAATATAACTCAAACTACCAATTAAAGATTGATAAATCACCTTATCAAACTCAGGGCTTTGTTCATCAGTGTTGCTAAACTCCTGACTCATTGGAGTCTTAGCTGGCTTACAAAGCTCCATCTTGTAATCTTTTAGTAATTTGCTTATCTTATCTTCCTGAGATATCTTAAAACCTTTCCTTGTTTTCTTTATATTCAAACCGAGATACTTCTTTATCTCCCTAATTGCTTGATCTTTATTCTCTTTCCTAATGATGCTATTATTTTATTTGCTTCATCATTAGTTTCAGTTATCAATGCAATATCATCTGTGAATAGTAATAATAATGATACTTTCCCATTTGTCTCTCTCTTAAACAGACATGGATCGGCTAAACCAGCTTTAAATCCTATATTGTCTAGTTCCTTTACAATATACTGGTTCCATTCATAGCCTGATTGTTTTAGACCATAGAGACTTTTCTTTAACAACCAACAATCATTATTATCCTTATTTTCACTTTTAATACCAACAGGTTTTTTCATATAAATAATATGTTTTAATGGGGCGTGCAAGTAAGCAGTTTCCACATCTAGATGGTTAACTATATAGTTTTTACTAGCTGCCCACACTAAAGCTGCCCTCAAGGTTGCTGCCTTAAGACTAGGTGCAAACACCTCATCGTAGTCATTGTCATTCTGCCTAAAACCTTGGGCTACTAACCTTGCCTTATGGATTAAATTACCATCTTTATCTGTTTTTACCTTAAATATCCATTTGCAGCCAATGGATTTCTTTCCTGCAGGTAATTTGGCATTTTCATACACCTTCATATCTCTTAATGAATTCAGTTCCTTATTCATTGCTGCATACCATTTTTCTTTTTCCTTATTAGGATACTTTTTAATTTCTTCAACAGAATTAGGAACTTGATTAATCTGGCACACTGTGTTAGCCTGGTACCTATCAGGCGGTCTAGATACACGTGTAGTTCTTCTGGGAATTACAGGGCTTACAGGAGGACTTTGTTGAACTACTACCTGTTCATCTTCCTCATCCTGTTCAGCTATTGAATCTGTTTCTTCCTTTATGGGCACTATTTCATCCTGTATTTGTCTCTCTTTACTTTATTTTTAAAATTACAGGGATAACTAATGGGATTTCTATAGGATTCAATAACTACATCTTTATTGGCATCCTGTTCTAATTTCTCCCATCCTTCATGTTCTAGAAATTGGGCACTAGCACTACATAACACTTTAGATGTGCCTTTCTCCCAAAATCTATATGCCCTATGGTTTGCCTGATAACCAACGAAGAAAATCTTTTAGCTCTATGTTGCCCTTTTTTTCTGAGTTGTGCAGGAATATGCACCCATGCTGGTGCACCAAATGTGTGCAGGTAACTTAGATCAGGTTTCCTGCCATGCCATCTGGTAAATGGAATTTCACCTGTTGTTGTATTAACAACGTTGTTCAATATGTTATTAGCACACATTGTAGCCTCCCCACAAAGAATCAGGTAACCCAGAATCATTTAACATTGTTCTAACCATTGCCTGTAGTGTTTGGCCTCTTCTTTCAATAAAAGCGTTATGTTCTGGCCTGTATGGAGCAGACTTCTTATGCTCTATTCCAGCTACCTTAAGTCTGTTCTGGAATTTGTTATTAATAAATTCCGTACCATTATCTGTCACCAGGGTTATCAGTTGTCGTTTAGACTTTCTTTCAGCAAACCTAAGCCAATTGAAAAAATGTTGATATGTTTCAGTTTTGCTTTTCATTAAATAGCAAAACCCATATCTAGAATAATGGTCCATAATGCTCAGTATATATCTAGCACCGCCCATACTGGGTTTCTTTGGACCTATGATGTCTGCAAATACTACTTCTAAAGGTTCTTTTGTTTTGAAACCATTTAGCCTATTTGCAGGCAATACTTTGCTCTTATCTTCACAGCAAACATTACAACGCAAATATTTATCACAATGTTTTAACCTTATTCCTTCAGATAACTCAACTGTACGTTTTAGCATTTTAAAATTTACATGCCCCAAACGCCTATGCAATAAATGGATACATTCATCATGAGGCTTTATATTATTAAATACAGTTTGAGCCTCCCTTTCTTACTATTATCTAAGACATATAATGTTCCATTTAAAGCTGCAGTTACTCTTTTGTTATCTTTTTCAATTATGCAATTATTATCCTTAAAAGTAATTACATAACCTAATTTATCTAATACCCTTACTGAAAGCAAATTAAACTTTAGTTGCGGTACATACAACATTTTATATCCTGGTTTATGTACGGACAACGTGCAAAACCTTGACCTTTCGCTTTCAGGTTCCAGCCATTAGCAAGAGATATATGTTGAGAACTTGTAGACATTTTTTTAAATTTTGTCTTATCTCTTGTGATGCGTGGGATGCGCCACTGTCAACCACCCATAAATTATTCTTCACATCAGAGTTGCTAAACATGGCTAGTTCAAATGCTTTCTTTGGCTTTTTACATTCTGGCTTTTTCTCTTTTGCAGAATCTTGCCAAATGTCCTCTGCCTCCACAATTAAAACACTTTTTAATTGTGTATGCCGTCGAAGATAAATTCTCTTCTTCCTGGTGCTTTACTTTGCTTTGCTGGTTTCTTTCAAGCTTTGAAGATAATTTCTCTTCTTTCTTATCTTCTCTCAGCTCATCACGCTCACGCCTTCTTCTGGCTTCTTCTAGTAGCCTGCCTGTTATGTCGGTTAATGAGAGGCTTTCTTTTTGGCAATACTTCTAACGAAGTCACATAGTCATCATAGCTTTGATCTAATGAAGATAATATTATGTAGACTTGTTGCAGTTCATTAAATATAAGCTCTTTTTCTTGCAAATCTTGAAAATGCTCTTCATACAGTTTAAATGAACTAACATATCTCCATTCCTCTGAAGATGCATTCGAAAAAGCTTCCGTGTAAGATTTATATGTGCTCCTACACTGTCCCGAACATAAATCTTCCTGAGGTTCTCCCAGCAGTTTGCAGCATTTTCTTCTCCACGAATATGGACAAGCTGCTGATCACAGAGAGTCAGTCCTATGATGCATAAAGCCTGCTCATTCTTCAGTTTAAAGTCTTGTAACTTTTCTTTATCATCATCATTAGCAGGATCCCAGCTACTCACATCTGGTGGGTTTGCTATAATGTCCCACAATCCTTCTCTGCGTAGAAGTAAACTACATTTCATTGACCATGAAACATAGTTTGTTCCATCCAGCCTGGATATCATGGACAATTGTGACAAATTTACTTGTGCCATTGCTCTTCAGATATTTTGACTATTTTAAACTAATTAAAACAGTTTGTTTTTACAGTAATGTGCAACTCAGACCAACTCTCTCTGCTATATCCTGGTTAGTTAGACTATGCTGCTGGGCCCATAACCAATGTTAGGGTTTGAGGATTAACCCCTAGCAGAGTATTGCAGCAGTAGTCAAGCCAGGCAACCAAAGGAGAGCGGAAGGGCCCCAGAGTATACACACACACTGAACACAAACACTGTTTGTAGTTTAAATAGTTTTTAATCCAGTTAGAGTTTAAGCATTGTCATTCAGTCCATTAAGTCATTCACAGTATTTCCATCCAGTAAGACTCACTAGTATAGTCCAAGTTAAGAGTCCTTGCAATATCTTTATCAGCCGATAAAGATATCTTCTCCTCCTCCGGTTTCACTCTCCAGAGAAACAAACGCTGGATATTCAGTAAACAGTAGCAAACAAAAACAGTTCAGTCACAGGCACTCACAGTCAGTAATCACAGTTAGTCGCAGCAGCACACAGTAACAGTTACAGACAGTTACAGCCAGACAGTAAGCTTTCCAGCTTCTAATGCTTCCTTATATTGTAACTTCTAACCGCACCCTTAATCGGCTAATTGCCTGCTGCATTGTGCTTAAAGTGATAAGCACTTAAACCATGATATCTAAGTTTTATATATTTATTCACCCAAACCATATTTGGTATCAATGTTATACCTAACACCTCTCTTTACTGCCCTCGCTTTACTGAGTCAGCATATTGTCCCCTCATTTTACTAACCTCAGAAGGATGAAAGGCTGAGTCAGCCTTGAGCCTGGTGCGATTTGAATTGCCAAATTGCAGTCAGCCAGCAGTCAGCAGAAGTAGCCTGGAGTACTGTACTCTAACCACTGTGACACCATGTCTCATAATACTTTGGAAACACTAGACCGAGGGGTGGGATCCAACAGGGTTAACTACCAGTTCAGTCATTTATGAGGTTCGGTGATTTATGATATGCTTCCCTGCACGTTGCCAACGTGTGCCTGTAAATCGTCATCAGCATGCTGTGTACAGAGAAGCAGCCTTTCAAAAGCCCTTTTTTCCTGCTTTTTAAACTGCAGCTGTGCCTCACACGGCAGCTGAAGTTGAAAAAAATCAGGAAATAAAGGTCAGGTAAGAGCCCAGGTGGGTGGGTGGGCAAAAACCGGTTCTATGTCTGCTGCTCTTCAGAGCTACCGGTTCTACAGAGGTGGACAGAACTGGTAGAAACCCACCCCTGACTAGACCCCATGTGGAATAGACAGGATTGCACACAGGTGACCTAACCTGAGCCATGGATCTCTATGGTAAATGGAGGAACTGAGAGATATGAAACAGATCAAGAGACAACTAGAGTACTGCTGGTGGAAAATGAAGAATGAACTCAATTGAATATAGGTAAGAGCTACTATTAAACCCTATCTTGTGTAATTCATGTGGTGAAGTGCTGCAAAAATTGCATCTGGGACTTCCATTAAATGGAAATGAAATGCTAGAGATCATCCTATTAGAAAATGTCCAGATTCGTTTCTTTCCAAAATTTGACCTGGAAAATGTGCAATTAATATTATCCTTCAGAAAACAAAACCTTTTTTATACATTTTTTTTTAATGGAAAACCTCATCAGAAGCTTTGAGAAAATCATAGATAAGTAAACTGCAGCTTCAAGTTATTTTTTATAGCATGGATCAGAATTAGAATTTGCAAACATCTAGTTTCTTAAGTGCCTCTAAAAAATACAGTAGCTTCTTATTCATGAACTTATTCAAGAGCTTTTTTGGTTAACTAAAAGGATGTACAGATGCTTTCATTTCCATTGATTTATAATTTTGAGTTATGTCCTCATAATAAATAACAGTGCATCATATAATTGATAAATATTCATAATAAATTTTATGTTGAAGATTTATCAGTCAAATTTCTAGGATGCTAGTCCTAGAAGTCAATAGCTCATCACTTTTTCTGACAAGATGATTCAAAAGCAAACAAAAATTAATGTTGTTGCCTATATAAAAATCAGAACAGCTCAATAATTATTGAGCGTGGGCATTATTTGCATTTATTCCTTATTTTGCATGATAATCCCACAAACCTCAGATGATCTCAGAGAGATGGTCTCTTTAGTATCCCAGACCCAAGAGCATATTAAGTAAAAAATTGGTAAGAATCTATTACTTTTGAGGTTTGGGCAGAATTTCTTATTTATCTAAATAAGATCAGACCAATCAGATACTCTGCAGAGTCAAATTCATGGAATACAAAAACAAAATTAATAAGATGTCATACAGCATTAAAGCTTTGATTAAAAATTTCACCTAGGACCTGGGAATTTATTTAAATACACTCAGTTTTCCAAAGCTATGAAGAGAGGTTTTAGGACCAGCTACAATATTTTTCTATCTGCATTATAACAAGGTACATTGAAATTTGCATGGATGGAAAAATGTGTCTATGTGATTGTGGGAAAATTGAAACAATAAATCACATTTTATTATACTGCTTTTTTATTAGGACTAGCATTTAAACTACATTAACTCTCTGTTGCTTGAATATTTGGGCACATCTGGTGATATCACTCTATTCCGTTTGGATTTGAGTTATGACATTTTTCTTAGGTAGCCAATGTCTGTGTAGCTTACTGTGAAAACACAGCAACAGATTGTTCAAGACAGTTCCTTGGATAGAACAGAATCCGATTAGAGCATAAGAGTATTTTATGACTTTGTCTTTTGTTTGACTTTTGACCATAAATAAAGATGTCTACAAGTGGCACCTTGGCCTGAGCTAAATGTAGGAATTATGCTATCTGAAATATTTGCCAGTCTCTTTTGCCCTTTGAATGTATTGGTCTTTGGGAACATTTCTGCAGCTGAGCTAATTTATTAAATGATCAATAAAAACAAGGTAAATATTGCAGAATTTCATCTTGTGCATTGGTAGGAATTCCCTCTCCTTGTGACCCCTGAGATCTCCCCATCCTCTGCAGAGAGTCAAGGTGCTTTTCTGCCTTGCTGCTCTTTTCCAATTAACTTCTGCTGAGCAGAAAGGTGGCCTTTTCCCATCCTTTCTCATACGAAATGTCTTTCATATTTTATCCAGAAACTAATTAGCAGTCGGTATAGTGCTTTTGGTGAGAAATACTTTCTGAATATTTTCAGACATTACCTTTGCTGATAAAGATTGTGCCAGAATAATGGCAGTTCCATATATACCACATTATAGTAAGCCTGAAGGTTATGAGGTGCCCGTCAATTTTTAATGTCATTTTCTTCCAGGAAGATCACCTATTGGTATATTAACCAAAGCCGAGAAAAGACATTCCTGGAAATTGTCTGAAAAATAACGGAGCTACATGGTTACAAAAGGACCTTAAAATTCACACCTGTTCATTCTGGGAAGGTGTGAGCAGTGAACAGGATGTGGCAGGGACTGGAACGTATTTGATGTGATTTAAGGTGAAGTTTATTCTATTTGTTCTTATTTCAGATTGCTACAAATGGATCCAAGGCAATCAGCTTCTACTGGTAACTTTAAAAAAGAAAAGCAACCGACCCTGACTTTTAAAAATAATGTCATGCAACCATCAGTTCATGACTATGTAAGACATAACTGAATTTGATGGTTTGAAGTATTTACATGATTTCTTTTTCATTAGCTGTTTCTAGCATGTTCATTACCTGGCAAAGTAGATAATAAAATATTCTTGTAGATGAGTTCTAAATAATTAGACATGGTTAGAAAAACAACTCTTTTTTAAAAAAAAAAAAAAAAATCCAGTGTCATGTCAATCCAATGCCATATCAATCTGCTTTTTTCCCTCCTTTTTTTTTTTTTTTTTAAATATTCATTGCTAGTTGGCAGGAGGGGGTGCTATTTGAGAAGAAATATACATTCTCTTGTCTTCTATTCTCATTCTATTCTTCATATTCTAGTCTCCAGAGCACCTGAATACAGGCCAAGAAGCAATGAATGGAAGCGAATCAAAGAGAGAACCAACGTAGAACTAAGGAGAAATTTTGTGACAGTTGAAACAATTAATCAGTGGAACGATCTGCTTTCAGACATTGGAAGTTTTTGAGAAGAGTTTGGACAACCATTTCTCTGAAATAGTGTAGGGTTTCTTGCAGTGATGGGATTCAAAGATTTTTACCACCGGCTTGGTGGGCATGGCTTGGTGTGCATGCTTTGCGTCCATGCATACACTTTGCGTGTGCACGCACACACCAAACACGCACTCTGCACAGGGGCAGAGGTGTTCCAACTCACCTCCTGCAAGCCTGCACTCTCCTTGTCACTTCGGCAGCTGATGCGTAGCACTCTGCTGTGCCACGCAAAGCAGCTGCGCTTCAAAAGCAGGGAATAAAGGTGAGTATGGAAGCCTGGGAGGGTAGGTGGGCCCAACAGCAGAGTGGCAGAGAGAACCAGTTCAGTCTCTGCTGCTCATTGGCACTACTGGCTCGCCAGAACTGGGCCGAGCCAGTAGAATACCAACACTGGTTTCTTGATTGAGCAGGGTGTTGGACTATAAGACCTCCAAGGCAGTGGTGGGATTCAAAATCTTTTACTACCAGTTCTGTGAAACACACACACACACACACACACACAAGTCTTGTTTAGCTCTTCTCCCTTGTTGTTGATAGGATATGTATATGCTTGAACAAGGGTTTGCATTACAAATCTGAATCAGTAATAGATATTCTCAACAAGCTGAACTGGAAAAACAACAAATCCACATGATTGACATGAAAAACTGAGTCAAACCCTGAAAATTGGTAATCAGTTTGTCAGGCAATGGTTTCCAGAATCCCCACAAGGTCAATACCATCAGCCTTGTTTATGGATGAGGCTTGGTCTCTCATATATTTCTATCTAATTATAGACTAAAGCTCATTAAGTCTAAGGGATGTGGCATCCACAATTCACTTAAGATTTTAACTGATCAGTGCATTTTCACTAAACACCACTACATCCCACAAGGATTATTGAAAGAATTTTGGCTGTAACAATTTGAGGCTAAAATTCTTCACAAAATGGATGTTACTTCTGGTTCTTTTCTTCCTTTCCTTTCTTCCTTTCTTCGTTCCTTCCTTCCTTCCTTTCTTCCTCCCTTCTTTTCCCTTCCCCTTCCTTTCCTATTTATTTATTTATATTTGTTTGCCACCCATCTTACCTCAAGGTGACTTGAACGTTTTTTGGGGAAGAAAGGAATAATTAGCAGCATCCACAGGGTATGGGCAATGGACAGACCTGCTCCTTTTCTCCATGCCCTTTGATTGCTTATGTGTATTGCTTAGGGGGTGGAGTTACAACACAACATTGCAACACACAGCAGGTTCTATTGGGAATTAGGCTTATTTCTGTGTAAGCAGGATCATTTCCAGCTAGCCACAGTGATGTCCAAATGACAAAACTTTCTTTATAGCATCACAGTTTACCTTAGGCTAATTTGTATCAGTGTGATCATACTGCATGCCAGTAAGTAAGGAGTTGAGTTTGCATTGCAAAATCATACTTAAGCATGAATATGTAAACTTCATTTTTTTCCATAAAAAAGTTAGCATCTACTTTAGCCAATATTAAATACAAAACTGGAGAATGGTTGAACTATTCCAGATGTATAATCTGTCCTGGGAAATTGTAATTAAACTAGAACCTCCTCTGCAGACTGTAGACTCTCAGCTTTGCAATCATGGAAATGAAAAGAAATAGCTGGGAACACAAATTCTGAGTGTTGCCATAATTTTCACATTTTAAATCCAAGCACAGCTGCTGCATTTTTGCTACTTACTACTACAGCCAATTAATGGTTGTCAAGATTTATAATTAAATGAAGCTAATGAAAATCAGTTGGCTGATAATGGAATTTTTCTCTCATATTTGCATACTATTACTGCATACAAATGTTAAAGTTGCAGATATAGTATTGTTTTAATTGATTATTTGATCTATCATCTGACTCTTGATAAGATGATCAATCTTCATAAACACATGTTTATTAATAATGAATAGATTCATTGGGTCATAAACTTGCAATACATTCAAGATAATTCTATTTCCTTTTTTGTTTTGATTTGCATATTACTGTGATCCAGGACAGGCCTGGATCACAATGAAATGATTATTCATGTCATTATAAATGCCTCTAAACCAATTTCACATATTAAATACACCACTAGTTAATGAACAGCTATGATTGTATGATCACATGAAAGGCAGTATAGAGAAAAATAAATGAGCATTCTATTGGCATTAACATATGTCTTATTCAGGAGTTATCTGTTCTAATAATAGGATTGCTTAGTTTTAGTGGTTTATATCCATGAAAGAGACCTAAAACAAGATGGATCAGCAAATATTGCTGTCCCAATTGGCAAAAAAAAAAAAAAAAAAAAAGCTCAAGATCATATAGGTTGGAAACATGCAGAACAGGCTTTTATCCTGCAGTGGATAAACAATGGCTAAAATGATGATGGTGATGATGATGATAACTAGAACTAGAACTGAAATTCCTTAACACTTCATGTGATATCTACATTATTGGAAATTAAAAAAACATATGGATGTGCCCAGTATTTTGTCAAAGAAAAGATACCTTCCTTATTAATGTTTTTTGTCTAATGTCATCTTTTTCTGATCTCGGTGAAAATACGAAGCTCAATAAATTTTAAGCAATGTCTTTGTTCTTTGACATATAAAACAAATCTTTAAAATGTTCTTTGCTCTCTACTGAGATAATATTATATCAGTTCATAAAGAAAACAAAACTCCTTATGCTTCTATGCAACATATTGGAGCACAGAAATAGGAAGTAAAATTGTGCACAATTTGTCAAATGTAATGACCACATTCCACTGTGGATACTCATATAGTGAATAACACAATAATCTCAGGCAGAAATGTTAATGTGGTAATTACAGAATAAACCATGTCTCTATCCCTAATTGAAGTAATGGATGATACAACAACATGCTCACATTTGTCTAGTGAAATTCAAAAAATAATCTCAAGCATGAATAAAAAACATGTGCAGCACACTTTTAAGTATGGCATACTAATTGTTTTGTTCTTGATTAAAATATCTCCATCCAGATTCAGGAATAATATCATTACAATATTTTACAAAATAAAATCTACAAATGGAATGATACACAAAACAGTATATGCCTCCACCAATCCCTACATTGTAGTGAATCTTTAGAAATATACAGACTGATATAACTGGATCACTTTAAATGTATAAATTGATTTAAAATAAGTAAAACTTTACAATATATTTAAATACTGTATCTTTTTCAGACAGTATCATTTGTGCCTAGAATTATATTTTGTCCATACATTTTACGGTCATGAGTTATAAAACTATTCTCATGGCTATCTTGCTGTAATATACTCTTGCCTTGAACCGTGAGATGGGCAGCAACTAAATTCAATAATAATAATAAACTGATTGACAGATTGATACAATAACTATAACATCGCTAAATATATATAAATATCCAGGAAACTTTGTGGAACAGCTGACCATCTCTGTAAATGCAGGAATGTTTGTGCTTCAGATTTTGCATCAGTAAACTTGGCATGCTATTCTGAGAATTTATAATTTTAAATACTTATCATAGACACAGTTCAACCAAGCATCACATTAATGCACATTTGTTAGGGTACTGCCTCATCTTCAGCTATCATTCTCCCATACAGGATGAGTGGCACAGTTATACTTAGCTCTGTTTTTTTTTTTTTTTTTTTTTGTCCTTCTAGAAATAATTATTTGGAATTACAATTATTTTATTCAGGAATAATATATGTCGAGGAATGGGGGGCGGGAGGCAGACTAACATCTGTAATGTTTTCCCACTGCTTTCCTACATATGTTACTATGTCACATGCATGTCCAAAGTAATGGAATATTGTGTTTCAACAGTGTCTTGCTGCATTTTCAACATTCTGATAAACAGAAGATTTTTCTGTGGATGCCCCTGATCAGACAGGAAAACTTGAGAAAAGCTAATAATCCTGTGCTTAGTATTTATGGGAAAGGGAAGTCAATGGTAGGACTGAGTTATTATTATTAGACAGACTTTCATTAAGAATATAATCCTACATATCACTTAGTGCCAATTGCTGAAATCTTTCAAGTAGAACAATGTCAACAAATAATAGCAAAGTCCTCAATCCAATATTATTAGGAAAAAGCATTTAAGATCTTGATTGTTCCAATGTGGGGTCCCACAGAGTTTGGTTTGATCCTGATATCAAAAAGGTCCTGGGAACAGTTATCCATTAGCTTGAGGTTAGATCTCATCAATATGCTGATAACAATCATATGTGTATTGTGACACAGCTGGACCTGGTGAGGCTTGAGACATCTTGAGACAGCATTTGGAAGCTGTTAGAAACTGGATGGAGAGAAATAAACTCAGATTAAATCCTAGCAAGATAGACTTACTGTATGAATGGGGAAAAAAATCACAGCTGTGTAATAAGATTGGCTTCAGTAATTGTTAATTGGAGTTAAGCTCCCCTAGTAAAAGGCTGGTCTGTGATATGGGTGGAAGATGTTCTGGATTCATAGATCCTGTTTCAACAGCAGGTGAAGGTTGTAAGTAGGGTAGTCTTTCCCATCTTGAGCTAGTGTGGCAGCTACATCCTACCTAGATCAAGATGTTTTGGTGGCAGTGACTCATGCCTTGATTACCACAAAACTGGAAATTTGTAATGGGTTAGAAACTGGGCTACAATTGGTGCAAAATGTGATGACCAGAGTGCTAGATAGGAAAAATAATGTTCTCTAGCATTCCGTCCCAATCTCAACCAGATATTATATTTTGCACTAAAGCACTAGTGGTATCTTTGAAACCAACAAGCCAATTTAATTTATTTCATTTAATATAACCACCCAAAATGGAAGATTCTGGATACCAATTTAATATTAAAAATGGAGTCATCCAACAGCAAGAAAAAAAGTTATTTTGAGCTGAAAAAAGCTCTTCTTGGTGTTGGAGACTGAAGCATCGCCTGTTTATGAATGTTCCTGAAAGCTGCTCAATAACTTGAATAAAGATTAGCAAAACACAGTTTTATGAGAATGCTTATTTGAAGGAAATACATTATAGGAATTGGAAAAGCCTCACCTAAGGCAATCAACTCTTACCAGGAAAGGAGTTGCTGCCACAATTCCTTAAGCTTTTTCCATTTTACAGCCTACCAAAAACACATCTATTTCTTCTTCACAAAAGAATGCTCCAGATTCCTGCTGTACATGCAAAACATTTATCTACAGCATTTCTTTATCTATCTGTGCAGCTTTTACAAAAACCATTGCAAAATATCTACTTAGCTATTTTTACTGCCCCAATTTGAAAGCCATACAAATAAAAATCTGCCTATTTTGTAAATGAAGAGCTCCCTGAAGAGGATACGCTTAATACTGTTATTAGAGTTGAAAGTTTTGTTTCTTTCATCTTGTAGCAACAGCAACAACACCAGGGATGGGATTCATCAAACACCGGTAGGTTTCAAGTCCCCTTTGTTCCCATAGAATGCCCTAGATCAGTAATGACATTTTGGGCAGTGGGTTGTAACTGAGTAGGTTGTTGTAGCAACACTTCAAAGGATTGGGCATAGTGGACAGAGATATGACAACTCTTGAGATTCATTATATCAATACAATTAATACTACAGCTAAGAATTATAGTACAATATGTCCAAGTGTACCAAACAGGGGAAGCTTTCTTCAGTCTGTGTGCAAAAGACTTTAAAACAGGCATACTATATACCATTACATAATGTTATAACAGAATACATACACCTTGTTCTAATTGCCTTTTCCAGTGTTTGTCTAAAAAGACCACTTTAAAAGAAACCTTTTTCTATTTCTGCAAGACCTCTAGTGCAACAGGACACCAAAATAGAGAAACTGGCAGAAAATAGATAATAATATCTAAAAGGTAAAATATCTAAAATAGATATTAGCAGCGGTAATGAGACAAATTCTAGGATACAGTCAAATCATGAACATGCAAAGACAAGGTATAGCTGATGCAATTTATTTTTAACAGCATTGATCAGTTAAAGCAGCAGCCCTAAAATGTTACTAAAAGGGGACTAAACTAGGAGGTAGAAGCAGGTCTTCTGACACCCCTTCAGTTCAATGGTGGGATTCAAATTTCTTTACTCCTGGTTCTGTGGGCGTGGCTTGGTGGGCATGGCTTGGTGGCATGGCAGGGGAAGGATACTGCAAAATCTCCATTCCCATCCCACTCCTGGGGGAAGGTTACTGCAAAATCCCCTCCCCTCCCCACCCCACCAACCTGCTTTCCAGTTCCGTTCTTCTGTGCAGGGCAACAAAAGAAGACCCAGCCAATCAACTGGAACTTGGGAGGCAGAGAATAGATGGGAGCGGGGCCAGTCAGAAGTAGTATTTGCCGGTTCTCTGAACTACTCAAAATTTCCACTACCAGTTCTCCAGAACTGGTCAGAACCTGCTTCAGTTGCAGGGAACTCCTCAACAGCAACAGACAAATCTGACACACACACCCCTTATTTATTTATATATAAAATTAATTTATTTATAAAATGTATTGGCCACCCATTTTACTATAAGGGAGTTCTGGGTGACTTACAGTCATAAAAATATGTCTATATTAAATAAAAAAATAAATTAAAACCAACAATTAAAACCTAAGGACATGTATGGAAAGTTGGTACACAGCATATATCTACAGATTTCAACTGTGAAGGACAACCCGCCCGCCCCTTGTTTTCCATTTTAATAAACTCAGACTTTCTCCCACTGTTGAATATTAAGTTGGCTCCGAAGTCACCATGTCACTTTCTTTCTTATCTTTGACAAGCTTTTATTACCATCTTACACCTGATCCTCAAGAATGCATTTATATCAAGTACAAGGAAAAGCAGGTGTAGGCTGCACTTCTCCTGTTAAAATTGGGCTATCCTCATATCTAAACAGCAAGCAAGCAAGGAAATGAAATGTATAGGCTATAGAGCTTTGTATCTATTACTCTTCAACATGACAATAGCTTTCTGCAATACTTCTATTCCACTGCACCGTTCAATGAAAAGAAGTTCACAATTTCCATCTGGATGCCTTTAAGCACTAAAACTCAAGCTGTTTTCCTCATCTGATTTTAGCAGTGTTAAAAAGAAATGTTAAAAGATAAATTGTAGTTTAAAAAAAAATCTAATTCAGAGTCTAACTGTTAGTAACAGCAATAGTGCTTAGATTCAAAGATGCTTTTTCAAATGGCAACTGGGCTTTGTTTTTCCTTGAAGATATTTCGCTTCTCATCCAAGAACTTACTTCAGATTCACTTCTTGGATGAGGAGCGAAACATCTTTAAGATAAAACAAAGTCCAGCTACCTTTTGAGAAAGTACTTTTGAGATAGCCATGACCTGGATACTGAGAATCTCCATAGACAAATAGCACAGACTTATAAACCCTTTTTATAGTGCTTTACAGAACTTTCTAAGCAGTTTACAGAGTCAGCATTTTGTCCTCAACAATTTGCCTCCTTATTTTACTGACCTCAGAAGGATAGAAAGTTGAGTCAACCTTGAGCCTGTTAGGATTGAACTCCTGGCAGTGGAATGCAGATCTAGCCTACAATATTGCGTTCTGACCACTGTGCCATCATTATTCCTTTTATCCTTTTCACTATTTCTCTTTTCCCATAATATTATTGCAATTAATATAATATTGCAGTCACAATATTGTGAGCAGATCAAGATCTGCTTTGTGAGCAGATCAAGATCCATAAATGTTTAAGCAATAAAATCCCTGGATTTAGTATTACCTGGTTCCAGTTTTGACAATGATTCTCTTAAAATTCTTGTATTTTTCTAGCAGCCATGCAATGCTTGATGCTTTTAATCAATGCTATAATGCAATGATTAAATCAATTCTACTAAATTTAGATGTTTAAGTTATTAAGTTAACCTTGATATCAATTTTATCCAGGCTTTAAATTGCATGTTTTTGTTCTTTTTTGGTCAGATAAATGAAAAATTAATATAAAGAAAATATGAAGCTACCTATAGTTTGGAATTTCAATCCATCTTATTTATATTGACCTTCTGTGATGCAATAGTCAGAAGTGCATTTCAAAGTCAGGTAAACCACAGTGGTGAAGATATTTGACATAGGTTTACTAATCAATTGTGTGGTTTGTGCATTGTAGTCACTAATATATTTAATTCTTGGAAAAAGTTGGTTGATGTTATAGAAAATGTACTTTTTAAATTCTGCTATATCATTCTTTTTTCTGCTGTCATGAAGTTAAGGACAGCTAGGTTATCTGGGCATCTATCTTTCTGTCTGTCTACCTATCCATTCTCAGAAGGCTTATGAATGTCAGAAAAAAATTGACTCACTTTTTCAACATACAAGATCTAACAACATACAAGCTTAGAATCACCAAGTCTGGCAATTTCCTAAGACTTGATTCAAAAGTGCTATTTCCCCCAGACAGCTGAAAATGTCAAAAATGAAATGAAAAGCCCTAAAGGGGTTAAAGGAATGGCTTTTACAGCTGATGCCAAAGATGATAAGTGCGCACAAATCCTTATGAAGTCTAGCAATTATGAATTTCCTCTAAATGAAACTATCCTTTTTTTTAAAGTGCAAAGCTTATTCTACATGTCTTACTATACACATACCCAGAACAAAATACAGAGTGTTCCTTTTATGTCCCTGATCTTATGAAATGAATTCACTGTTGGCACTCTGTGTTTTTTTTAAAAAGAAAGAACGATGAGGAACAGTTCCTGAAGTCTTTTGTAGTATTCTGCTCTCTTGAGTTACATGAAGCTGCAATGAAAAGGAAAGATTCCCTGTTCTTTTTTACAGTATTTTTCCCTTAGATCCATAACTGTAGCATCTTGGGGCTATTTAAAATCTTATAGTTGTTTTCTTTTATACTACTATTTTTCTATTGCCATGGGACATCCGTAAAGAAAAGAGGGAAACTGCAATCAACTATGCTTTTGTTTATGCCATTCAGTTATGCTGGAAAGATACCAGATGTAGAAAACTGTGTACAATTCACAGCTGAAAACTCCACAGCACTGTGTCTTACACTCAAGAGCCTAATGAAAAACTATGTCTAGCAACCTATTGGAAGATAAGCATAAACATGATTATGAATACATGAAATGGATATGAATAAAAAGAAACATTAGGACAGGGGCGGTAGGCACATTGGTGTGCTTATGCATGCCTTCTACAGACCTCTTAGGAAAGGGGTGAGGTCAACAGTAGACAGTCTAAGGTTAAAATTTTGGGGTTTGGGGAAGAAACCACCAGAGTCAGGTACTGTATTCCAGACATTGACTACTCTGTTGCTGAAGTCGTATTTCCTGCAATCAAGTTTGGTGAGTTTTACCTTGAATTTTGTATCTATTGTGTGCTCTTGTATTGTTGTGTTTGAAGCTGAAGTATTCATTGATGGGTAGGACATTGCAATAGATAATTTTATGTACTACACTTAGGTCGGATGAAGGCGGCATAGTTCTAGGTTGTCTAGGTCTAAAATTTCAAGTCTGGTGGCATAAGGTATTCTGTTATGAGTAGTGGAGTGGAGGACTCTTCTTGTGAAATATCTCTGGACTTTCTTGACTGTATTAATATCCAATATGTAGTGCAGGCTCCAGACTGATGAGCTGTATTTGAGTATTGGTCTAGCAAATGTTTTGTATGTGACAGTTAGTAGTGCGATATTACTGGAGAAAAAGCTACGCAGGATAGGTTAACAACTCTTAATGCCTTTTTAGCTAAGTAGTTACAGTGGGTTCTAGCACCTAGATCAGTAAAGATGAGTATTCCAAGGTTCTTGACGTAGTGGGGGGTCATCAACAAGGTCTTGACCAATCAGCTTGTATTTTATTTTCTGATTTTTTTGCCAATATGTAAGAAAGATCATTTGTTTGTTGAGATTTGAAGTTGCCACTTGTTTGACCATTCTGACACATAGTTGAGGTCTTTTTGAAGGGTAGAAGTATTCAAATCAAGGATAAACTATAGAGCAGTCTGGAGCCTGTTATAACTAGCTACCTCAATGCTTACAGATTAGAGGGGATCTCAAATGAATTTGAAAAAAGGAAAAGAAATGAAATGAGATAATCCTGCTTCATTTGCCTCATTACATTTTCCTCTTGTGTAAGCAGGAACAGGCTATCTTTACCATACAGATGTGATATGTTTTGAGGATAACCTTTTTAAGATAAAAGTTTTAAAGAACAAGAAATGCAGATTTGTAAGTCACTGCAAAATCCAGCCATTGCTTACCAGGCTAATGTTTGATTCTAGTATGATGCAAAATTTAATGGTTAGGAAAACAGAATTTCCCTCTTCATAGCCTATTAAATACCAATGATAGCAAATGATGTTGTTATGGAGTTATAGCTTGTCTTTCTTCTAGGAGTGCTTGGAGATAAACATATTTCCTCTTACAAATTTTTATCCCTGCAACATTTCTTCATGATGCACTAAACAGAGACTGACCAAAGCCACTGAATAGGTTTCTGTAACTGAGGATGCTTTTAGCATGATTTGCATGAGTATTAGATTACACTGGGTCCTCCCAAGTGCATAGAATTCTTGTATGACATGTAAATGCCAAAGCATTGTTGGCATTTATTAGATATTAGTGATTGTGATTTTGCTGGCAACAAAATAGTTGCCTGCTGATGTCTTAAGTTGTTTTGGGCGAATAGCAACAGGGAGAGTCTCCCCTGCAGCAATAATTCATCCTTTTATCTTTTGAAAAAATTGATGGCAATCAAGCACAGGTAGGAAATATACAAAAGAGAGATTCAGGTATACTACAAAGGTTAATATATATTCTTACCATAAGTCATAAAATATCTATATAATAACACCTTCTATCATTTGAAAGAGAGATTCAAGGAAGAAATCCTACTGCAACTAGATCAGCAATGGTTCATATATTTTTTGGATGTATTCCTATTTAAGGCCTTGAATGCACTGATATTTATTTCTGCTATCTTCACACCCAAGAGAGACTGGTACCCTGGGTACCCTGATCAAGGCTTTTAGTGTTTGTTTAGATACCATCAGACTTAGATTTTGATAGTAAGCTCTTAAACCTCACCATAATATTTTCCATTATCTAAATGATGTCCTACTATTTGCAATCAACATGGATTATGTTTCTTGAGATCATTACATACCTGCCATGTACATAAATGCCAATATAGATTGGTCCAGATCTTAGAAGGAGAGTGAAATCATGAAGCCAACCAGTGGCCTGCTTCCTTCAGTCAAGATATAGTAATGGGCCATTGTGAGGTGAGACATCTTACAGTTACTACCAACCTGCCTTCCATTGAGGACCTATATACTGCACTAGTCAAAAAGAGGGCTGTGAAAATATTTATAGACCCCTCACATCCTGGACATAAACTGTTTCAATTCCTACCCTATAAATGACACTATAGAGCACTGCACACCAGAACAAGTAGACACAAGAACAGTTTTCCCTTAATGCTATCACTCTGCTAAATAAATAATTCCCTCAACACCATTGAACTATTTACTAAGTCTGCATTACTATTACTATCAATCTTCTCATCATTTCTATTAAACATCCCCTCCCACATGTGACTGTATGACTGTAACTTTGTGCCTTGTATCCTTATGATTTATATTGACTGTTTCCTAATATGTTTTGATTATTTGTATCCTATGACTATCATTAAGTGTTGTACCTTATGATTCTTGACAAATGTATCTTTTCTTTTTATGTACACTGAGAGCACATGCACCAAGACAAATTCCTTGTGTGTCTAATCACACATAGCCAATAAAGAATTCATTAATTATAGAATGGGATTAGAGGCCATCTGCACACTTTAACTCCATATGTGCAGTTTTGCTTTCTGTCTTTCCCTCTCTGTGTTTCTCTGTCTCTCTCTTTTGGTGGAGGACATTTTGTGTGTCCCCCCCCACTTTTTAAAAACTTGCCTTAGCTCAAAATGGGTAAAAATACATCCCAACACAATGTTACATGTTGTACTCTGGATGGGTCATTACAACACATTGTAAACAAGACTGCCTTTTAAAACAACTCAGAAATATCAGCAAATCAACAGTATAGTATCTGAGTTACTAATTGGTTGCTTGAAACAGCTGCATGATTGCAGCACTAACCAATCTCTTTTCTGGCTCAGTTCAAAGTGTTGGTACTGAATAGATTTTGATAATTCAGTTCTAAATTGATAAGTGGGGATATTCATAATTCTAGGATAAGTCTCCAACTCTATCCCAGAAAGACTTTGGGATTTCTGCAATGGCTAGTAGAACACAGTAAAAGATCCTGGAAAAATTACATATTCAGTTGTACTAACCAGTCAAATCCTTGATTACAAATATATGGCATTTCAAGGAGTTTGTTTTAGCAAGAGCTAATTAATTTTCAAATTTACTTAGAATCTTCCCAGTTGGCAAGACACAATTTTCTTATAAACTAGTTTGAAGTCATTTGATTATTTTAACAGCAGGAGTTCAAAGCTATTACTTTCGTTGTCATGGGAAGTGGCCATCTCAAAGGGAAATGAACCAAGAAGAGATTCTCAACAGAAAAAAGATGAGTTTGTAGCCAAATTGAAAGCCAAAATGAAAAGGATAGTCAACTGGAATAAGGACATCAACATGAAGAGAACAAAGTCAATAAAAACGACAACAAGAACATCTAATGATGAAGACATAATACTTGCAGTAGCCTTGGTTATAGCTTGAGAATTTTATGGTGGTGATACAATTATAACACTAAGCAGACCCACAACTCTTTCAACATGACAAAAGGCAAAAGAAGGCAAAATAAGGTTTCTACTTCATTATCACAGAGAAGACTAACATATCTATTATAAAAAAAAATCCAAAAGTCTATATTTTCTTTTCTACGAATCCCTAAAATCATAATGTACTGATGGTAATATTGACTGAGGAAATTGAAACTGTTCTTACTCAAAAACATATAAAACATGATCAATCAATAAAGATTAGCTAATTGTATAAATCTACCCCAGCTGATTATCAGATATTTGCCTGTATAGATGGTGTGTACCACACTAGAGTGGGCTTCCCAAAACTGATGTCTTTAGATATATTGGATTTCAACTCCCATGACTGCTAACTAGCATAGCTTTTGAATGTTGAAGTCCAATAAATTAGGAGGAGGCCAGGTTGGGAAAAAAATAGCATAGGATTGCAGGATGCATGTATCTACATGGTATTTGTAAAGGGTAGTAATAATTTTCTTTAAAAAATATCTTCCAGGAAGGTAAGATACTTGTTATACTAACCATTTTAAAAAAGTTTGTCATGAATGATACACAGTAGTTTATAGGAACAATCAACAAAAAAGCAGCCGAAGAACAAGATCAAAATTAAAACATCTGGAATAAAGTATAAAATAGAAATACATGAATAACATACTATTCAAATCACTATTGTTATTAATGAAATAAAGAGAAGAAGGTTCAATATAAAGATTTAACAACAAAATATATTGCAATGCTTTTTAGAAATTTCTGACTTAAATAAAGGAATTTAAAATTTTCTGTCTTTAGTAATTTCTGGAAAGTAAGACAAAGATGGAGAGGAATTCTGTGAGGAACTATTTCACAAAACTGGAGCTGAAAGAAAGGTCCTTTCACCTCTCTTTCTTTTGAAATGCCAAGTGAGTACCACAAAAGATAAATTCTTCATGATTAATAATATGATATTTTTTCATCCTTCAATCCTCATGGTCTTTGAATGGATTATGCAGCACTTTGGCTAAGTTAAATTCTTTATTTTTTTAGGTGAGATGGCAACATTTTAATAATCAGCATCTATATAAAACTGCCATTTTCTCACAGTGGTACTGAGTTAATATTAAGTGGGACAACAGGGGGTCAAAGGAGATGCTCTCGATTTAAAGCTTTTTTATTGTTTAGTGAATAAAATAATATAGAAAAACAAATCACTGGGACCTCCATTCACAGCTGGGATAAATACAAATCTTCAAAGAATGTGTGTAAATTATAGAGCACGGCAAGAGGCCTGTTTCTCATTTAAACAAATAGTCCCCCCTACCACCTTTTCCTAATCATGTGAGCGACTGAGGAACAAAGTAGGCATTTCCATACAGATGACTCACTGATGATCTGAGGGGAAGTCCTCTAGAAATTCAGGAATAATTGATTTAGTATGGGGGTGGAGAAAATCCCCATGTCTGCTGTAATTTGTTAATATTGTCCAAAACAGAGTAGCACTGTTTTCTCTCATTGTGTTTCTCTGAAGTCTAGGGCTATCTGAACTGGGTTGTAAAATGCCAGATGATCACAAGATGGTGCCAAGAGATGTAGAAAACTCTTAACCCCTTGCTACCATCTATATTGTTGTAGCTCTTCCTATCACAGCCTTGAAAATAATATGACACAAATGTTGGCAGTCTTCAATCAAAGAAAACAAATGCCCACTGCTAAACTCCAGAGAGTATAGAATACTTTTTTTCTTTTTCAAAGAGTTTTATATATATTAACTAAATAAATCTCAAGAACTGACAGGGGTATTCTGATTTTCTGTATCACATGTATTTATGATTAATGTAAGAATATTGCACATAGCTTACAGTCTATTTTTCCGTGGGAAGCTTACTTGTATTATCTACTAATCACAACAGTCACAATAAAGCAGCAGGAAAATCAAAATCTGGAATAAAATATATGTAAGACATTACTACTTTTTTATTGTGTGTTTACTTACTGTGACTATGCAATTTATTTTTAAAAAACATAATTCTGGAGAATACCTTTGTAATAGTAAAAAAATTAGATTATTACCACAAAGAGGGTGTAGCACATGTCTTTTAGTGGCCGGCATGAATGCTGTTGTGCTGGTATGAGCAACCATTGGAATAATAGGTGCCTAAAAGGGCAGCAGGGGGTCACAAGGGCAGATGATCTCACCAACTGCTAGCCAAGCAGGGATGGGATTCTACCAGTTCTCACCTATTCTCTAGAACTGGTTGTTAACATTCTAAGCAGTTTGGAGAACTGGTTGTTAGAAGAAATTACTGGCCTAATCCTGTAAGAAAGGCAGGAAGGAAACATTCTGGTGTTGCTTACAGAAACTGGCTCTCCGTTAACCCTTATTACATTCTTGGGAGGACTAGACTTCCTGTCTCAGGAACTTCTCTGGAGTTTTTTTCCCTTCCTTTGCTGGTACTTTGCTTGTGTGGAGTGACCATTCAAAGTTACAATGGCACTGAAAAAAGTGACTTATGACCATTTTTCACACTTACGACTGTTGCAGCATCCCCACAGTCATGAGAAGCCAGGCGAGGAGATGCGTGCCTCGATGTGAGTGATATTGAGTTGGCCATGCCCAGCCAATAACATGACCACTAAGCCATGCCCACAAACTTAGCCATGCCCATAGAACCGGTTGTTAAAAAATTTGAATCCCATCCCTGTAGCCAAGGCCAAGCAAAGGTGTTTTGATGGCAGGTGCCATTGGTCCAATTTGGTATCTAGGTATTGAGAACCACATTCCTTACCTAGAATTGGAGCCAAAAAGAAGGAGAGGAGTGGAAAATAGAATGATTATCTGCCTCCCAAGTCCCAGCTGATTGGCTGGGTCTTCTTTTATTGCCCTGCACAAGAGAACGGAGCTGGAAATCAGGTTAGTGGGGTGGGGAGGGAATGGAGATTTTACAGTATCCTTCCCCTGCCACATCCACCAAGCCATGCCCACCAAGCCATACCACACCCACCAAGCCACGCCCACAGAACGGTAGTACATTTTTTTTTATCTTTTGAATACCACTGGTCTTAATGCTGCCCTGATAGGAAAGAAAAGTTTTGTACAGATTCCTAACTAAAAGCTGGTACCCATTATGGCTGCTGAGACAACTAACTAGTTAGAGTAACTACCAGTAAAAGAGGCCAAGGGTGAAATAGAAGACAGGCAAAATGTATTTTCTTTCAATGATACTTTAATTCATTTGTGTTTCTCATTCTATTTCTTCCTTTACTTGATATGTCCTGTGTGGTTTTTCAAATATTACACTATATATTTACTCAGGGGCATGTCCTATACATAGATATATTGATATCTATATCTGTATACGATTTAATGAAAAATTATTATTTGCACATTATGCCTCCTCCCTTAGCTCAACATGAAAAATTCAATACCTTTTCAATATTTTAATCTTATTTCAGTGCTCATAATAGCACAGAATCTGCTACCATACCTGAGAGCAGGAGGCCAGTTGACAAAATGCAGGATAGGTTACATGGAAAATCAAATGGAATATCCTGGAGAGTCATAAATGAACAATGGGAAAGCTACTACCGATCCCTTCTAATACTATATCACCAAATACCTGATTCATTCTGTTTAATAATAGAACTGGGAGTGAAGAAAATCCATCATGAAAGCCATTGATAATGTTACCACCATTTGTAAAGAAGATATTTTTTCATGTAATTTAGCAATTTAGCATTTTATCTAAGAACTAATTATTACTTGATTTCTTTGCTTCCTTTCTTCCATCCAGTAATTGGCTAGATTTTGGAAGTTCAAATCAATCTTGTCTATCATAAACTAAGTGTAACAGAGGTCATGTTTATACTCAGAATTGTGCCCATGAAGTAAGGCAGTTCTGCATACTTCTAGTATGATTTTTCTCTTTTCTGTTTTCCCCTCATAAATCTAATAAAAGCAGCCAAGACGAAATTTAAAAGTAAACATGTAGGCCACTAAAAAAATGATTACAATTTGTATTCCTCACCCTTCCCTGCTACTATTATACCCACTCATTTTGGCTAAGATATCACCTTGTTCTGGAAAGTAATATTATGCTCTATTTAAACTTTGCCTAATCCTGTATCTTAATGGCAAGGTGTCTCTACCAAGATGTTCACCCTGATACAATACTAACACCCCAACAGACTGTGCTTTACCATAAAAAAGGAAATTCTATGATTATGTGCTGTTAAAACACATCAACTGGTTACTTCTAATGATCAGTGTAGCAAAATGTTAAATTACATGATGTGTGATGTAGTTCATTTTTTTAATGTTTATAAAACATATACAGCCTTGATTGGGCTATTTCAAAAGTAAGTTAAATAATTAAATAAAAGACTATGCTTATATTTTGATTGAATCAGTGTCATATTGAAAGGGTCTTTTATGTGCAAGAATGTATCAAATGTATCAAATTCAAATCACTCTTCAAATATGCAATCATCTGACCCAGACATCAGTTTAGAGTCACAATTCAATTGAAATATTTTCCTTGAATGATGATAGAAATATTGGTCTAGCAAATGTTTTGTATGCTCTAGTTAGTAGTGTGATATTACCAGAGAAAAAGCTACATAGGATTAGGTTAACAACTCTTCTTCAGACATTATAAACAGGTGGAATGGTGACATGGTTTTCCTCCCCTCCCCTTTGTTTTCTTGTTCACATGAAAAATGTGAATCGCTCTGAGTATGAGTGGGTGGTGTCTAAATTCGATATATAAATTAAATAAATAAATAAATAAATTTTAAAAGGTGATAGAATGCTTTTGCTTCTTGCTTACAATATGTTATTTGTTGTTCATCGAAACCTGGTACGAATTCCAAACTGAATTTTTTTTTTTCAAGCCAGAGTTAAATAGCCAGAGATCTATAGCTTCTTCTGTTTCTGAAAATGGAAGAAAATGCTGCCCAACTTCTTCTTTTGGTGATGTACACCAAATGAGTCTTCCTCACTTGGTGCTCACCAGAAACTTTGGGCTGAAGCTTCTATCATCTGGTCTTATTGAATGAAGTTGGTGGTATAACATAGCCAAGCAACACCCAGGAGGAAAATGCCAAAATGATCAAATGATATAGTCAAAGGATTATAGGCAGCTGAGATAATTTCTGACCTCTATTGGTTTACTAATAGGTAGAGACTGTTTTATGAGATCAGTTTCTGCACTTGAATGGCAAATGTAGCACTGCCTGGTTTTCAAGGCCAGATTCTTGATCTCCTGCTTTATCTCTCACTTGTTCTATATCTGTAGGTATGGTAGATTGATAGCTAAGCCCACACACAATAATCCTAACCTGCCAACAGTATTAAGAATCAAGGTTTGCCAGTCTGCTGGTCAGGTACTTCATTTTATTCCTGTTTATGAATTACAGGTAGTCCTTGACTTAAAAGCACTCATTTTATGGCCATTTGAAATTACAACGGCACTGAAAAAAAAAGTAACTTGTGACTGTTTTACATATTGATAACCATGGCAGCAGCATCTGATCAAAATTTGGACTCTTGGCAAATTTTATTTATGATGATTGCAGGGTCATGTGATCATCTTTTGTAACTTTCTGACATGCAAACTCAACGGGGGAGCCAGATTTACAACCGTGTTACGAACTTAACAACTCCAGTGATGCACTTAACAATGATGGCAAGAAAGATCATAAAATGGGGTAAAACTCACTTAATTCTCTCACTTCGTAACATAAATTTTGGGCTCAATTGTTAGTCAAGGACTACCAGTATTGTTATTGCTATTGTTATCATCAAAAATCAAATTTTCAACTCGATTCACAGGAACTGAGCTGCATCTAACAAACAGTAACACCTTTTAATAAAGTGTTTAGTTAGAAATCAGATTCCTATTTTTTTGAGTAGCTACAAAAATCAGTCTAAAAAGCTCAGTTCAGATCCCAGTGAGTTTTAAAGAAGTTTAGAAGGTCAGGAGACAAACTTGCTTAATCTTCTGGAAGTGCTCCAGTGTTATATCAGTGTAGTCTTTATCTGATGGATTTTTAAAAAAATCATACTATTGTATTATCCAGTTCCCCCTCCCCTACATAGCAAGAAGAGGGCACTTTTAGAATTATCGTATTAAATGAATAGAATGGGTGAATTCATTTTGGCTCAATTTGAAATGTACATTACTTAGTACTTATGTGCTGGGAAAGAGATTTACTTTATATTTGAGCTTGTAAAGTTTTGATAGGTGTCCTGGTGATGCCCCCAGAAGGCTCTTTATTGCATTGTTTCTTGGAGCTATGCTCCCCCTCCCTCCCTCTCTCCCTTGGTAGGACCAAATAAAGGTTTTAAGCCGTAAAATAGCTATAAGAAATAATTGAGAGAAATCCATAAAAGGAACACTTTGAGATGATATTAATTAGTGCTGAGCAGGCAAATTGCCCTACTTTTTTTCCCTACAAGATCTCATTCAGTTTGATGATAGGGAATTTGTTTTAGATTTTTTTTTAAAGGAAAAGGGAAGCTTGGGTGGAGTGTGATGTTTTTACACATATTTAATTATGAGATAATCAAAGGGCCATTTACCTTATCTTTTAGTATACAAATATCTCTCCACATGCCTGCATCTCTCTGGCTTTTTAGCATTTTAATTAAATCCCAAGAGAAGTTGAGTATAGAAGAGTGTTAGAGTTTTTTTTTTCTTTTTCTGGATATTTTCTTCTCCCAAAATTAGTGAATGTAATAAGGCTATTGGTGCCCTGCTATAATGTTAACTGTTAAATATTAACACCTTCGAACTGTGGTGTTGGAGATGATTATTATACATCCCATAAACAAACAAAGAAGTCTTAGGTTGGAACTCACCAAAAATATCACTTGAAGCCAAGATTGCCAAAAAAAGTTTATCGTACTTTGGCCATGGCTTGTGAACTGACTCTCATTTGAAAAATCAATCGTGCTGGGAGTTGTCAGTGGGAAAAAAAAGAAAGTGCCACTCTAGTATTTATTGGCTGGACATCAGGATGGCAAACCTGAAGGAAGTGGTGCAAGACAGAGGGGCATGGAGACCACTGATCCACAGAGTGGCTGAGGGCCAGACATGGCTGAATGACCGATGGCAATGTTAACAAAACTTGCTGCTTGCTTGTTTCCCAGCCCTCAAACCTTATTGTTTCCCAGCCCTCAAGATCTTACAGTTTCAGCTCCACCTTAGCTTTGTCAAATTTAGCTCAACAGTCTAAAAGGAAGTGTCAAACTTGCATCATCAGGGTGTCATCACGTGATGTATCGTGACTTTCCCCCCCTTCACTAAACCAGGTGTGGCCATCCGGCCTGGGAGCCATGAGTCTGACAGCGAGTTTGGTGTAAGACATTCAGATGAATGCATCTCAGAGCTCTAGAAACTCTTTCTGCTTTCTAGATACATGCCTTTTCACAGATGAGAAGCATCTTGTTTTTATATTGCAAAGCTGGAGAATATTTGAAATTATTTGGGCTCATTTATCTCCTTTCCCAAGATTGCATAGAAACAAATAGCAGTCCTGAATGAGTGCTGTCTCTTCATTACAGGCAATCTTCAACTTACGATGAATGAAACACCCAATTTTCAGCCCCAATGCCTTTTAACCTGATGCATCTTCTTTTGCGCAGAATCTTCCAAGTAAAATAAAACAAATTCAGGGATTCAACTGAATCAATAAATGGCTAAAGTCAGGGCTGAGAATAGGACGTTCATATAGCCCTACTCCTAATTTCTTACTTCCATGCATTAGGCAGAATCCACATTACGTATCTGATATTAACACAGTTGAGAAAGTCCAGAAATATTTCACAAGAAGAGTTCTCCACTCCTCTACTCGTTGTAGAATACCTTATGCCACCAGACTTGAAATTCTAGACTTAGAAAACCTAGAACTATGCCGCCTTCAGTCCGATCTAAATATAGTATATAAAATCACACATTGCAATGTCCTACCTGTCAATGAATACTTCAGCTTCAACCATAACAATACAAGAGAAAACAATAGATACAAATTCAAGGTTAATCGCACCAAACTTGATTGCAGGAAATATGACTTCAGCAACAGAGTGGTCAATGTCTGGAATACTCTACCTGACTCTGTGGTTTCTTTCCCAAACCCCAAAAACTTTAACTTTAACCTGAGGTCCATTATTGACCTCACCCCTTTCCTAAGAGGTCTGTAGGGGGTGTGCATAAGCGCACCAACATGCTTACTGTCCCTGTCCTATTGTTTCTTTTATTTTTCTTATATGGATCTATGTATTCATAACTATGTTTTTACTTATACCTATTATCTTGTAAGCAATTGACAAACCAAATAAATAAAATAAATAAATAAATAAAGGATTCTACACTTGCATTTGTTTGAAATGGAAATAAGTTCTTTGTCCTATCCTAATGAAATGCAATCCTAAATTATCTAGATAACTTATTTTATACTTGGAAATCAGGTAGAAAAATGGACTGTCAGTTTTCATGTCCCTGTGCCCCATTGAATGTCAAGTCCCTACTGTCAAGTTAAACTGGGCTTTAGAAGGAGAAAATACATCTGTGTATTTAGATAGTCTGTTCATAAGACAGCTACCAGGGGAAAGAACTGCATTTCGGTTCCTGAGAATGGCAGTTAAAAAGGACCTTGTCATTTCTTGTCACCATGGACACAACCCTGCAAATTTTATTTATTTTTGGCAAGAAAACAAAGAAGGGATTTTTCACTGTCATCTTCACGGGGTTCCTCCCTCCTTTTCTGACAAGTCTATGTCCTTAATAGATCCAGAGGTTTTCCCTCCAAACACTTAGTCAGGCCCTGACTGCTTAAACCAGTGAATTCAATTAAAATTTCTTCTAGGAAAACTTGTGTAAGATTCTAGCCACGACATTACAGAGGCATAACAACTTAACTGCAGTACCACGGCTTTAATGTATTGTTATTAACACACTGAACTGGTGTCCTGGATTGAGTTGAAATCATTTCTTTAAGTAGAGTTTTTCTCTGTCTTTTGATCCAGAATGTTTCTTTTTTGAAAATGCAGTGCCTATATATATTCATATTTATTATTTACTTGACCAAGAAAATGACTTATTTTTGCTTTATTGCATAATAAAACAGGCAGCTAATATTGAAATGCCACAGAAAAGGTAAAGCTTCCTTTGTTGCCTTTAAAAATAAGCTTCTCCCTCTTTGTCTCCTATAAATCTATTCCTACCCGACGTGTCTTCGCTTTCACAATCAATTCTGTAGAAAATAAAATCTTTGATTTCTTCCACACCGTCCTACAATATAAAACCCATTTATTGGTTATAGGACAACCAGCCCATTCAGGATGACACATTCTGTTGTGATACATAACCAAATAATTTATAAAATAATCATCAATAATCTGAGCGCTTTTAAATAATTCTCTCTTTTCCTAGTATGACATTTCTGCTTTCAAGTCTATACAAAGCCTTCATAGAAGAAGGGTTATTTTTTCCTCCCTTCCCCTAGGCTGATGACCATTTACATTTTCCCTACTTAACCTGAGTAACATAGTTAGACTTGGAAGCTGAGTTGCATTTGGTCTGGTGAAAACTTCAATAATACTGCAAAAACAAAAACAAAAAAACTTGCATATACTTACTAGTAATCTAGTTTTATTATTTTTTTAAATTTAATTTAACTGTCCCCCCCAAAAAAAAAAAAAAAGAATGCTATTCTTCCCCAAGATCTTTTTTGTTGGGTGACAATGAAACACAACCTTTCAACGTAAGTCTTGATTAGGTCTGTGGCTCCTGGCAGATTAACCAGAAATCATATGGCCGTTTTAGTTAAAAACAAAATCACAGTTTCGTTAAACGATGGAATTAATTACTATTGCAAGTGGGGAAGACAACCAATTTAGGAGATTTTGGAAAGCAGACTCATGGATTGTAAAGCTCTCTATGTTTATCATATATCCTCCAGAGAGAAACACAACACAACGGTTAAAGGACCAGGCTAGAAAGAAGGAGATTGTGAGTTCAAGTTCTGCTTCAGCCAAGAAATCTAGCTGGTTAACTTTGGCCAATCACTCTCTCCCAGCCCAACCCATCTCACAAGATAGTTGTGGAGAAAATAGAAGGACAAAGGTGTGTTAGCTATGTTCATCACCTTGTTATTTGTAAAAATAATAGAGACAGGATACAAACAAATGAACAAACAAAATATAGTTCCTAGGAAGCAACAGTTAAAGAAGCTAGTGCTATCTATTTGTGATACACAAATTCAAATGCACATTGTTGATCATTGTGTGATCAAAATGCAGAACTAGATTATGCCCAATCTAATAGAGCTGCTATGTTTTTACAGGAATCTGAACTTGGTTAAATGAACAAACAAAGGAGTAGCTTTATGATAATGCAGATTCTCAAACTGCATCACTGTTTGGTTTGGTGTCAGCAGTGCCTCAGATAGAAGGTACATACAGAGAGTGGTAAGGATTGTCGGGAAGATTATAGGAAGCTCACTTCCCGTTCAGTGGTGCATTTCAAAAAAGTTGACCACCGGTTTGGTGGGCATGGCTTGGTGGGCATGCTTTGTGCACTTTGCACAGGCGCAGAGGCTTTATGGCTCCCCTCCTGCAATCCTGCACTCTCTCTGTTGCTTCAGCAGCTGACACGCGGCAATCTGCTGTGCCATGCAAAGTAGCTGTGCTTCAAAAGCAGGGAATAAAGGTCAGTATGAGAGCCTGGGTGGGCAGGTGGACCCAACAGCAGCTCCAGCAGAGAGAACCGGTTTGGTCTCCACTGATATTCAGCACTACCAGTATGCCAGAACTGGGCCAAACCGGTAGAATACTACCACTGTTCCCATTTTTCAGGCTGCTGCTTATAAGCACTATGTGCTTAGAGCTCGAAGCATTGTTAGAGACCCCACATGCCCACTTCTCGGTCTGTTTCTGTTTCTCCCCTCTGGGAGGAGGTTTCAAACTATTTCTAGCAGGTCTACCAGATTCTGTAACAGCTTTCTTCCCTATGTCATCCGTCTGGTCAACCCACAAGATTCATTTTTTTTGCCGCATACATGCATACGTCTGAACTAGATGGTGTTGTTTCTCTCTGTCATATAATATATGTGGGTATGTGGATGCATGCATATTTATTTATTTATTTGTTTGTTTGTTTGTTTGTTTATGTCACATTTATGTAGTGTTTATTGGAGGTGGTGACCCTTTGAGAGTTGTATGCAACAAAATTTCATTTTAATATATGCTGATTAGTGTACATTTAAAGTGATAATAAAGTTATTCTGAGTCTATTCTAAGTCTAAGGTGATCAATACATGTTTAGTGCATAGCTATAAAAACAGCAGTACAACTAGATTTCTCTGAGATTTCTCTGAGCAGGGATCCTACTTTTGCAATATATACTGTATATCTATACTTCAAGTTGCATATCAAAATCCTTACATGCACATTATTATTAGTACATAATGCCCCTCCCCACTGTAACACTTGTGAAACTTCTGCTTATGACTTGTATACCATAAGGATGTCCCCACACTCCTAGAACATAGGGACAGAGTTTTCATCTGTGATGTTTCTCAATATCAACTATTTTGTCAGAGTATATTCATGAACTGGAATAGAGCTTAGTAATAAGGTCAGCCAACGAGAGCTGAATTGAGGACTGAAACTTAAAGAGAGAATCTGGACGTGGTTTATCTCTGTTCTGTGCTCAGTTCTAAAGTGAAAGAGGAACTAACTTGCTTGCTTGTCTGCTGAAGTTGAGTTGAGTTTCTTCTCTGCACTTGTAAAATGTCTACTTCTGTTTGACTTTGCTCCATGTTGGACAAATCTACAACTGGTATTGTAAAATTTACTTAATATGTTTATAAAGATGTTAAATGAAGCATTTGCCATCTGTGTTTATTTTTCTGGTGCTGAATTTACGCTGCAAAACTCTGAACATAGTTGTTGATTCTGTACATTGCAAGCCATTCTTTTCCAAACTGTAAGTACGTGCATGCAAGGAAGGTAGGAAAGGAGAAGTAACCCTTAAGCTTCTTCTCTTTTTTCAATCACTGGTTCACAAAGTTTATCCCAATGGATAAGTACTGAAAGGAAAAACAGATTTTACCCCCCTAACACTAAGACCTGGTCTCAACAGCATTATGCAAATGCAAAGCAAACCATATTTTGTTTTTACTATTTGTTCATCCTAATGTTTTTAAATTGCATGAAACATTCCATTTTCCCAATCCTTTCATATAAACGTAGCCTCTTTAATAATCTCTCCTATCACATGATGGTTCCACTTCCATTGAAATGAATGGTAACAAAACTAAACCGAGCAGGTTTTTTAAAATTTCTATTGATTATATATATGATGATGGCAGATGAGATTCTGCTGAAACGTTGCTACAACTTTAAAAGAACAACTACAATGACGTGGGAAAATACCTGAACAAAGCCGAATGCCATACATTAATTAAAATTATATAAATTACACTAGGGAATTATTTTCAATATTTGAGGACTTAATCACAGCTTCTTTTGTCTGATAGATTATTAATGGGCTAGACCACTGATGGTTTTTTTTTTTTTTAGTTAATTGGCAAAAAAGGAAAGTTTAGAAGCTGCCAGACTATGTCTAGGCTACAATGTGCTTGAAATATTCAGACAGGGCATGCTTTAATATTCATTCCCTATTTTTCCGTGAAGTTTTACATGGCCTGTTGTGGGGTATAATGTGGGCAGGAAGAATATATTTTCACTTGCAGGTTGTAATACAATTTGTAACACATTAAAGCAATGATCCTTCAATGTGCTGCCTCTGATAGTGGCTCCAATATAATAACACAGCATGGCATTGAGGGAAGCGTTCCATTGGTATTAAATTAACCATGAATAGTCAAGGCTATTTGGTTCAGTCCTATTATTCATGCATATTTTTTGCTGTATTGTCTCTTTGAAGTTATACATATTGGTATTAATTTAATAAGCATGACAAAAATCATACAGTGCTACAAAGAAGGAATTACTGAGGTTTTTTTTTCTTCCCTGCTGAAGAAGTGTTCATGTCCATTCATATATTTGATGCTTTGTGAGCTTTAACCACAAAGCAACAGCTTTTTGTTTTCTGGATTTTATGCTACTTTGTTTGTCGGTAGATGTGCATGATATTAATATTAATAACAAAAGAAGATGGGATTATATTATATGTAAAGAATGACTATATGTACAAAGAAATTTTTGGAACTAAAGTTGAACATACTGATGAAAGTGTTTGGGTGAATATTAAACTCAACCATGGTACTTGTGAATAGATCACAAGTTAAGCATCAAACAGCAGGTCTTGAAATTTTGCAAACATGTGATCAAGAAAATCTCAGCATCCCTTGAGGATTCAGAGGGGGCTAAAAGAGCTGAACTGGAAGGATCACATTATGTTACAAAGTCATAAAAATCATTGCTTCCATGATTGCTTCTTGCTATCAGTCCTCAATTGCTGCTCTTTACCTGTTTACCTGTTTACCTGTTTACCTGTTCACCTCTTTAAAATCCCTGTACATCTTTCAGCCCAAGTATTGTGCCTGGACTTGTGCTTGGAAAGATCCTGTGGGACCCTGTTTCATTATTTCAGATACTGAAATAATTCTACTTTTTGCTTTTCCCCTGAAGTTGAAATTTAAGACTATATTCAGAGGTGCTATTCAGCAGGTTCTGACCAGTTCTGGAGAACCGGTAGCAGAAATTTTGAATAGTTCAGAGAACCGGTGGTAACCTTCCCCCAGGGAATGGAGATTTTACAGTATCCTTCTCCTGCCATGCCCACCAAGCCACACCCACCAAGCCATGCCCACAGAACCAGTAGTAAAAAAAAAATTGAATCCCACAACTGACTATATTCCATATCACTTTCTAACATTAGTACTGTATTCCATATCAAACACATTAAGAAGAAGGTTAGCTCACAATATGGAGGCTACAATTGAAAAGCACTACCTGAGATCCTTCATCCACTGACTTCTTTGGCTTGGATCCATCAGAAGATGTTGACAGGTTGTACAGTATATCTTGGGCAAGTTAGGCATTTCTACATGGAGAAGACAATCCTATACATACTAAGGTGTGAAACCCTAAACAGCTTTATGTATTAAAACCCACATTTCAAATTTCACCAGGAAACATTCTGGCATCCAATGGAGTGGTCACAAACATTAGTAATGTGATTAGGATCTCCTGGAAGCTCTGCTTGACCATGTAATTATCAACTGAATTCCAGGGGAATAATGTTATTCCTCTTTCCTGAATCCATTACAAATTAAGGTCTGAGCATCTTTAGGGGAATTTTCTCTTCACTTGCATTTACCCAGCCTACACCACAAATAATTATATAGTCATTTTGTTTTCCTGATGATCATTACAATATCCTTTTTTAATCTTGGATTTTGAAAGCTAGGTTGATATTCCACCTCTGAGTGAGATGTATCATTCCAAAAACTATTTTCTTTCAATCAAGGTTTCCAGGGATAGTTCCACATGCAAAATATTACATTTGTATTCTTGCATATATATTGTTTACGGTTGTACATTCTGCTTTTCATACAAAAAATAAATAAATAAAAGTTTTTGATACTTAAAACAAGCTTGCCTGTTAGCCACAACTTTTCTTGACATCTAGGTGGGTTTTTGAAAGAACTTTCTCCTTAGCTCTTTGCCAACGACCTTTGTTCTTGGGGTGGCTGCTGAGAGGAAGAGAGGAACAAGAAGCAGCAGTTGTCCTTTTCCTCTTCACTTCTTCTGGTGAGCTTTTTTGGCTGATGTTCCAGAACATGCAGTGAAAGAGGATTAAGGCCCATAATAGTGGCTGGAACTGAATCACACTTTTATGATTTCTTCTCTCTTCACTGTGTCTCGTACTGAGCTTTGTTCCACTCTAGTAACTGTTGGCAATGATCTGGAGAATGTGACCACTGAAGCTTCTCTGAGGAAAGCGGATGTGTTAAAAAATTGTGGTGGCATATATGTGCCAAATTAATATGACTTCTTGAACAGAATGCTAATGAAGTGCAAGGCTGCAGTGGAATAAATACAATCTCTGTAGGCACACTGAGCATTCTGTTCAGAAAAGGAGATTTCTTAAGAATAGGGCATGTATCATCCTGAATATCAGTGGTGGTGGTGGTAAGCTGTATCCTTTTTTGGTCTGACACTGTATCCCAGCTTGGTCACCTATGCTGAACAAAGGCAGAGGAAACAGGAAAAGAAAGAGAGGGAAGGATTGAGAGCAACTATTACCAGCTCTTTTGATTTAACCAGAATCTCTGCATATTTCACTGTTAAAACACTGAAGTAGGGATCTGTTTCTACAAGTATTTACATTTAATAAAATATGTGAATACAACAAATACGTTGACAAACAGATTAATTACACAGGTATGCTCATCAGGGACCTGTGATAATATTTTCTCAGAATATTAAACTAGCTGGTTATTTTGGTAATTTAACATATCATCCAGTGTTGTTGTGCTATGTTTTTTTCATATTAGAAATAAAAAATTAAGTTCAATATTTTACTCTTATCATTATATCCAAAAATAACAAATGTTTGGTTGGATCAAGCTAAGAAAAATGGAAGTCCCTGATACTATTTTGTACAAGTGGCATCAGTTCGATGTTATCCATGCTTTGAACATGTATGGTTTGTAATATTTTCATCTGTAATGTTTTCATTTATTTATTTATAATTAGATTTTTATCCCACATTTATTACTTTATAAATAATTCAAGGTAATGAACATATATAATATGTTAAGAGACATGGTGGTACAGTGATTAGAATGCAGTACTGCAGGCTACTTCTGCTGACTGCCAGCTGCTGGCAGTTCAGCAGTTCAATTCTCACTGGTTCTAGGTTGACTTAGCCATCCATTCTTCTGAGGTTGGTAAAATGAGACCCAGATTTTTTGGGGAAATATTCCGACTCTATAAACCACTTAGAGAGGGCTGTAAAGCACTGTGAAGCAATATATAAGTCTAAGTGCTATTGCTATAGCTATACTGTAATACTCCATCGTCCTCCCATTTTCCTCAGAAAAACAAACTCATAAGTTGGGCTGGGTTGAGACAGAGCATCTGGCCCAAAGTTACCTAGCTGGAACCATAAAGTTCTCAGTGCATTTTATAGAGAGCAATACCAGTTTGGCAGATTATGTTGGGACATGAGTTAGCAGCCTGGCCCTGCTCCTTGAAGAAGGATTCAGAAAGACATGTGACATAATAATATGCTGACTGTTTGCTAATTAAAACTCTACTGCAATTATCTGAAGGACCATCTATTTCCATTGCCTGATATGTTCAAGCAGAGTACAGATGGTCCAGGTCCCATCTGATAAATGTTGTCATCTTGTGGCACTGAGGTAGTGCCATTCACTCTTCTGGGGTTCTAGAAATCTCTTAAAACCAGGCTCTGCTTCCAGGCTTGGGCTTAAAATTTGGGAGGCCTTGTTATATTTTTTATTGTAGAGGCTGTTTTAACTCTAGGTTGTATCATTTTGTTTATGCCTTGTTATATTTTTTATTGTAGAGGCTGTTTTAACTCTAGGCTGTATCATTTTGTTTATGCTTTTAACAGTTTTAAACATGTCCTAGATTTTGAAAGCCACTCATGATCTGTTGGAGTGGTGCTATAATACAGTAAAATGAATGAATGAATAAATAACAAAGAAAGAAAGAAAGAAAGAAAAGAAAGAGAAAGAAAAAGAAGAAACTATTGGACTATGTTAGCTATAAATCATCACAATGGCTAAGTAGAGAAATCCTTATTTTTACCTTCCAGTTGAAGCAATCCTAGATAAAAGTGTGTTTGGTTATAAACAAAGTTATTATAAATATAATCTGTGTACTTGGATAAATAAAAGGGGGCATACCTAAGAGGATCTTACTTAATTATTTATTTATATGGTTGCTCATCTAACACAAGTGACTCTGGTTTGCATAAAAAACCACATACATATTACAACATACCCAACATATAAACCCCTGGCACCCAAGAATTGACAACAACTCCACTCAAAGAAGAAATGAAATAATCAAATCACCAGAAGATCTCATCTAACCTCCTCACCCAAAGACCTGGGAATCAACCCGGACTGGAGCCATCCAAATCTCCAACTCTGGGGTTCAACATCAAGGCATTATTTAATAGAAAGGATCTAGAACATAGCTTGCTTACTACATCTTATGGGATGAGCAGAAACATTTGGAGAAAGGGCATTCAATATATAGCCTTATACCACATAGGCTTTACAGGTAATACACAAAATCACATCTGGAATCCTTCTGGGAGTGAATACAACCCATGGAGCAGCTATGATACACAGGCATAACAAAAAATACCAAAACCTGCTCACATTGCTGCTGGTGATACAATAAGGATCTCTTATGCATTGGATAAATATTGGTATGAAAAGTGATAATAAAACTATGGACCCACCTTTTGTTATAAGAACTATAATATAAGAATTATATGCCATGGCTGTTGTTGTGAGTTTTTTGCACTCCTGCCAGAAGCACTGAGAAGTACTGGAGTCTTCTGGGTTGAAAGGATTACCTGGTGAAACCACTGTTGCCCTGGGGATGCCCAGTTGAGGTCTCCTTTCATGTCCCTGACAGAAGTAAAGGATGAGAAATCATCCCCGCTCCACAGTAGCTCTCTGGTCTTAAATGTGGGCTTACTAACCTCCTGCCCAATGTTCCAACCACTCGAGCTGCTGTGTTCCAATATGCTATGGGTGGTTTTGTGTGAGATGGGCACCATCTGTACATTATATAAACCAATAAACATTCAGGGAAAAATATTATTTTTATTAAATTTTTTATTGTTTTTTAAATTTAATTTACGGAATACAAACTAAAGAACCCTTTTCCAGCAGTGACCACAATATGATTGACTTTTGTCTCAACATACGCCCACACAAAAATCACCACAATGATGTAATCCCCAATTGTAACTTCAAAAAAGGCAACTATGATCTTATAGAAAACGATCTCTCATCCCTTGATTGGCAATCTCTATTCACTGGATGCAATACTGTTGAAGACCATTACAACATATTTTTACTTGAAGTCAAAAGAGTCATCAAACTATATGTACCAACAACAACTCCCAAAACAAAACAAAAAAGCAGATTACCCATAACAATAAGGAAACTTCAATCCAAAAAGAGATCACTCTGGCGGAAAAACAAATCTGGTCACGTTGCCAATTTCAAAAGCCGATACAAAAATTTATGCCACCAGATAAAGACCGAATGCACCAATTATCACATTAAACAAGAGGAAAACCTTCTAAGCACCAATTCCACCCGTGCTTTTTACAATTTTGTAAACAACAAACTAAAAGACTCAAGGTCCATCCCACCCTTGATAGGACCTGATGGTAAACACTGCAACGACGACACCATTAAAGCCAACCTCTTTAACACATTCTTCGGCTCAGTATTTGTAAACAGCAATGGATTATGCCCAGTATTTCCTAGCCGTACCACAGATAACAACAATGATCTAATACATATCGATTTTACAGAAGACAATGTTGAAAAAGCACTACGCAATCTAAAACCATCTCTATCTGTGGAATATGTGCCTACTTCTTAAGAAAGCTATCCACTGCCATAGCCAAACCTCTAAGCATAATCTTTGAAAAATCTTTCAGGACCAGCTCCTTGCCTAACCTATGGTCACAAGCCACAGTCATCCCCATCTTCAAAAAGGGAGACCCAAGCCTAGTTGAAAATTACAGACCAATCTCCTTATGCTGCGTCACCTGTAAAGTCATGGAATCAATTATTAACCAATCCATCATCCTCCACTTAGAGACAAACAACCTACTCTCCAATAAACAATTTGGTTTCAGAAAAAACTATCCTGTAATCTGCAACTCTTACACTGCAAAAACATATGGACGACACAACTCGACCAGGGCAAAGCAATAGACACAATCTACATAGACTTATGTAAAGCCTTTGATTCAGTGGTACACGACAAACTACTCCTAAAAATAAAATCCTATGGTATCTCTGGACAACTGAATAACTGGATAGAAGCATTCCTGTCAAACAGACAACAAATGGTCAAAATTGGGAGCGTCCTATCAAATTCTGTACCTGTCAATAGTGGTGTCCCCCAAGGCAGTGTTCTAGGACCAACTCTCTTCATACTCTACATAAATGACCTCTGTGATCATATTAAGAGCAATTGCGTTCTTTTCGCTGATGATGTAAAGCTGTTCAATACCACAGACAATACTGCTACCCTACAAAAGATCTTGACTATGTATCAGAATGGTCAAACAAATGGCAACTTCAAATCTCAACAAATAAATGCTCTGTCTTACATATTGGCAAAAAAATCAGAAAATAAAATACAAGCTGAATAGTCAAGATCTTGTTGATGACCCAAGCTCTGTAAAGGACCTTGGAATACTCACCTCTAATGATCTAAGTGCTAGAGCCCACTGCAACTACATAGCCAAAAAGGCATTAAGAGTTGTTAACCTAATCCTACGTAGTTTTTCTCTGGTAATATCACACTACTAACCAGAGCATACAAAACATTTGCTAGACCAATACTCGAATACAGTTCATCAGTCTGGAACCCACATTACATATCTGATATTAGCACAATTGAGAAAGTCCAGAAATATTTCACAAGAAGAGTTCTCCACTCCTCTACTCGTTGTAGAATACCTTATGCCACCAGACTTGAAATTCTAGAACTAGAAAACCTTGAATTACGCCATCTTCGGTCTGATTTAAGCATGGTATATAAAATCATACATTGCAATGTCCTACCTGTCAATGAATACTTCAGCTTCAACCATAACAACACAAGAGCACACAATAGATACAAACTCAATGTTAACCGCACCAAACTTGATTGCAGGAAATATGACTTCAGCAATAGAGTGGTCAATGTCTGGAATACTCTACCCGACTCTGTAGTTTCTTCCCCAAACCCCAAAACTTTAACCTTAGACTGTCTACTATTGACCTCACCCCTTTCCTAAGAGGTCTGTAGGGGTGTGCATAAGCGCACCAACGTGCCTACCGCCCCTGTCCTATTGTTTCTCTTATTCTTCTTTTATTTTTCTTATATGTACCCATTTCATGTATTCACAACTATGTATACACTTATAGTTATTATCTTGTAAACAATTGGCAAATCAAATAAATAAATAAAATAAATAAATAAATAAATATACAACAAACCATTCCATTTCAATTGTGCATTGACTTGGGTACATATTTCTAGGGAAAATATTGATGTCAACATTTTTATATATAAATATTGTAATGGATCAGGTGTACTTAGTTGGAACAAATTAAGATGGGATTTTCTTTGTTTTAAAAAAGGTTTCTACAGTATCAAACAGATACTTTATTTTTCTTGCCTTCAACCACCAATTGGGTTCCATTCTAATTGATTCATTAAACTATTTCAAGTCCATCTGAAAACCTCATTTGTTCCTCCTTAACTTCATTTCCCTTCTGATGCTCTGCCCTGAGAATGAATTATGGAAATTGGAGAAAAAATAATTGGTTGCCAGATGAAAAACTTATGGGAATATGTAGGGAATGCTGTATATGAATAATAACTCAGAGGCATTAAATAATAGCAGAAGAGAGAAAAGTATAGGTCATTTAAGAGATGAATCTTGTTAATACTTCATCAGTGTTAAAGAAAAGAATGTTAGGGCTTTTCAATTAAGTGTTTATAGACATATCATTTTGGGTTTAATTAAAAAAACTAAATATATTGGGTAATAACTTTAATTAATTTTTTGCACTAAGAAAAATTTAAAGTAATCAATGAAAGCAAATGCTTAATTTAAATTGGTTTTATGAAAATGTTAATCATTTGACTGAGTTGATCACAAATGAATGCATAAAAAATGTATGGTACTCAAAGGAAGTTCATAATCTCCCCAAGAGTTGTTTAATATTAAAATACTTAAAGCATTTAGATTAGGTTATGGCTAGATCAGAAAATTTTGATTTAATTTCTGACAATTACTGTTAGCTTGCATTAAAAGGAAACTTGAAAATTCCAAGACATCAGCTAAAATTTCATTTTGATGAAAAAATCAATTTAAACAATGAAAGTCTGAGACTTTAACAATATTATCAAAATATTATTATTTTAAAATAGTGCATTTTTGCTGCAGCTGCAAAGCATAACTCTCCTATATAAATATTAACCCATCTCTGCTTTTGTTGGGTAGCTTTTGCTTCAAAAATATTTGTCTGGAAGCCATCCAAAGTCAAGTTAAAATCTTGATTCTTCAAGAATGTACTTTTAAAAATATATCCAGATTCTACTCAGGCATATAGTGATCAAATGAAGAAATGTAACTACTTGTAGAAAAATGATGAACAGATGGACAATATCAAATCAGGAAATTGAACACCAGGTACTGATAATTCTTGCGTCACCATTAGTGAACAAGTATAACAATTACTGCATTTCTGAACTTAACATAAATAAGGTATACGGCCAATCAATTGTGATCTTAAGTCAAGGACTACCTGTATAGAGCTCTGATATGAGTTTCATAGCCATTCATAGAAAATAAAAATGGTGCATTTTGAAGAATGTCTATTTGCCTGGGGGTGAAGAAAGAAAAGAAATTTGTGGGGAATTAGAAGTGGTGATATGCAACCCTCAGTGAACTGATGATTTGTCGCAATCTTTTTTTTTTTTTTTTTTGAGCATATAAGTACTCCTTCCTCTGTGACAACCATTTCTGAGAGCATCCTGGAGATACTATATTTTGCTACTGACCTATAAAATATTGTCTATCCATGTTTAGTAGACCATGAAGGGACTTCTGCTTGTGTCAACAGAAACAACGTATTAGATTTGATACCAGAATAAACTTTTTTTTATTGAAATGGTACAGCAGCATTGAATAAAAAATACCAGGCTACCCAGTAGGTTTATCTATAGATAACGCATAAACATGGAATAGCTTTTTCCATCTTCATGCTGGTCTACCTGAAAAAAATTGACAAGATAGAATAAAAATTAAACATAAAACATTATACAGTGTTTCATAACAATTTCATACTCTTTTTGGCAAAAAAAAGTAATTGCAGGTGAAAGAAGCTGGGATATAACTTTTTGTAAATCTAGGCCTATTTTAGATTTTGTGGTTAGACAAAATCACTCACATTGATTTATCAAAAGAACATCACAATATGTCACTATGTTAATTGATCCAACTCTTTTTTAAAGGCCAGACAAACTGATACAACTCATAGTAGCAAATTCTAAAGTTCAATGACATATTTTATATATAAAAAACTTCTTTTGTCCATCCTGCTTTTTGCAGGGTTCAATTGTGTTGGGTGACTCCCAGTTCTAGTATTTTGGGAAGGGGGAAAATAACTTCCCCTTGTCCACTTTATCCACAACATGTATATGTTGTACAGTTCAATCATGTCCCCTCTCATTTGCCTCTTTTTTAGATAAAAAAAAGCCCCAAAGGTTGCAGTCTTTCATTTTAGGAAGGTTGCTCCAGCCTAACAATAAGGTGACCAACCATCCTCCTTTAGGGAGGACAGTCCTCCTTTTGTAAGTTCTGTCCTCTCTTGAAAAGTGTCCTCCTACATGTCCTCCTTTTTGGTATTAGAAGACTAATCTGTAAATCTCCGTATTTGATTGATGCCGATCCGATCCGTTGTGTGTGATGTGATGTATTTGCATTTGACATGATGATTTGTCAAGGCTCGGTACAGTACGGTGAGATGTGATTATGAGATGCATGTACTCCACACAGGAGAATTGTTTTGAGAGAGTGCACCGCAAGCAAGTGGCTTTGTTTTTTTTCTTCAATTTATTTGTGTCCTCCTTCTCATTGTAAAAAAGTTGGTCACCTTACTAACAACCATCTGAGTTGTCCTTCTCTGAACCTTCTCTAACTCCATTAACATTTTTGAGGTAGTGCAACAAGAACTGCATGCAATCAAGAACTTCATACAATATTCCAGGTGTGGTTGATATCATTGATTTATACGAGAACAACTTGATATAGGCATTTATCTATTTTCAATACCACTTCTTATTGTCCCTAACATGCTATTGCCTTTTTTTTTTTACACTTGACAGTCTGTGCTGATACCTTCATTGAACTGTCTACCATTACTCCAAGATTTCTTTCCTTATCTGTCACTGCTAGTTCTGATCCCATTCGATTGTAGGAATGATTGGGATTTTGGGCATTTATGTGCATCACTTTACACTTGAATAGCACCTGTTATTTTGATGTCCACTCCATTAATTTGCAGAGTTCCCTTTGGAGCTCTTTGCAGTCTCTTTTAAAGTCTGAACAGTTAGTGCAATCAGTAAACCTGGCTTTTTCAATAGTGATTCCAGATCATTTATAAGCACTGGAATTAGGGCAGAACTATGAAGGACTCCACTAATTATATCTTTCCATCCTGTGACATGTCCATCTACTCCTGTTCCTTAATTTCTGTTATTTAGCCAGCTGCATATCCATAAGAAGATTGCATCAGCAGATGAATGTACTGTATTCTTGTGAAAGCCTTCTGAATCCATCTATGGACAGCAATACATGCCTAAGCCAGTCTTCTTGATACGGTTCCATTTTTCTATTGTTATTTTAAAAACAACATATTTAAAAAATAATAAAAAATATTGCACAATATTTCAAAAATGAAGAAATATTACAAGACGGGACTTCCGGTTTGAGCTTCTTTGGCGACAGACCGAAACCTCATCTCTGCAAGGCTTCAATCCGTGCTCGCCGCTGGAGCGCCTCAAGCTGGCTGGTTTCGGGGCTAAGCCACCCCGTAGAGGTGGTGAAGAAGGGGGAGACTGCCTGTAGGGTTAAGGAGAGCTGCATCTCTCCTCCCCAGCTGGCCATTACTCCCTTTCCCGAAGGCGGTTGTAGCGGTGGTCAGAAATGGCCACCACAAAGAAGAACTCGACCGGAAAAGAATGTGCAGGAGGAAGATAAGAAGAGAAAGTTTTGGTTGACTGGGTCAAACAGCAAAAGCAACAAATAAGGTACCCTGGAATTGAAACTATTAAAAAAAAAAACCAATAACATTGTTCCCTAAGAAGATTTTTAAGCTGTGAAGGAGAGATAAAAGGGAAAAGATTTGATTTTTTTTTCTCCTTTTCCTATACTGACAGCTAAGAGACTTAAGCAAGAAATTGGAAAAAAATCCACTTTGACATTAATAGGCATTTAATGCTGAAAATAAAAAGTCAAAGGGATAATAAAGATTTTTGGATAATCAAAAGCTTTTGAAAACAGGAAAGGAGAGAAAAAGAATAAAAGGGCAGGATCTGGAAGGAAGGAGACTGCCTGGAATTAAAAAGAACGTACAGCAAAATTTCAACAAGACTTCCAAAAGATAAATTTTAACTGAAATATTGCAACAAAACCCCAGGAAGAGAAAGTGGAAAAAGAAATAAGAAGAAATAACTTGGGACTATTTGGATTACTTGATGATTTCTGGATTTTTGGTTAGGGTTGAATGGCTAAAATCAATTGGGTGGTTGTTTAAAACTGTTTAAAATGGCTCCACTTTTAGAAGAACTGAAAATGAAACTTTAAAAGTACAAAGAAGATGCACAAGAAGGGAGAGGTTCTTTTGTCTTCTTATTTCAATTTTTAGAAATGGAGATTTGGAATTATGAGAAACAACAAGAAATGCTTGCAGAACAAGAAGATTGCGACAAAGAAGAAGCCATCTTTAATGAACAAGTAATCTTAGGTGGGGGGAAAAAAGGAAAGGGGGAAAAGAGAATGGAAAGTTTAAGTGGGAAAAACAACTCCCCCCCCAAAAAATAGAGTGAAAAATAAATATAAAATCAGAAAGCAACAGAAGAGGGAAATGCAGAAGAGAGAATTAGAAGTAGAGAGACAAGGGGTAAAAAGGGGAGGGAGAAGATAAGAGGGAAGAAAGAAAGGAAAAGAAGTTATAAAGGACAAAAGCAAAATATAGAGAAACAGGGCCTATTTAGATATAATGGGTGAAAATTTAATGGAAAAAGGGATTCTGCAAAGGTACATAAGATAGTATTGTTACATTAGAAACAGAAATAATTTTAGAAAATATAAAACAATGTATGATTAAAATGTCTGATAAAATAGCTATTGTAATTCAGTGGAATGCTTGTCAATAAACAAATGTAACAAAATGAATATTTAATGATTTACAAAACATATGTGAAGAGAAATAAGGAAAAAATTAATTATGGAGATTATATGTGTCTTTAAAGAAGTATGATATTTAATTGAAAAGAAGTGTTAAAGATGTTAAGATTTTAATGATTATTAATGATAGAACTGAATTGGAATGGAATGAGGGTTTATAATAACATATATTTATGATCTTTTTTTTAAAGAATATAGTGTGTATTATAAGAATGTACCAAGCAGAATTCGATTGGAAGTTATGTATTATGTATTATATTGAAGGTCATAACCTTAAGGTATATATTGAAGTTTAAATAAGAGTTGAATGGATGTAATTAAAAGATATAAAGGTGTCATACTCCAATTAGTAACTACAGGAGAAAATTGATGGTTGATTCACTTAACAGCTATGGCAAGAAAAGGTTGTCAAATCTGGCAAAATTCACTTAACAAATGTCTCACTCAGCAACATAAATGTTGGGCTCAATTATGGTCAATTATGGTAAATTGAGGACAACCTATATTTATCATCTTAAATAAAGATACTTTTCTGCTTTTTCTTTATATCATGTACTACTTCCTTGTGTATTATATAAATGCTGAATTTTTAAGAAGTCTAAGAATGTGAGAAAAAAACTATTATACATGTTTTGATCTAGATGTGGTAGAAGCAAGAATGGATTGAAGGACGTAGACGTTTAGAGGGATATCATGAATTGTGTTGGTGTAAACAAGACAATATCATATATTTGGTTAAATATCCTATTCTTTTACATCTTCTCTTCCCTTTAAATTCTTTTACTTACTGCTTCTTTGCATTGTGCATAGCTATAGCATCCCAAAACAGAAGTGGTATGATGGTTATGCAAGCATATAAACAGTTGAACAGGATTATCTGTTGATTTTCTTATTAAAATTTATAGACAGGATAAACAATATTGTTGACAGGGATCTAGATTTTTAGAACTGCTTTGTCAACATTGCAGCATTCCATTATCTGATCTCACCATCACAGCTGATATCACTACCCACATCTCAGTTTATTGTCAATTAGCAGTGCTGTGCTAATAGCACTGTATCATGAAGCATTAGCAATGCTTCATGATACTTGCCATGTACGTAGTTGCAGAAAAAAAGTAGGATCAGTGACTGAAGAGAAAAAGAATGGAATTTTCATAATCTTTTCAGATTTTTCAAGAAAAATATCTATTTTACTCTCCAGTTGCAAAAACAACAAAGTTGAAGAAATGTAAATGATATGGGTTTTGTGGATGAGGAAATAAATGAAATGACTGAGATGTGTTAAAGCTTCCTCATCTTATTTATAATTAATTAAGTTTATGAATAGATTGACAGAGGTTTAGCAGATTTGGATTTTATAAAAAGAGCAGTTTCTTTAATAGAATGAAGTTTTTTCCTTAATACTTTATTTTTTACGCATTTTTGAACAGTGGATAACAGCATCATAAAAGTGTGAATTTTGGCACCTAGCAGAATTTTTCACTCTGAGAAAGCATGAATGGGGTTATTTTACATAAACAATCCAAGGTAAATAACAGCAGCAGTAAAAATTCATGATTTTTTTTAAATTAAGAAGCAGATTAACCTTTAAAAAGAAATGTAAGAAGTAAAGTCAAGCAACACATACAGTTCATATATTTTGTATTCTACTTTAAAAAAAAAACCAGGTTTCATAATGGTGGTTTATTACATTTGAGCTGAAACTTAATAAATTAGTCTTCTTTATTCTTTGTGATTTTCAGTTGCAGTTGCTTCTATTTTAATGCATTTATGTATATTACATTGTACCAAAAAAAAAAAAAATTCAAAATGCACAGTAATTTCTACAATTGGTCAAATACAGCTGGGTGGGGAAAAAACCCAGATGCCTTCATCTGATTTTTTTGAAGTTTTGCACACTGTTCACACTAGATATTAAAAAGCTTAATGTGGAAAATATGAAACAAATATGAATCTTATATGTTGTTGAATCACTTAGGCTTCTTTTATATATGTAGCCATTTTATATATGGCCAGACCTGAACCTGTACAGTAAAATGGCTACATAATCCAGAGAGCCATGGTGGTTAGTATGCAGTACTGCAGGCTACTTCTGCTGCCTGCCAGCTGCCTGCAATTTGGCAGTTTGAATTTCACTGCTCAAGGTTGACTCAGATTTCCATCCTTCCAAGGTTGGTAAAATGAGGATCCAGATTGTTTGGAGCAATATGCTGGTTCTGTAAACCACTTAGAGTGGGCTATAAAGCACTGTGAAGTGGTATATAAGTCTAACTGCTATTTCTATTGCTATAACCCCACTGGGCTTATAAACTCTAATTCTATTTTCTGACTTGGTATTGTAGCTTGGTAGTTAATGGTGCCACCACCACTTATCTTCCAGAGGAAGCTTCAGCAGGTATTTCCACAATCTGCATTACTTCTATAATGAATTTCTAATGAATTTAAAGAAAACAAAATATATAAAAAAAGGAAATAAGTAATCCTCCTCCAGATTCTGTTGCAATTAAGGATAAAGTTTGTGAAATACAGATCTGGTGATTTTTATAACCTATGGGCCACATATGGCTCACCGGCTGTCTCAATCTAGCCTGAAGAATTGGGTGGTGTGGGTGGGATATCATTGATGGTGGGGGATGGAATATTGTCAGAGACCAGGGCATTGGTTGGGGGTGGGGGTGGGATATTATCAGTGATATGGGCAGAACATGTGAGGGAGGCCATCACAGCAGTGGCCTCCACAAAAGATCTAGTTTCCATGTGGCCCCTTGGGAAAATTAATTGTCCACCCTGTCTAATGGATTGTGTGGATGTCCTTGTGGGACAAGGGGAAGTGATACTGCCTAGAGAGATATGAGAGAGAGAAAGAGAGAGAGAGAGAGAGAAGCATCTGCCCTAACCTTAAAATTGGTGGCTGGAAGTTTGTACCCTCATACTTCCAAGATTCTGTTAATGCAATCTTATAATAAAGAAAAATTAGTTCATCTAGTCATGTTTCCTGTCTGGTTTACCCAGAGGACAGAAAACTAGAGAAATCAGCTCGTTCTTCCCACTCCCATTTTTGGAAGCTTATTTGAAATAAAGAAATTAAAACTTTATTATATAAAAAAATAATAGAAAAAGAAAAGGGAGGATGCAAACATCCCCTTTTTGCTTTAAGCAGTCACATTAAATATTAAGTAATAAGGAGGATTAAAAATATAAAGTTGTGATTCAGAATGATTTTCTATAGAAAAACATGAAAGAAAAGATTCTGGGTGGGCCAGAAGAATATGATTTTCTGCTCCTAATTTAGAAGCAATTGATGTAAAGAGATCCCAAGTTGTATGGAATATAGTAGTATTGAACTTGTATGGAGAATATAAACACCAAGATAATATTTTGACCTTAAACACATACAGACAAAAATTTTAAAAAAATTCTCCAAAAATTACAGTTAAATATTTTTTTTAATTTATTCTTTCAAGAATATCCTGAAAACACATTTCTCTCTTAACTCTTTTTTTTTTTTTTTGGTCACATTCCCAAGAATTCCAGTCAGTTAATTCTCAGGCTGTTGGGAATGGAATGAAGCCCATTTGTCTTCTTGAGCTAAGTTCCCAACTTCTGCCTGCTTTAAAAATACAAATTTTCTCCCTAGCAGAAAGAAAGGGAATTAAGACAATCCCTATGGGTATATGATTTTCAGCCATGCTTCATTTATGCTTCATTTTGCTTGAATATGTATTGAAAGTCAGATGCTGTTGATGATTGGGGAATGTGAGTGGCTACTTGCTTGCCCATTTATTATGGACATCTTAAAACTCTATTAATATTCAGTGACAAAAGGAAAAATCTGAAAACTCAAAATGGGCAAATACTTTTGCACTAAACTGAATGCATATAATCGTTGGAAAAATACAATTTCCACTGGAGAGGACAATACTGCTTTATAAGATTGTTCCCAAAAGCATAGATCAAATCAACTGTATTTATTTCCTGAAGCATTCTTGTTTGAGATATTTAATTATTAGGGTATTGGTGCTTTCTGAGCTTGGTTGTTTTCTTGCCATTGTTTCATTACCAGGCTAAATAACATCATCAATGTGAGCTAAGTAACATCATTAGTGCACACTGATGATGTTAACCAGCCTGATAATGAAACATCTGTGAGAAAACAACCAAGCTCAGAGAGCACCAAAAGCTAAATCGTTCAGCCCTGAGGTACATTTGTTGTTTTCTGTTGGAATATTTAATTATGGGTTCCCTTGGTTGGTCTTCATTGTTATTAAAATAATTTGGTAGCATAAATGTTGTGGAGAATTTGAAAGTGCTACATTGAACATCCAGAAGATGATAATATGCAAAATTGTACACATACAGCATAATATTAAATAAAGGAGAGGGAAAAATAAGAATTTGGACTAAAGACTGGTATAAATGCCTGTACTGAAAAGACTTTAAGACAGGCTTTCCATTGCTTGTGTCACTTCAAATGAAATGGGGCAATGCAATCAAGAATTCCATATCAGGAATAATTCTGTATACTTGGGGCAATGGCAAAGTTGACCCCTTTCGGTGTTGACTTCTATATAAAAAAAGTCAATCTCAATACCTCTGCAGTAAAAGAAGCTGAAATAGATGAAAATGTGAGAAATTGCATTATCTGCAAGGAAGAACAGGCTGGATTTTATAGCAAATAGGGTTGCATTTCTTATTCATATATTTTCTTCAAACTTTTTAAGTAGAAAGTGATAGGAATTGTTTTCTAGGTCATATCCAACATTTTTTTTAAAAGCCTTTTGTTGAACTGCAGAAAGCAAGGTTGCCACTTCAAAAATTGTATTTCTCTTTCCATTTTTATATATTATTTCATTTTATTCTTCCATTCCCTAAAGAAACTCAGGGCAGTATGCACAATCACACAGAGACACACACATCATTCCGATCCATACACCCTACCAGTTGGATAGATTAAACTAAAAGAATATATCTGGCTGAAAAAGTTTCAGAAAGCTTTATAATTAAGTTTTTTCTCCTTTAGGATTGAACTTATCTTTCTGTGGAACATAATTAAAATTATACTAAATAACTGTATTCTTGTATGGCAATAAATGTTTCCCTATAAATGCATTTATCAGAGAGTATGCAGGGCAAGATTCATTTATTATGAAAAAGAAAATGGTATTGATCAATTACATGTAGGCGTATATCTATCAATATTAGCACACTGCTGGTGTGTATCATCTCATCATGTCAGGTGCTAGCAACCAGACCCATACTTGTAGAGTTCAAGCTAAATACTTTATTGCATTCTGCCTATAATACAGGAATCTCCCCAAATGGTTGCCTTCCCTTGGAAACAGATATATAAGGTTGGGGGGAGATCAGTCCTGGATTTCTTGTTCCTGTGCAAGAATTCAAGACTAATTCCCTCCTTGAGTTCTAGTCTCTGTTTAGGCATGAAAGGTGACTGGATGACCTGGATCAGTCAGTCTCACTCAGTTGATCTTACTTCACAGGGTTGTTGTTATGAGGAAAATAGCAGGAGGTAAGAATATTAGATATGTTCACTACCTTGTATTATTTATAAAAATAATAAAGGTGGCATATTAAATAAATAAATATGAGCGCTGCCCATGATTTTTCCTGCACAGCTTCATCTCATTTAAACTTTCTGCTGATTATTTGTCCCTGACATTAAAATGATTACAAATCAATCATTTCACTACAATACACACCACTCAATACAAATGTTCATATAAGTGTCACTGCAGAACCTAAATTACTACATTTTCCATAGTATCTTTGGAGCTTACACAGTCCTTAGAAATAGAACACTACATGCTGTTAAAATGAGCAATCAAAGCTATTACACATTTTATATGTAGAACTTGTTACAACTTCCTGGAATGTAAGCATTGGGAGTAACATATAGAAAAAGAAACTGCCTAAAAGGCAATTGTAGGATTTTAGGGCTGGTTTGTAAATGCCAGCATGTTATCTGGATCTAAATTTTATTGAATCTTTTCTTCAGAAGTAGAAACGTGACAGCTCTGAGGCATATTGGAAAGGGCTAAAAGTTACTACTATTTTAAAATATTAAAAAGGCTTTCCAAATGTGCTCTTTATTATAGGCTGCTGTAATCCATATCAAAGGTGTCAAACACACGGTTAGCAGGCTGCATGTAGCCCATAATGCTCCCAAGTGCCGCTCAATGCAGATTAAAATGCAAATGAACAATATTTAAGAAGACAAAATAAAAATACAAATCACATATTACATTTTGAAACTAAATAATAAACACATTTAGTCATCAATCATGCTTTCCCCTTGACAGCAAACAGACAGGTATCTTCACGCTGGTAGATGCTTTGCTTTTGATCCCAGAACCTTCAGCACATAAAGAAACAGCTCTCTCTGAACAGGTTAAAATAATTTATTTGCTCCCTTCAAAAAGTCTTATTTCATTCCTTTCTGCCCCTCCCCCCCCCAAATTGCACTCATTTCTCTTCTTTCTCCAAAACAGCTTCAATTAATATCTGTTGCATTTCAAACTGTACAAGACCCATGATCACAATCATAATTTTATAGAAATTCAAAATTTAAATTAATAATAATTGAAGTTTAAATAATTTCAGAAGCAGAAGGAAAAAGGGGGAAAGAGGATGAGGTGGACTTTGCATACAAGTTTTTCTTTTTTATTGAAATCTTCAACTGCAATATCGCATTCCAAAGCAAGAAGAAAAGAAATTTAAATGCTTACAAACTATTGATTGCTGCTATCAGTGACTAGCAAATTTATATTAAGTATGCAGCCAGTTTGTGTAGTTGTTCAATTTTTTGTGAGTCATTTTGCTCTTCCCTTTAAAATTGCTTTTTCAAACTCTGAGACATTATCTGAGTTATTATTATTTATTTTTTTACTAGGACTGAATTTATGTAGTGGAAACTTGGTGTAAGTGAGAATATCCCTAATGTAATTAGAATACAAGGCTTAAATATATATGGAACAGTTCCAGAAAGTTTCTTATTTAAACAAAACAAAGTAAATAAAAATTAAGTAGAATTCTACTACTATCATAGCTTGTTGGTAGCCATTCCCCTTTTGTCAATGTAGGTATACGTTTCAGGAGAAGACAATTGTTCTTTTTTTGCATTGTCATCTTTTTTTTTGATATCTTTGATAAAGAACTTCAATTGGGCAGAATAAAATACCTAAAACACTAATGTTGTATCTGAGAAAAGGAAGGCTTTCTCATGACTTTCTCTTTCTTAATTGGTTTCTCCATTCTCTGTTCATTCTCTTGAGCGATGGCCATGATGCCATCTGGTTTGTCAGTTGTTTTCTCTGACGACCTGTTCGCTGCGAACCAGGTTTGCTGTGAACCAGGTTGCTGCGAACCCTGGGTTGCTCCTTTTCTCCCCTATTCTGGAGAAAGGAATCCCTCCTGGACAGATCTGCTTCTAAAGTAGGGGAGAAAAAAGAAAAGAAAAGAAAACTTCATTTTTCTCTCACCTTTGCTTACTGTTGAATCATCTTTCTGGTTCTCTGTTGCAGATTGCAAGAGACCAACCTGCTTTTCTCTTATTGGCTTTAAAAACAACCCAAAACTTTTCATTTCCATATTCTTTTTCCTAATTCTGCATGTAAACTCCACTTTTCTAAAACTATTTTTGCGTTTAAACTGTTTTTTTTCAACCATTTTTCTTCTTCGTCTTCACCTGTTTCCTTTTATAACTGAGTTACTGTGCCACTTTCATTCCTTGCCTTTTTTCACTCTTTAGCTTTAATATTTTTAACTTCAAATTTCCCTCCTCCATTTTCTCTTAGCTCTCGTTTTTCTGTCCTGGCTTTGGATCCCTAAATCTGGATCCCCTTTAATAGCATTCTGGGTCTCTAATCTATTTTGCCTCTCTGCAACAGAACTCTATCACTTCCTCTGAATTGCCTGTTTATTTTACCCCACTTCTAAAGGGCTTATTCTTTCTGATTTCTCTTTAAAAAAGAGCCCTTCCAACAGCTTTCTGTTTATTACAGAATCCCTTTGTTTAAATTGTAATTGCATTTGTTGCTCTCAGTTCTAACAGCAATGCAATTGACTTTTGTTTTTGAATCGGCCACTGGATAAATTATGTTGAGCTGGAAGCAGCTGAAGGGAATTGAATTTCTACTCTTTGTGTGTGGTGATGCCAATGCAGATGAGGGAATGAATTTAAAATTCTTACTTTGGAGTAAATAAAAGAGATGAGAAAAAATGTTGGCTACATAATTAATATAAGCATGATGTTGACTGTTTATTTAACTGTACTTAATTCTGATTGATATATAGGGGACTTAAGGGATTGTCTGTTATAGGACTGTGCAGTTACTCTGCATCAACCCAGTATGTTTAAAGCAGTAAATCTTCAATTTTTTTGTGGGTATTTTAGGCATCATACTATTTTTATCCCACTTCACTTCACTTAATTGTTTACAGAACTGAATTTTGCTCTCCAAACGGGTGGGGGGAGAAAATGACACACATTCTCTCATTTGTTGAACATTTACTAGTAAACGTAAAATACCACCTTGTGTTATGGCCTTGAGTTATAAAGCAGCAGAGAGGGGGGAAATGTTTATTATAATATAGCTGAAAGGAGAAGGAAATATAAATTCGAAATGCCAGGAAGCCAACTAAGAAGAAAATAAGTAGTTCTTCTAAGACAAATGATTTAAGAGACTGCTATAACATAAATTATTCCGTTTGCAGATGACAGATGTTACCAATCTTATTTTTTAAAACCACATTTTAGGGAATATAGAATTTTACATAACATCTTCAAATAGAGTGAAGATATATAATTCACCATGGTTCCAAGAAAAAGCTGTCAGCCATAAATTCCTGGTGTTATGTCAAAAATACAAGAAAGAAAGTAGTTTAAACATTACCAGCAAGCCACAGAGATTTGTCAGTAGCATCTTTAACCACTATTAGTTGCATGAAACATTTATACCAAAAGAGGTTCAAAGCAATTTGCTCATGCTAAAAGCAAAAAAGGAAAGTTTAAAACAGGAATCCAAGTTCCATTAAATCATCTATATGATTCATAAAGTGAATCATTTTCTGACTGATCTGATCAAGCTTCCTAAAAAAGACACATCAAGGTTTTCCTAAAAGTGAAACATTATCACAGAGGGCCAGCCCCCCCAAAAAAAACCATGGAAACTGACATTTGCCATCATTTTTGATAGAGATAAGAAGCTGTTATTAGAAGAAAAGTATTTGAAGGGCAAGATTTGGTCGTAATAAGGAATTGCACACTAATATCGTTGTTAAATAATGACTACAAATTGTTTACAATGATTTTAGCTGAAGGGCTAAAAATAATTTTGCAAGAAGTTATTCATGTGGATCAATGTGGATTTTTTACTCAAAAGACAGTGGAAATATAATATTAGAATTGTGTGGGATATTTTGGAATATTTGAAAAAATGTAATGAAAAACAAGATCCATTGATCTTTTTATATGCAGACAAGATCTTTGACAATTTGAACTAAACCTTTTTATGTAAAGTTTTGGAAGATGAATTTTTGAGATAATTTTACAAATGAATAAAATTGTGTCTGCCACATTGGTTTGTGTGAAGTCAATACAAAATAAAACAAGACAGGATTCTCCTCGGTCTACTCTTTTGATTAATTTTGTTCTTATTGAATTATGATATAAGATAAGATCAAAGGATTCTGTGTAAAACAATTAAAAAGGAGTCATATAAATTAAGGCTGCCTGCAAGCGATCTGATTTTGTTTTGGCTAACCATTTAAAGGGAACTGAATCTTTAATAAGTACATTAAAAGAACTTGAAGCTTTAACAGGTTTCAAAATTAACATTTGGAAGACAAAGGTCTTAAGAAAAACCATGAAGATATAAACAGAATTGATGACTAAAACATGTTTTAAGATTGAGGAGAAAGTAAAATATTTAGATATTTTGTTCCATGACTTTGAAGCCAACATTTAATTCTCAGTCCAGCATACTTTTAGTCCATTAGTCCAGTTTACTCTTATTTTGCCCTCTTCCCTTAAAAATGAATCATGGCATATTGTTATTTAAATACCTCAGATAGTTACTCTCTCTCTCTCTCTCTCATCTATGTTTATATATATAATCTCAATTTGTTAAACTAATTAGTGTGCAGATAGAATCTTAAATTTGTGCCCTCCCTTCTATTATGTTATTGTCGGAAAATAGAAAATAGAGCAACAACACATGTAATATGCATTTACACCTGATAAATAAGAAAACATATATGGTAAGCAGTGTTTTCATTGATTAATTTCTTCTTAATACTTTAAATAAGTATTGCAAGGGATGTTTCAATATTGTTATTCTCCTGGCATCTGTTAGCTACCCTGGACATCTAACATTTATACACTAATTTGGTGAGCCACACAATATTTGTTATTTTTGTGCAATCAACAGTTGTTTTGTAATTTTTCCCCAAATAGTTTATCTGTAATTCAGCCAGGAATTTAAATTCTACATGAATATAAAAAAGTATAGTAGCTGGATTAGAAAAAAAGAGACTCTATGAATTATTTCAGGGAAGGGGGTAAAAAATTAAAAGTGAAAGACAACAAAAACACACACAAAAAAGAAAATCTTATATAATTGTAGAAGGCTTATCCTTCCAAAAATCATGCACATTTTAAAGAGTGAAATGCCAGTGGAAAATTTGCACATGTAAAAAGAATTGAACAGTGGCATCAAGATTCTTCATACTGATATGAGAACAAAATTGAGCTGTGGGTGGTTTAAATAATTGATCACTATTGAGTATGTGCTCAGAATTCATAATCCAAAGATTTTAAGAACTTTCTAAAGGAAAGCCTTATGAAATGATTGAAATAATTGTATAATTTATCATTAACTACTACATTGCTACTTTAAGATAGAGTTCAGATAAGCTTTGTGAAATCAGGCAAAGCAAGAACCAAGAGTTAGATATATATTAATCAAAACCAAACCAAACAAAAATATTGCAATATATGAAGACTATTGGAAAATTGATGAACATGTTCAATATCCAGACTTTTTTCTCTTGCCAATTTAACATGTCTTTCTTTTGAGTAAATTAAAGACTGACTTTCAATGATTTAAGGAATTTCTTAACTGCATCACAAGTAGGTGTAGGCACCAAACAGAAAATGTATTTCAAACTTTAACGGAACTATTCCCAATTGGTATCTTAAATCATCTATTTTGGGCCCTTATCTCTCCACCAGAAAAACAACAACTTTTTTAAAAAAATTCAAAAATGTAAAAGAAAAAAGTGGTCTTACTCACTATAGGATGCTAGGGACCCAAAAGGGATGATAGTGAGTAGTGCACCCTTAGGCAGCATTTTTAGTTGCGTATCTGGTCTAGTCATTGTTTTGCTAGTTTGTTGCTTGCTCAAGAACACAACTAGCTATTTTGTGGGTGGAAAATGCTATGTAACACATACCTTGTACAGGGAGTCCTCAACTTACAAGCACAATTGAGCCCAAAATTTATATTGTTAAATGAGAAATTTATTAAGTGAGTTTTGCCACATTTTATGACTTTTCTTGCTACATTTGTTAAATCAATCACTGCAGTTGTTAAATTAAATTAATAGTATGGTTGTTAAGTGAATCTGGTTTCCCCATTGACTTTGCTTGTCAGAAGGTTGCAAAAGGGGATCACATGATCCCGGGACACTGCAACCAACTGTTCTGACCCAAACCCTTTTCCAATAAAACAAACACAAACCAAAGGGAACAGAAACCTTTTAATGATTCTTACGAATCCCTGGTTAAAAGGCTGCTGCAAACTAATTCACTTTGATAAGCACAAGCCTCACCAAAACCGTGTGAGGCTGCCAAGAATAACAGATAAGGTTACCTAGAAATATTTTACAACACACGAGTCTTCAAATACCAACTAAGATACTGCAATGTCCACGAGGCTCGAGTTTCAAAACATCTTTGCTTCCTGCAAAGAATGTCCGATTCACAGCTGGCTTTTATCTTTTTGAAGGAGGGGCCATTACCTTGCAGCCTTACTCCCAAGTCACCCATGCTGCTGCAGCTGCTCTTTCCTAGAGCAGCCCTACGTGCACGCGCACTTGGCACAGGCTCCTCAGGAACCTCCTCATCGCTGCTGCCAGCCTCCACAATCTCTGAAGGCAGCAGTCTACTCCCTAATAGTCCTGACTCCTCATCTGAGTCCTCGCTCTCCTCAGCCGTCCACACCTGCTGCCAGCTAACCACAACACCATCATAAATATGAGTCAGTTGCCAAGCATCCAAATTTTATTCATGTGACTGTGGGAATGCTCAATAGTCATAAGTGTGAAAAATGGTCATAAGTCACTTTTTTCAGTGCCATTGTAACTTCAAACTGTCATGAAATGAACTGTTGTACATCAAGGACTACCTGTAGTTCTTTCAAGTATTCTAAACAGTTCTCTTGTATTACTTAGCTACAATCCTTTAAAAAAATCTATGTCATGGGCATATCCACACTACCATTTAAATTGCTCCAGTCCTATGGTCATACCAGCTTGACTGTAAAACCAGTTGAAGAAAATTTAATTTGAGCTGAAATACTTCAGCAACTTTACAAAGTATTTATTCTGGACAGTAAACTGCCACCCACATTTCTCTCCTGTTGTGCTCTCCCATTTTTTTTTCATACAAAAGCAGTAACCAAGTCTGGTGAAGTTTTGTCTTCTATAAATATTTATTATTTTTCATGAAATAAAAATAATACAGAATGCAAATACAGAATGCAAAATACATTTAGAGATGTATGGCACATATTCTTTGACCAAATATTTTTGCTTGAAAATATCCAGAAACATTTCTTATTTTCAATGTGAGGACAGGAAGGTTGGGTTGAAATCTCTCATGAACTCATTCAGATCACATCCACACTGCCAAGTGGCCCCTTCATGAGCACAGGCCACCAACAGTTTTCACTTTGTTACAGTTCTGGTTAAATGAACAAAAACAGAAGGTAAATATCTTTTCTCAAAGTTAAAATCATAACATCATAGAGTTGGAAAGGCTGTTTAGGTCACTGAGTCCAAAGTCGTGCTCAGTGTGGGAATGCAACCCAGACAGATGACTGTGTAAACTTGGCCTGAATGCATCCAGTGAACAGAAATTCACTAGAATCCTTAGTAGCTGTTAAATTATTGTTAACTTTTTGGAAAGGTTTTTGTTTGTTTTCCACTGACACTGTTTTCTTTCTTGTTTCTGAGGCAGTAAATTTGGGCCTGGTGATTTAAATCGATTCAAGGCATAGAAGCATTCCCTAATCATGTTTTTCTCATTCTCATGCTTCAGTTCTGCTCCTTTATCCTACCTTTCACAATTTCCAGGTGGAATACTTAGTTCTTTGTTGGAGAAGTCTGAACCAAAATAGGAGCTAATTAGCTTTGTTATTTTATTACTCCTTCTTAGCATTTTGCCTGCTTCACTGAAAATCTGGTGTTCTGATTCTTTTCTTTGAATATACATTAAAAAGCTTTTTTGTTGTTCTTTTCCATTCATCATTTGCTAATCTCAGTTTATTTTGAGCTTCTGCTTCCTTGACAACAGCTCTATGGGTTGTGCTTACTTGTTTGTAATCTTCCTTGTTTCTGGCTCTGTTTCCATTTCCTATGTGTTCTTTTTCTGTGACAGTGCTGGTTTTGTTGCCTTCAATTTTTATCCTCACTGGAATCCTTTGCAATTGCGGTACCCTTATTATGTTTGCTCTAATTTATTTAAAAGATGCTTTTCTGAAGTCCAAAATACCGATTTGATTATGTTCAGTTTAATTTCTTTTAAAATCAAGAATTTCAGCACTACATGATCACTTCCCCCACTATTTCTGCTACATCCACTGTGTCAACTAAATCTCACTATTGATTAGCATCAGATCAGGAATAATGACTCTCTTCTGCCTAATCTACCCTTTAATGGAGGAAATTCCTAGCAAGACAAATCAGGAATTTCTTAGGACCATGCTTGGCAGAGTTTATCTCCCAACAGATGTTGGGGATAATTAAACTCTTACAATATTATGACTCCATGCCTCTTTGAAAGATTTGCCTTTGCTTTTGGAAAGCATTATCCATGTCTTTTCTTTAGCTGGACAGATGGTATTACAGTGGAAATGTAGTTTTGCTTTTATTTCTTTCTCTACTTACTTTAACACAGATGCTGTGCACCGAATTGCCAAGTGCATTCATTTGATTTCTGAGCAGGGGTAGATATTTTTTAACATCACCCTCTTCCTTTTCTATGGCTTCTGTTCATTTTGAACAAATACTATCTTTGATGACATAACCTGGACAGTCAGTGATGAGTGACTGTCCAGGTTATGCCTATGAAATCCTATTTCTTCTGAATACACTAATATGTTTATGCTTCCTGCTTTTTATTGGTTAGTTTCAGCAATGTTCCTATTTTATATATTATCAATCAGAATAGAACTGTAAGGGAGCTTGGAGGTTTTCTAATCCAATCCCCAGTTCAAGTAGGAAACCCTATATCATAACAGACAAGTGGATGTTTAGTCTCTTCTTAAGCATCCACAACTTCTGAAGGCAAGGTGTTACACTGGTGAACTGTTCTCACTGTTAGGAAGTTTTTCCTTAATTTCTCCTTAATTCCAGGTTATTTGTCTCCTTGAATAGTGTTCACCCATTAAATAAAATTTCCTCGAATAGTTTTACCCTTAAATAATGGACTACTGGCATTGTTTCCATTGACATACTACATATGTCTGTATTACATATGTACAAATCTGAAGTCCTTACTTTAGAATTTTCATTTCCATCCTATCTCCAAGGCTCAGTTTAAAATCCTCTTAAACTCACTATGATTTAGTCAACAATATTTTTTTAATAATCCTTGTAAGATGAAACTCATCACATGCCAGTAGTCCATTTTCTAAGGGTAAAGATAGAGTGTCCAACTCAAGGGGCTGATGCTCATCTCTGTTTCTTAGCTGAGGGAGCCAGCATTGTCTGAAGATGCTTCTGTAGTCATATTGCCAGGGTAACTATAGGCTGAAGTCTTTGGAATGCTGTTATCTTCCCTATTTTTCTACTTACATTTGTATGCTTTTTGAACTGCCAGTTGGCAGTAGCTGGGCAAGTAAGGGAACTCACCTGTCATATGGTGCTTGGGTTTTAAATGCTGACTGCCACCTTTCCAGCTGACAAGCTCAGCATCTTGAACTACTGAGACATTGTGCCCAGTCCATTATCTAGATGTGTCAAATCATGTTCGCTGCACCCAAAACCAAATCTTGCCTACTGACAATCTTTGGGTAGCCAGTCACTGATATGCAATATCCATTTATTTTCTGGTTCCTTTCCATGAACTGGAGAAAGGGACAAGAAGATCATTTGAACTACCAGAGTGTTGTTCCAGGATTTCAAATTCTGTGTTTTTAAAGTTATAGCTGTTTTATGAAGCATCATTTCTCCTGAGGTATAAGTCATTTTGTCATAGAAGCAGTAGTCTTTTTCTTGACTTCCTTTATGACCCAATTGCATATTTTTCTGCTTTTTATGGGTCTTTCTTGCTATTTCACATTTGCAATGCCTCTTTGTCTTCCTTTGAATTTATAAGGGTCTGTTTCATTTTCAAGGGTCTAAAAACTTATTCTGAGGATGCAGAATAATCAATCTTTTATCAACTTTTTGATCAGATATCAACCTATCTTGCAGCTGTTAGTGTCATACACTACATTCCTTTGTTTTATCTCCATTATGGAGAGCTATTGCAATTATCTTTTTTATTTTAGAGTTTACATTCTTTAAAATGATACAGTGGTAAATGAGGGTAGAAAGGAGCTTTAGAGGAAGAATATTTAAACTGTTTTGGTGAAAAGAAAGCTTGATATATTTTCAAATCTTTAAGCAAACTTACTATGCTGGCACAAATCCCATAATAGCGGGCTGTTTCCAAAGAGGAAGACAAAATGCCACAAGCAGTGCAGGTCACAGCTGCAAGCTTATGTTCATTCATCTTCATTTTTCCTTTTTAGAGAATCTTTTCATTGACAGATATATTTTATTTGTTATTGTTACTTTCAGAAGTTTGCATGAGAGCCATAAATGATGGACTTAAGGGATGAAATGATGGACGGAAAATGTGTTCAAGGCTCCCTTCAGCAATTCCACCTTACATCCCAGGCAAATTTCTTTCCAAGCTTGCTCTGAAGAATCAAACTACTTTATATTCCCATTACGTTTTTTATTTATTAAACAGAAAACAATCATCTAGATACTTAGATCATGCGTTCACTGTATAAAAGATGCTAGACATTCTATACTACTAAATATAAATATCTACCAATTTGTCAGAAGACCAAGTGGCTGAAGTCTCTTGTGCTTGATCTGTAACATATATGACATTTGCAGTGCACATGGTTGACTTTAATGATGGCCTTAATACCACAGAATGAAGATTCTCTGAAGGAAAGGGCAGGTATGTGAGGGTTGGAGAAGAAGGTTAAAGAAGATGGAAGATGTTAGGAGAAAACTTATAAGTCTGCAGATAAAAATACCTGTTGGACAACCCTTATCAAACTATATAAACAAATTCCCCCACCCTTCCCTGTGGCTTGGCTGGGACACAGCTCACTGCCAAGGCAGAGAAGATTGCTTGCTCTTCACATTGGAAAGCTTTCCTCAGAGGGAATGGATGAGTTGCTTTTGTAATCACAGTTGAGTCTGGAAGTCTTATTGAGACTGTTCGGGTGACTTCAGAAGACCAAATCTTAAACTGCTAGTGCCAGATTCGTATATTTACTTGCTCCAAATATCACCAACTCCTTGCCCTGAAATTAGATCCACAGCCTCACTTTCAAACCAGCTTTTGTGGACTTCTCTAGTGCTTAGCCTACAGGCCCTTTTAAAACATAACTTTATATTTAAAAAAAAAAAAAAAGCTTATAGGCTATCTTGAATTATTCTCTCAGCATTCCTGTCCATATTCTCTTTATTAGCAGTTGCAACACTAGGGATTTTTTATAAGATAAACAATATTCTTGTGAACTCTTCAAACCTGTTTTTTCTCTGACCAAATTGCCAGCCCTTCTCTATGCCTCAAAATATACAACACGTGAGTAAAAGGTCTTCAATAGATGGCTGATTGAGGTTCATCCACCCCACTTCAGTGCTTATAACATTTGAAGCAAAGCTTTTCAGTTCTCAGCAGACACTGAATCTACACATACTCTGCTACTGTTGCTTAAACACAAGGAGGCTGTGTTTTTCCTTCACATTTATTTATTTAGCGTATAGCACGTGTTAGCCAGGGATCACTGAGGTGGCTGGCTGCCTCTGTGAAAGGAATTTTTTCAAGCTGTGTTATCTTTATCTGCTGGATGCCTGAATGCCGGTAGGCAATCAGGGGAAGCTCCTTTCTTGTCCCTCCACAGTTTATTTGCTCATGGGAATTTGCTTCATAAAATTAGCACTCTGTACCTCTATAATGATCTAGCTACTAGACTCTACTATATAGTTCTCTAGTCATATGCTTTAGACTGATCTACCTACCCTTTCCTAGTTCACTCAATCGTATGTCCTTCAATGAATGGTTGTTCACAACATTTTATATATTAGGATTCTAATAAAGGTTAAATAATTTTTCTTGATCTCTATTAGTTCCTTACCCAAACTGACTTAAAAGATTATTTTAGGTTCTCAAGGCTACTCCTAGAGGAAAAAAGAACAGTAGGTGCAATTCTATAGGCAATATTTTGTGACATCCGCAAAATGCTCTCAAACTTCCAAATGTGCCACTGCTCCAGAAAGGATGGAGACCAGTACTAAATGTAGCCCTTTTGTCATTTGCAAGCCTCTTTTTGTTGGATTTGGTGTAATTAGACATGGTTGATAACAAGCATCAACATTTCAGGTCTGATGCTCACATACATAGCATAAATGACTGCAAATAACATCTCTGGTCTGTTACGTGTTTTTTTTTTTTTTTGCTGATTTTCAGTTGATTTTAGACTTTCTCTAGTCTCTATCAATGAACTAGTGACATACTGAGGAAAGTTTCCCATCTGCACTCAGGCTGGTAGTGATGAAGTGATCTGAACCTAAAAACATACTCATAACTTATCTATCTACTGTACTGCTTAATGCTCTGTGACTGTAAGCAGATGGTTGCAGGCAGATATTTCATCAAATAAATTATTTTCAGGAATGCCAAACTGAGCACAAGAGGTTATTATATTTGTTTCAACTCTTACAATGTACTGCAAAGAAAAATGAATCAAAAACTGACACCTAGAAAATTAATAATAATGATAAATATTCCATTCACTTTGCAGCAAAGATTTTGGTTAAAAATAGTACACAGTAAAAAAGCTGTGAAGCTGGCATGCTCCATAACCAAATCCCATGTATACTCTTCCTACTCTCTTTTCCTGCATTGGCATCAATGATTTATAGTATTTTATACTCAAGCAAACTTCAGCATTGTATGAACCTTTTCAAACTTGCTTACAATAAGACAAAGAACAGGCATACTAACACCTTTTATACCCTGAAAGTATAAAACTTAAAAAAAATAGTTTATGAGAATCTGATTTTAAATATGCCTTTTCATCCGTATGCTTCTTCAATGGTTATTGCAAAGCTAGGATCAAATATTTCTTAGTTGAAAATAGATTTGGAGATCTGTCTACCAGGAATATCACTATAGAATGAGATTCCAAGAGCAACAGCTGCAAACTAAATGAAAAAGGTTACTCTCTGTAGAGATTATTTCCACAATGGAATGCAATGAGTGCAAATGTGAAATAGACTTCCTTACCTATTAACTTGGGTAAACATATTGCATCTGATTCTCCTAAACTTGTCTCATTTATTACTTTTAAACTTTTCTTGTTCCTTCTTGTCAATGTGCTTCTGATGCAAGGACAACTTGCAGACTTCCTTTTTCAACAGAACCTAATCTCTTTAGACATGATGTTGGTGTTTGATATTTTCTTGAACTCTTATCTTGAATCTTATTTTACTTGGAATATATCTGACAGGTAGATCACAAGCAGACATTCTCCAGCCTCTTGAGTAACTTCTAAGAGAGAGAAAGTCCTAAGGATTACAGAATGAGCCTCCAAAATTTTGAAATGTAGACACTGTTTTGTCACTCTTACCATTTCTTTCTTCAGCAAATCCTGTAACCTACAGTACATATGGCTGACATTTCTACAAACTCAGTATAACTACCCAAACTGACAAAAAAAGCATCAATGAATTTCTGGAAAATATTAACCAGCCAACATCCTAAAGGCTCAGCCCACATCCTTGAATTTATAATTACTTTTCTGAATGGGAAGATAGTCAACTGAGGGACTCTACGGAAGATCTGATGAGTTTTGCTCTTGGATTTTCCTTTGGAGACATCTATAGTATGTCAGAGTCAACAGTTAAAAAGAACACGATTCTGTCCTATCGGTACATATCAAATTTATCCATCAAAACTACCTATCTAAGCTTCATATGATCCAAATCACTCAATACTTTAAGTCACTAGAATTATCTTGAAAGCAATTCCTTTTTTATCCACTTCTGGTGCTTTGTAGACATTATGCTTCCTTTTTGTGTTCTAATGCTTCCTTTTTGTGTATATAAGTATTATGAATGATATTTCTAAGTCTCAGTGAGTAGGAACAAATATTCATCCTGACTTCCCAAATGGATACAAGATGTCTCCTGGTGATGTTCCAGTAGTTGCCTTTTTCTATGTGTTATTTTCCCTTTTTCTTATGATTTAAGATTGGGAATAAGAGCAGAACCTCTAGGAGACAAAATGATCTTGTTTCCACACTTAACACCCCTCACACAAACACTGATTAATATACAATAATGTGGAATGCAGCCACTTATCCCCAAATTTTGCCACCACAATTTAATGGTCTTTTTAAAGAGTAGGACCAGCAGTGGCAATTACAACCCACTCAGTTTCTCAGTTTTTCACATATTTCTGTCTGTCTGTCTGTCTGTCTGTCTGTCTGTCTGTCTGTCTGTCTGTCTCCTCCTCCTCCCCTCTCAAGTTGTGTCAGTGAAAAGTAGCCATTTGGTTATCAAATTTCACTATCATGACCTCTCAGTTCAGGAACATTAACGATAGTCTGGAGTTATGCAACAGAGAGTATAGGTTGTTCTCTGCTATAACTGAGCAGAATTTTGCACCTTTTAAAAATGTCCAGATTATAAGAAAAATTAAGATACTATTTTTCTAATTTTTTTTTTTACTAATCCGACCCTTAAAGTTCTTTAAAGATTTTTAAAATATAAAGGGCAGTAATTTCTAGGTCTTTAAATAGGAACAGAGGAACTGTAAAATTATAGAAATGAAAAGCACACTGAAAAACTAATACTTTTTGCCAAACCATTTCATAATGCCATACATAAGACACCTCAAAAATATACAAATACCTCTCCTTTGCATGTGTCATTTTCTTTAAGCTTGAAATGTTTCATTGTAATAGTTTACTTTTATTGTTTTGCCCCAAAGTAGATTTCAATTGATTTGAGGAGATACATGCCGTTTTGGTTACGTATTTGTTACATCTACAGGATCAGGTTCACTGATAACACAGATGAGATGATAATAAAATAGAAGCTGTCTAGTTGATATTAAAATGATAGTTGATGAAACAATGTTTTTACAAGTCTTTAACAATGGCAAACATAGTAAGAGCTTTAACAGCTGTAACAGCCTTGTTCCTTGTTTTTCAATGTTCCTTGTTTTCATTAAAACAATGAAATCAGTCTTTCTCAGTCTATTCCTTCCAGCTTTGTAGGAATCACAGCTTGCAGAATTGACAGCTAAATCAAAGAATGCAAGCTAATGAAATGAAAACAACATTACCGCAGTCACAATAATCCAGCAACTGCTTGATCAAAAATATATCATAGCACTAAATGAAACCCAAAGAGACTGTGGAGGGATCAAAATGTCCAAAGCTGCAATGCTGAATCAATGCTGCACTGAAGTGTAAACCCAATTTTTTATATGTACAGGCAACATATGCAAACAAAAGGGAGAGGACTTGCATTGCATTGCTATGTCCACCCTCTTGTCTGGTTTCATCTCCCATCACATTATCCATTGTGTTGATATGTGGATAGTCAGAAATCAAGATGGCCATTTGTCAATGGATCAGAAACATTTCCAGAAGAAAATAATATATGATGAATATTTCCCTGGGAAGAAAAAGAAAGTCTCTGATTGGCTTAGAATTTATCTTGCAAAACCAACCCCCCCACACACAAACCCTGCATTGGCTGTTTTGAAATAATAGAATAGAACATAATTTTTATTGGCCAAATGTGATTGGATACACAAGGAATTTGTTTTGGTGCAGATGCTCTCAGTGTTCATAAAGAGGAAAAAAAATACATTCGTCAAGAATCATGGTTATAACACTTAATAGTAGTCAAAGGGTACAAATAAGCAGTCAAATCATACTAGGGACAGTAATAATAAGCAATCAAATCAAATAATACTAATAAACAGTCAATAAAAGTAATAAGGATACAAGCAACAAAGTTACATTCATTCAGTCAAAAGTGGGAGGAAATGGGTGAAAGGAAGGATGAGAAGATGAATAGTAATAGTAATAGTAATGCAGATTTAGCAAATAGTTTGACAGTGTTAAGGGAATTATTTGTTTAGCAGAGTAATGGTGTTCAGGAAAAAACTATTCTTGTGTTTGGTTTTTCTGTGGTGCGGTGCTCTATAGTGTCGTTTTGAGGGCAGGAGTTGAAACAGTTTCACAGCCCTCTTTTTGACTAAAAAAATAAATAAATAAAATTCTCAACTCACTTTTAATCCAATCTGCAATTTTCTTACTTTGTCCTTACTAGCACCAGACACCACCACCCCACACACAAATGAAGTAGCATGGATTTGGGGCATACTGGGAGAATCTTCAGCTAATCATTGCTCTACCCAGCTAACCAATGGCTAGACAATGAGAATGCCACCTAAACAGTAATAATTTCCTGCTTCAGATCTATGAATTGTTGAGTATTCTGTTCCTTGAAAGGTTCCAGTCCTCCATGAATTGACACAAATTCCATACTTCTTGCTTCAAAATTTTGGTTCATAGCTGGGTTTACCGGATATCTGAACAGGCATAAGAGAACACAGACAATTTGAAAGTAGAAAAATGGAGGGAGCGGGGCAAGAAGGGCATGTTAATTATTCAACTTTCTTGGCATGCATCAGTGGCAAAAATTACAGCAAAAACTGTATGAAAATTTGCATGTATATGGCATTGCTTTTTTAGTATCAGAAAAAATGGTTCCCGCCCCCACCCATTGGCTGGAATCTGCTAGAGTCAGTTAGGAAACAAAGGCCTTCAGCATGCAACTGAGTAAGATCTTGTCAATTTCAGCACAAGTGGTTGCAAGGTACTAATCAATTAATTAAGGACACAGACCTGAGCTTGTTAGCTTGCAGTTAGCACTTTTTAGGTGCCTGCTGGGACATGGAGAAAAGCTTCTTGGGAAGATACTCAAATAGCTGGCCAATATTTGATTCTAAGGCTGTACCTGCCAGATATCAGGGGGGAAAGGAGGACATGTTCTCTTTTTGCCAGACACCTAGTAACCCTATTCTTGGCATTATTCTAGAAAATCTTGTGAGGTCTGTTATCCCAGCAAATTCTCATAGATATTAATCCAGTGAAATTGCTGTGAAGGACTTTTCTAACAGTGAAGGACTTTTTGAAGACAGAATATAGAAGGAAGACAGCACCAATTTAATATACAGAATCAGTTGCAACAGTTGTAACCAGTTCTACATCAGGCAGACAGGGCAACAACTAAAAACCAGAATCCATGAACACCAGCTGGTTGTCAAATGACATGACCCGAAGTCCCTGATCGCTAACTCACACTGACAACAAACAACACCGGTTTGATTGAGATGAAGCTGAAATCATCGGCTAGCCCAAAACCCATCAGGCATGCAAATTTATTGAAGTCTGACATTCTATCAACAGATCCATCAAGAAACACATTGACTTAGAAACAGAATATGAACTAATAAAGGAGCAGACCATCAGATCCATCAATCTATGACAGAACTAAATCCCCACACCAGCTGAATTTTGCACCTCACAGCAACCAGTCAGAAGTCATAAGACCAGAACCAGTCTTATGAATCAGCCAGCCTTATTATTCAGTCTTGTGATTCAACCATTCCTGTGACTCAATCAGTCACCAACCAACAACCCAGGACCTATATAAATGAACAGGACACTTCATCCAAAACTCCCCACTTAGTTTGGTAATGAAACATCTGGAACCCAAGTAGCAAGCTTGGAGGACAAACCTCTGGCTAAAACCAGGGGTGAGATGCAACAGGGTTAATACCGGTTCGGTGATTTACGAGGTTCAGTGATTTACGATGTGCTTCCCTGCACGCTGCGCATGCGCCTCTAAATCGTCATCAGCTTACTGCCTGGACAACTGAACAGCACTGAGTGCAGAGAAGCAGCATTTGAAAAAGCACTTTTTCCTGCTTTTTCAACCACAGCTGTGCCTCGCACAGCAGCTGAGGTTGAAAAAGCAGGAAATAAAGGTCAGGTAAGAGCCCAGGCGGATGGGTGGGCCAAAACATCAGCAGACATAGAACTGGTTCTATGTCTGCTGCTCTTCAGAGCTACCGGTTCGACAGAGCCGGACAGAACCAGTAGAATCCCACCCCTGGCTAAAACTTTTCTAACAGCTGATCTGTGCAAGTCAGATTTGTGGCGTATGTCAAAATCTAATTCACAGCTGCTGTAATGAGACAAAATGTTTTTCAAAGGATGATAAGCCATGATTCTAAGCCATGATTATGACTAGACATACTGCGTGAATGTCATCAACTGTCAAGTTTGCAGTAAATCCTGGTTTAAAAAAGCCATTAACTAGTTTAAGTTGCACAGCCAATCAAGTACAGAATTTATTTGCTGACATTTATATAGCTTCCATTTATTTTTTAGAAAAAGGAATATCAGTCCATAATATGTATTTGGATTTTGAATTTAGATTCTTACCATGCATGTTCCCACCTTTGCCTTAAAAAACTCCAGACCCCTATTTGGAATTAACCATATTATCAATTGTCTCTTTTTTGGGCAATGTGTTTTATTTATTTATTTTTCATTTATTTTATTTTATTTGTCAATTGCTTACAAGATAATAGGTATAAGTATAAACATGAGTAAGAATACAGGAAATAGGTACAAATAAATGGGGACAATAGGACAGGGATGGGAGGCACGATGGTACACTTATGCATGCCCCTTACAGACCACTTAGGAATGGGGTGAGGTCAATAATGGATAGTTTGAGGTTAAAGGAGTGGGTGTTTGAGGATGTAACAACAGAGTCAGGTAGTGCATTCCAGGCATTGACCACTCTGTTGCTGAAGTTGTACTTTCTGCAATCAAGTTTGGAGCAGTTAACATTGAGTTTGTATCTGTTGTATGCTCTTGTATTGTTGCGGTTGAAGCTGAAGTAGTCATTGACTGGTAGGACATTGCAGCAGATAATTTTGGGTACTACGCTTAAGTCCAACCGTAGGCTTTGTTTAATATGTGTTTAATATTTTTGTCCCAAAAAAATCTAGATCAACTATAAGCATTATCTTGAGCATGTCAGAATACTTCATATGCTTCCTAGTTGGTAGGATATAGACCATATTATTTTGACTTCCAAAGGAAGTTTCTAAGTTAGTTTTCCTGAAATGCCATGAACCATATTTGAGATAAAAATGGACTGAGAGTCTGCTTGGAGCACTGTTTAAAATGTGCCAAAACTGAATGAAGATGTTGTCATCTTTTGGATAGTGTTAATTAATACATATGTGCAAGTGAAGTTATGAATTAAAGAGTTCATCAATAAATATTAAGAATATTATGCAATTTAAAAAGAGTAAGTAGATGAATGTGTGTACCTTGGTAGAATGCTTGCCAAGGGAGGGATTGAAAGACCTGAAAATACAAATACTGGTAGTAGGATACTTGGAGGAGTGGGAAGAGGAGAGAGAGGGGGGAGGGGGGGGAGAGAGAGAGAGACAATTGTTGAGTATAAGAATTTGCATCTATCTACTTTGTTACATGTGAGTGTTGAGTGTGCCAGGAGAAAGTAAGTTCAATGTGTTGAAAATGGAGTAGTTAAGTGTATGTGAAAAATCAAGAACATATTCTAGAAGTTTAGAATGAAGTGCTGAAATAATGTGACTGAGTACAAAATACAGATCTGAATAATAGAAGTATGTTGAGTTTGGTCATGTAGAAAAAATGAATGTGGAGAAAACTGAAGAACATATATTTAGGGAATGATGAATAAGTTGAAGGGAAGGGGAAGTATCATGTCCCTGTTGGAGACTGATTCCGAGGGAGAGGAGGAACAGCTGGCAGGGAGTGGAAGTGTGGCTCCGGAGATTGTGGAGGAGACTGGGGAAGGCAGCGGCCAGCTGGGCAGTCAGAGGAAGACCTAGGTCCATCCCCTCTCCATCCTAGGGCACGCAAGGAGGAGAGGATAAGGGAGAGACATGAATGGCATGGTCTACAGGAAGGGCCTTTATCCTCTTCATGGGCTGCAGCTGTGAGAACTGGTTAAAAGGATGGACATGCATATGGGCCAGTGCAGGAAACAAAGCATGGAAATATCTCTAGTCTGTCATTCCTCTCTGAGTTTGGTGCCCTTCTCAGTGTGTGTTCCAATATCTGTGGACATCTTCAAGCCCTTATCTTGCCTGGTTCCCTTAATTGCTTCAGTGTGGTTTGTGTTGTTTTTCCTCTTTATAATTTATAGGCATTTTTAATTTAAACAGCATTTCCTTCTTTTCATAACTGCTTGTGGGGGAGTTTTTTGTCTCCAGTCATGGATATTTGGAGATTTGAAGTAAAGTGAAGGAATAAAAGGGGCTTCACCTGTTTTTGTGACTGTGTTTATTTTGTATCCCACCCTGGGTCATCACAGGGAAGACTAAATTTGTTTTTAGAGAGACTTTCAAGAAGAAAGCTGAGAAGCTTAAAGAACAAATATGTATATGAATTAATGGAGGATAGAAGGAAGATCAGTTTGCAAGAATAAAAAAGAATGTAAATATAAAAGCCATTGGTTTAAGTGGGATTTAACTATATTTCCTATTTTTTAATCTTGTACCTTTAATTTTTTTAATCTTATTGTACTACTTTTCTGCACTTTGCATAATTATGTACTTGAAAATGAATATTGTGATGGATATTTATGTATGTATGCATCATTGTCATTTATTTTAATGGATAACACTTGGGTTTTCCAGGAAGTTCATTAGGTCATGGATTTTCATTAAAAGCTTAGGATTGTGCACAAATTTTAATGTACCAACATTACATTGTTGATGTAAAATAGCATTTTTATTAAGAACATATTGAATTTAGCAGCCATAATATTTCTAGCATGTAGATTTTCTACTTTTGTGCTTGGTTTCATGAGGTTTGTGTTCAGCTAAATTAAATGTTAGATGGGATTGACAGCTAATTTAAATGTAACATTTCCTCCATGACATAAGTATTTGAGGCTAAGTTTGGAGACAATCTAATTAGTTTAAAAATATATGCAAAGCTAATAACTTGTCTGCCCCCAAAGAACTCTATTCCAGGGATTCATCTGACATGGATTTAACTAGGACTTTGTGGTTTGGGGATTTACCACAAAGTCACTGGTGTAAACTAGACTACGTAAAGTTAAACATTCTTCTGTGCATTGAAACCTTTGATGATACAAATAGAAATGCAAACACCTTGTAATATAATTTTCACCTATATTAAGGCAGATGAAACATATTTTCATATCTTCCTCAATATACATTGTTAGTCATAATAGCTCTGAAACTCACAGATATCAAGTCTTTGAGTTGTCATTTGTGCTAATTCAAAACCAAATGCATCCTACGTTATGAAAGCAAAGCTCCCTTTAAATATAATCCTCATCAGTATTGTCCAAATTTGTACCATCATAATGTCTTGAGACAAAACTGCCAAATCATTTGAAAGATTCACATTTAGAGATGACTAGTTTGTTTTGTTCTGTTTATTATATTGTGTGTATCTGCAGGCAGGTTACAAAATAATCCCTGGTAGGGTTATTTAGCTAATGATGCAGTGGTGAAAAGCAAAGTCTGATTAGATTAGATTAGAAGTTCAACATTTTGGAAGAACATTAAACTTATTACAAGTGTTCATGTGTTGTAGTGTTTCTGTACCCTATGAAATTTTCAAAATTGCCCTGTACAAATATTATGTATTTCTAAAAATCTTTCCTAGAGGGTTATAGTCCATCCACATTCTAGTTTTAAACTGCTCCTATCTAAGTTCATGTCAATATTTCTCTAAATTTTGTATTTATTTATTCATTTTGTCATGTTTATGTAGTGTATATTGGAGATGGTGATCCTTTGGGAGCTGTATGCAACAAAATTTCATTTTAATATATGCTGATTAGTGTACATTCAAAGTTACAATAAAGTTATTCTAAGTCTAAATCACTTCCAGAAAATCCTGTCTGGATGGAGATACTTTGACAATAACTTGCAATGTACTCATCCTCCCATAAATAATGTCTCTGCTGCTGTACAATTCCACTTGTGTGTTCCAGAACAGCCCCTACCAAAGAGTATCTTTCCCTTCTGTGGGGGTTATGACAACTTGCTGCAGCCAACTCACCATGGCCAATTCGTCACAGGACAAATTGCCGTGGGACAAGAGTTACATTAATATTGAAGAAATGGTCGAGTAGAATCAAGAAAGGATGTTAAGGGAGGGACAAAATGAAATTGCAATAGCAAAAATTAAAATATTTTTTTAATTATTTTAAATAATTACATGGAATGGTTTAATTGTCATGCAGTGAGTTGTTCCTGCGGTGAGTTGGCTGCAGTGAATTGGCCATAGCGAGTTAACTATGATGAGTTGGCCATGGATAGTTGGCAGTAGCAAGTTGTCCCATTCTGTCCTGTGGGGTGGATCCTCATGAACATATCTCCATATGCATTTGCCCTCAGGCCTCTTTTTGGGAAGACATCTCTTTTGCTATAAGAGCACCATTGAACAATGTTGTCTGGCTATTGCTTTCTTTCATTTTGTTTCCTAATTAACTGAATTGCAAGAATCAGCAATGCTGTCAGAACAATTTATTTCAATGTTGGGTAATGCCCACAACAAATAATGCCCACACAAATAATGCATCTATAGACTGATAAAGTGCTTATTGATTTCACGATGCATTAGCTGCCATAAAGTTATTCATTTGCAAGCATTATAATTAATTTTTTTTCAAAAGCTATCTTTCAGCATTGTTTCCATATAAACAAAAAGATGATAAACTTGCCCATTTCCTAACAAGTAATAATTAACAAAGTGAATTATAAACCCAATAAAGGCAAATGCTTTTTCAGAGGGGAAAGATGCTTCTGAAAACCAGGAAGCCTGCTGCCCTGCTTACTTTTTAAAGCCATGTTTTCAAAAATGTCAAGTCATTCTTATTTATAGTAAGAACATTAATAAGAAGTAAATCACGTTATTTATATAGTTATGTGTCTGTTATGTTCATATGTTGCTTTTTAATTAACATGCCTTAAAAAGTATTATCACTTTTCATATTACAATGTGAACTTCTTGTTAACTTGTTTCTATGCTCACTTAAATTTGTTCTCTTTATGACAACACAACACCAAAGATAAGACAAGGCAAGGCAATTCAAAGTGAAGGCAAAGATAATGTTGTCTGTGACTATTGCTTATGTGTTGCTCTTATTTTGGCAATTAACACAATGCCTTTAAAAGACAAAACTTCACACTTAAAATATAAAACTAAAATTATCAACAACTTCACAGATGAGCATATCACTTTTTAATAATACAATGAATTTTTTTTTAAAAAAGAACTATAGTCAATATATACACACACATATATATACACACAGTCACAAAGAATGGAGGCCTTTTAACTATGGTGCTGGAGAAGACTCCTGTGAGTCCCTTGGATGGCAAGGCGATCAAACTGGTCACTCCTAGAGGAGATCAACCCTGACTGCTCAAATACTTTGGCCACCTAATGAGAAGGAAGGACTCACTGGAGAAGAGCATAATGCTGGAAAAAGTTTGAGGGCAATAGAAGGGGACAATAGAGAATGTGGTGGCTGGATGGAGTCACTGAAGCAGTAGGCGTGAGCTTAAATGGACTCCAGATGATGGTAGAGGACAGGAAGGCCTGGAGGAATGTTGTCCATGCGGTCACAATGGGTCGGACACGACTTCACAACTAACTACAACAATAGTCACTTTAAAGAGAAGAAACAAGTTCTGCAAACAGCTATCTTTTTGATAGTCATCAGCTTAATAAACACTGATAGGACATTGGAATAGTAATCATTATTGTCCAGTTTAAATCATGGAGTGGTTCAGGTCTAGGAAAGATCAAGTCTCTTTAAGTCAGATTTAATTCCCAGTGATATTATTAAGAAGTCCATCTAGTTTTTGTGATAAGGGAGCGGTAACCCTTATTTTCAGGGCATTTTGGTCAGTCTCCTTGTTCAGCTGTCCTTTTCTGGTGATTGCCTATCTAACTACTAATCAAGCTGGACAGTCCTTCAAAGAACCTGGAGGTTTTAATCAAAGCCACTTTAAATTAAGTCTGGAAGCAAAGATGCAATTAACTGCAACAATGTTGGTATCGTATATGTGTGTGTGCCTGCATGTACGTGTGTACATGTGTGTGTGTGTGTGTGTGTGTGTGTTTCAGCATATATATAATTGTTTGGGAACAGAGGTGGTATTCAGCAGGTTCTGACCAGTTCTGGAGAACCGGTAGTAAATTTTTTTTAATTCCACCACTGTTTGGGAGAGATCTACCTTCATCCTTTTCCTGCATACTAAAAATTCTTTTTGCTTTCTAGGAAAGAGTTCCTCCTTCCTGCAACTCAACTACATTCCATCAGCTAGAATGAACTAGAGTACTAATATATTACTATAATCCAAGAACATTAATAGAGAGAAAGCCTGTTTTTCTAAGTAACATAAAAGTTGGTGAACTCAGCTTTGGTGATTAAAAAAGTATTATTTGCCACTAGCCCCTATGCCTTTTACACTCCATCCCAACATGTGAATCCATTCAGAAGTAATTTCACCTTTCCAAGCAGATGAGCAAATTATCTATAGCCAATTGAACACTCACCTTGTTCATCTATCCCAAAATTGTCTTTGGACATATGATCCAAGTATTTTTTGTATGTCTCCTCCACCAACCCAGCTTGTTCTGTGCTTTAACAACTTGACACCCCTCTACCTCTCAATACTTACCAGTATGTGTGAATCCTCTGTGACATGACCTTTCTATCCATTTGTTTATTCTCAGAACATAATTAAACTATTTTATTTTATGTTGGTTTGTTCTGCCATCCTTTATTTTTTCCCCTCATAGGTATTGTTTGCAATTGCATTTTTAGTATTTCCTTCAACTCCTACCCATCTCTCCCACTAGATTCCCATCCTGTAAGAAATCCTATGTATCATTGTTCCGAGTGAATTTATCCATTCTGCATTTTTAAGATCCTCCTTCCTATGTGAATGCAGATTTAACTGTAATCTGTTTTTAAAAACTCTTTCTGGATGGAGGCACTTTGGCAGCAGTTTAAAGGAATTAATCTGGACTGTCATATCTTCTCACTGGGCAACTCCTGTTCTGTGCCCTTCTATTTTGTCTTCAGGTAAGCAATTACCTGCATTAGTTTGACTTCTACAATGAACAGAGGGTAGCTAAATGAACAAAATTACCTCCTTTTTAAAATCTCCTTTTCTAGTACTACTAGATCTATGAACTGACCACTCAAGTATTTGGTATCTTGACAACTTTTAATACAATATCTGTAGGGGTGGGATTCAAATTTTTTAACAACCGGTTCTGTGGGAATGGCTAGGTTGGCCTGGCCACATGATTGGGTGGATGCTGCTTCTTCTTTTTTTTTTTTTGCAGCACTCCCCTGGGGCCCAGGAAGGCAAAAAATGGACCACGAGGGGAGCATGCAGCATCCCCTGCACTCCCCACCCCTGCATGTGCCCCTTTCTGCTTCCTGGGCTTTAGGGAAGCCTCCTGGGCGAAGCAGAAAGACAGCGAGAGGGATCCCAGCATAGCTGATCATCAGAACAGCTGATTGCCGGGAGGGGAAAAATACTTTAAGGAGTGCCTGGGCAGGGGAGAACGTAGTCATGTTGGGCATGCACCCAATGTCATTCATGCGCGATAAGGACTGACTGGGCGGGGAGTGGAGGGCAGAGAGGGACGGGGCCAGCCAGGGGCATGATTTACCAGTTCTCCAAACTGCGCAGAATCATAACATCCAGTTCTATAGAATCGGTTTGAACTGGTAGAATTCCACCCCTGAATATCTGGCTTTTTCAAATGGCTGTTTGTGTGGATGGTGTTTTGGCACAGCTATATAGGTAAAGTCTATATAGATTTTATTTGGGGTTTGTTTGGGTTATTCATATGTTCCATTAGTTCCATAACTATTCGTCCCCCCTGCCCCAAAAATACAAAGTTCTGGTTCTTGCTCTTCTGGCAGCTTCAACCATTGTAAATATTGTTGCAGCATGTCTTTGATGTTGTCTCTCCATCTTCTTCTGGGTCTACATATATTCTTTGACCTCTTTTTCTATACGCTTTACAGTATGTAATCACAAAACATCCTTTTCAGGTTAAGCAAACCATTTTATTTGCTATTGTTTTATGTAGTTTAGGATTGGTTCTATGCCAATTCTTTCTCCACAACAATTGAAATAACTTATCATAGATGTGCTATTAAACACTATTGTTGATTTATTTCCAACATATCTGAGTAAAGTTGTAGATCTGATGGTGGAACGTTATATAGGCTTAGTGTGCAACTCTGGACTTTCTGTCATCCCATGATAATGAAGCATCATGTCCTGATTGCACAACTACAGTTTTATGATTCATTCGAAGCATTTTCGGGAGAAATATAAGGAAAAATCTATTTTAATGTAAATGGACTGAAAAATCACTAGGACATTGACTATGCAATTGCATTCTTGTTAATATGTTATAATGTGAGAAATATTTTAGTATTCAAATACTATTTAACATAGCATCAGTTTAATTAGCTACTATTTAACATTAATAAGGTCAAAATTTTTAACAGTAAATGTCTAATTAATTATCAGGGCTTTCACATGCATATGTTCTATTTATGCCTCTGCTTAAAATTCTGTAGGAAAAAATCAACCACTTTTCCCCATAGAAAAGAATAATCACCATAGAAAAGAATAATCTACTGTTTTCTTCACAACATACTACAACTATTAGATAATTATGCTTACAACAAAATATAATTTCAAGAAGTGGAAAACATTTGCATCTGTTGAAACAATGCCTACCTGTTTAAAAGGATGCCATACTGTTTAATGAATCAGGAGAATTAAATGTATCTGAAAGGCATTAACAAAATTAAACAAATGGCTGCATATTAGAAGAAAATTTCTTAATTCATACCAGATGCCTTATAAGATTTTCTTTGTTCCTAGATGAGAGGATGATCTTTGCATTCTCATTGGAGATGTGAACCCATTGAAAAAGCTAAGTTTCTGTTTATCATTTATAAGCAAAGAAAATGTAATGCAATGCAATACTTTTCAAGATGCGCAAAAGGTATATTACCTGGCATGAGTTTTCATACAGTTACTTAATTGGATTTTTATTCCAAAGAAATGAGATATGCTAAAATGAGTCATGAAGTCATAATGATAACAATAGAATTGTAACTGGGCAGACTTTAATTTTAGTTTAGTTCAGTACTTCATTTTAAAACGATGCCCCATTGTCACATTTCTTAGCATGGAATGGATGATTCCTATTTTGAATAAGAGCCTTTAAAAAGTATATCAGAATTGGAGGCAGAAGAAAAAATATTCTGCGAATTTAAAGAATAGCTGAGTCCTTGTATTTTATTCTTGATGAGAATGTAGAAATGTAACTAAGATACATGAACCAGAACATCAGCATTAACTAGAAGATGCCCACAAATATCTATATTTTCTGAATTTACTGAAGGAAGCAAAAAGGAAAAAAAACCAGTCTTTTCTTAACCAGTAAATATTGGTCAATGTTTGCCCATCTTAGTCCATGTTTGCCTTGTAAATTAAGCAACTTTGGATATAATTAGCAGATACATTGGAAGCTTGAGAGAATACTAGAAAGCTAAGGGCTATACTGGAAATTTGAAATACTATTGAAGAAGGCGGCAGTGGTAAATCACTTGTACTATCAAATCTTGAATCAGTTGCAGCCTCCAACTGGTTTTCAAGATGCAACTGAGTACCTTCAGTATACCAATTTTATTTATTTTATCAGGCCTGTGAGTCAGCCTCTTGATAACTTGATGCAATTTTTTTGGCAAGATTTCACAAAGTGATTTGCCATTGGCTTCTTCCTGTGGCTGAGAGAGAACGACACCTGATCCAAAATCAACATACTGAATGAACTGATCCAGAAGCCTCAAATAGATACTAAATAAGAAGAGTTGAGAGCAGTGGTGGGATTCAATTTTTTTTACTACCAGTTCTGTGGGCATGGCTTGGTGGGAGTGACAGGGGAAGGATACTGTAAAATCTCCAGTCAGAGGTTGTATTTGCCGGTTCTCCAAACTACTCAAAATTTCCACTACCGGTTCTCCAGAACTGATCAGAACCTGCTGAATACTACCTCTGGTTCAGAGCATTGATCCCATGGCATTCTACAAATCTGTCATGCCCCTGTTGGAATCTGATTCCTAGGGGGAGGTTGAGCAGCTGGCAAGGAGTGGGAGTGTGGCTCCGGTAGCTGTGGAAGAAACTGGGGAAGGGCACAGTACAGCTGGGCCTTCAGAGGAAGACCCAGGGCCACCCACTTCCTCATCATCCTAAGGCATGCAGGGAGGAACGGAGAAGGGAGCAACATGAGTTATGTGGGTTACGGGGGAGAAAAGGGCCCTGATTCCCTTCATTAGCTGCAGCTGGGAAAACAGGATTTAAAAAGGGTGTTTGCACACAGCACCTTGCTGGAAACTATTGGAATTATCTTTGTTTGTCAAGTCTTATCTGGGTTCTGGTGTCCTCCCAACTGTGTGTGTTTCATTATCTTTTGAAGTCTGCAATTCCTTATCCTGCCCTGTCTTGTTAATTGCTGCAGTGTGGTTTGTTTTGGTTTTTATTTATAATCTATGTATACTTTGGGTTTGGACTGACCTTCTTCCCTTTAAAAACTGGGAGAGTTTTCTCTCCAGCCAATGATAACTGGACATTGGAAGCCAAGTTGGAGGTATTAAAGGGACTTTACATACTTTTGTGACTTCGTTGCTTTTGTGCCATGCCCTGGGTCATCACAAAATCAGACTCTTCTGATTCAATCTCTTCCATCCTATCAACATTTTCTGGAACCAGCCATGGAGAAAGGAGAATTGCTTTAGAACAGTGTATACTAATCCCAAACCCCAAAGTTGGGGAAATCACTATTGGGACCATTGCATCACTGCAGATCCTCTTAAAGTCATTAGACATTGGACATCTCCACACTTGGATCTATTATGGAAAGTAGAACTAATGATTATGCAAATTATGATAATTCCCTGTACCTCTCCATTACCATTGGTACAAAGACTAACTATATTCATGTTGCCTAATATAGTAAAATGCAATCAGAAGGAATGAGAGTCTGCATTTTCTTGATGAAATTCCAGACATTTGAATCCCAATACATTTGACTAACTAGTTGCACAGGTTCTTTTATGTTTGATCGGAAACCAGTGTGGAATGACTTACTCCAATGCTGAAAACATATGAAGACCGTATGTGGAAAAAAGAAACTCCTGATTACACCTAACAATGCTGCAGCCATATCGTTTGGGTTTTTTCTTTCACTTTTTCAGTAACACTTGGAGGGATTTCAGCTAATGGACAATATCTTTAAGTTATCCTACTTTGGGAGAAAATCTAGATCAGGGCTATCAAACTTCCAGTCCATGGGCTGGATGTGTCATGCGCTGGCCACGCCCATGCCCAGTTTAGCTAAGGGGAAAAAAATACTGATATGTCATGTGATCCTGCCATGATGACATGAGTTTGACATCCCTGGACTAGATACTTTAAAATAAACAAAGGAATTGTTTGTTTGATTTTTCTTTGGTTAAGAGTATTGTGACCAGTAGTAATAGAAAAATTTTCTCATCTATAAAGATGAAGTCAATTCCATAATTTGTCACAGCATTGATTTTTGATTTTGAAGGCATATTTACAAGAGCTGGCAACAAGTTGACTACCCCAAAAAGGGCAAGTTTATATTCCTGCATGCCAAGAACATTTGCTTTTTAGAAACTTTTGCCTGATACACAGTTGTTGGAAGCACAAAAGAAAAGATTAATCAGCATTAATTGATGGAGGAGGGCAGAAGGAATACAGATTTATTTCTTTTCTGTCTGAGCCACCAAAGGTGTTTTATCCTGCTCCATCATCAAAAGTTAATTAAACAAGCTCAAAGTGAGCTTAAAACCATTATAATCGGTTCATATGAACCTTGGCATATGTTCAGTGAACTTTTCAAAGGGAAAAATCAAAAGGGACTGGAACTATTTGCAGAAGTCCAGGCAGTAAGGCACACAATGAAGGCGTTCATTCTGGAATTCATAAACTTACAGGAGTAATGGAAATGACTGCCTACTGTACAGAAATAATTGCTTCCTATACCAGCTGGTGGCAGTGTAAAGTCACATTTAATTTCCTTATACACTTTCTTCTTCCATTTAATTACATGATGAAGAAGATTTTAACAATCTGAGGAACATTTCATTTTAGAGAAAGTTCACAAGGTTAACTTGAAACTCTTCAGGATTAGCGATTAAAGTTTGTAGTTTTATGAATATTGGAGGCCTGGGTTTTAATTGCATATCAATTATATCAATTATAAAGTAGCTTGTTTGTGACTTGTATGAAACCTATTAACTATGACTCAATAAACAAACTATAGTTTAGCTTGGGGTCTTCTCTTGATAGTCACAAAAGCAAACTAGCCAAACACATTTTAGATTAGTGGACTTTGCAAATATAGCCATAAGGATTAGATTATTCTTTAATATGTCATATGAACACAGAAAAATGCACTTTTAAATATACTTTTAATTTGAGTCATTGAGAAAACATTATAGCAAATGGAGAAGGATAGGGGGAGATTACATTACATTATCCCATATTTCTTTCCATCCTTACAAAGTCAATTGCTACCAACTTTTCATGGAAAGGACCTCTCAAGTTATTTTTAAACTGTTAAATGTATTTAATTTATGATTGCTTATGTTATACCCTCATCTTTTTGGTAGGTAGAATGATGTGATATGAATGTGTCATTCATTTAGTCAATTATTTAATGGGAGGAAGCAATGCATTTGGAATATTCTGGATGAAAAAGACAAAAAAGCTAACTCATGGTTAACTATCATGTGGTTTACTGAATTGACCTGATGTCTTGGGTTTTGTGCAAGATACTGAATAATACCAAACTGGCTAGTTTCACAAGATAAAACTACAAGCTAGCCAGCTACATATAAGACTAGCATGGGTGAATGTACTATTTCTATCATTTTATAGTTACTTTTCTCCATTTGCAATAGTTTGGACTTACTTTTCAGATGGTAACTCTAAAATACTGCTATTTGAAGCTGGTTGATTTGGGACAAGAAAATGGTGTCCTCTTTAATCTGATTTCAGTTGTCTCATTCTGAAATATAAATTTATTTCACTTAAGGTGCTTATTTATTGTTAATTTCCAGTTTAAAAAAATAGGATAATGTTTCTTTTAGCAGAAGAAGGATTTTTAATTTCAGACTCTGTTGTAGAGAAGTCACTCTTCAAATCTGGATATTTCCAAAAAAATAGCCATATAATTATATTTTTCAGCCCAATATCAATCAGGATTGTTGAATGTGATGCATACATCTAGAATGGAATAGAATTGCTTATTATACCCTATGACTATCATTAAGTATTGTACTTTATGATTCTTGACTCTTGATGAATGTATCTTTTCTTTTATGTACACTGAGAACATTTGCACCAAGACAAATTCCTTGTGTGTCCAATCACACTTGGCCAATAAATAATTCTATCTTCTATCTAGAATAGAATAGAATAGATTTCTTTATTGGCTGAATATGATTGGACACACAAGGAATTTGTCTTCCGTGCATAAGCTCTCAGTATACATAAAATGCATTCATCAAGAATCATAAAATATAATGCTTAGTGATAGTCATATGATATTAAATAAGCAATCAAAATCACACTAGGAAACCAAATAAATCAATATAATTGTAAAGCAACAAGGTTATAGTCATAAATAGAAGGAGATAGGTAATAGGAAGGATGAGAAGAATAATAGTAATACAGTCTTAGTAAATAGTTTGACAATGTTGTGGGAATTAGTTGTTTAGCAGAGTAATGGCACATGGGAAAAAATGTCCTTGTGTCTAGTTGTTCTGGTATGCAATGTTCTATAGTGTCATTTTTGAGGGTAGAAGTTGAAACAATTTATGTCCAGGATGAGAGGGGTCTGTAGATATTTTCACAGATCTCTTTTTGACTTGTGCAGTATACAAGTCCTCAATGGAAGGCAGGTTGGCAGCAATTATTTTTTCTGCAGTTCTAATTACTGTTGAAGTCTGTGTCTCTCTTGTTTGGTTGCAGAGCCAAACCAGTTATAGAGGTGCAGATTACAGACTCAATAATTCATCTGTAGAACTGTACCAGCAGCTCCTTGGGCAGTTTGAACTTTCTGAGTTGGCGGAGTGAGAACATTCTTTGTTGTGCTTTTTTGATGACGTTTTTGATGTTAGGAGTCCATTTTAACTCTTGAGATATGATAGAACCTAGAAACTTGAAGGTCTCTACTGTTGATACTGTGTTGTCTAGTATTGGAAGAGGTGGTAGTATGGAGGTTTCCCCTAAAATCTACCACCAATTTTATGGTTTTAAATGTGTTTAGTTCAAGATTGTTCCAGTGGCACCACAAGGCTAATTGTTCAACCTCCCATCTGTATGCAGATTCAATGTTGTCTCGAGTGAGACCAATCACTATTGTATCATCTGCAAACTTCAGTACTTTAACAGAGGGATCTTTTGAGATGCAGTCATTGGTATATAAAGAGAAGATAAGTGAGGAGAGCACACACCTAATGTATAATGATAAATTAAGATCAATTAGTAAAAGGAGAGATTTTACAGACTGTCCTCCTTTCTCACTCTAAATTTGCAACTTGTGATTTGCAAAGGTCCAATATTATAGCCCATGTAGATTTTTAAGAGCATGTTCCATTAAAGATCTATACTGAAGAGTACTTATTATATCTTTCTTTAACCAATTTGCCATTTTTACTGGTTTGAGTAACCTGAGTTAACCAATTTCCTTTTCATGTTCTACCCTGAGGGTATGAGTGCCCTCCAATTGATTTGAGTTTTTAACTACCTAAGTTTGTTCCTTGATTTAAAATGTACCGTATATACTCGAGTATAAGTCGACCCGAATATAAGCCGAGGCACCTAATTTTATACAAAAACTGGGAAAACTTATTGACTCGAGTAAAAGCTGAGGGTGGGAAATGCAGCAGCTACTGGTAAATTTCAAAAATAAAAATAATTAATTTGGGAAACGATCTCACTATCTCACGTCGCCTCGGGAAGGGAAAGGCAAAGCGCTTTTTGCCTTTCCCTTCCCGGATGGGGCTGTTGGGAGTCGCTGCTGCCGGAAGGAAAGGCGCGACCTCAGTCGCTGCTGCGCGCCGCCGCCTCGGGAAGGGAAAGGCAAAGTGCTTTTTGCCTTTTCCTTCCCGGATGGGGCTGTTGGGAGTCGCTGCCGCCTGCCTTTCCCTTCCCGGATAGGGCTGTTGGGAGTCGCTGCCGCCGCCGCCGGGGAGGTCTTGCCTTCCCTCAGTCTGTGGGAGTCCGCCGCCTCGGGAAGGAAGGCGGCCGCTTGATGGCTTGCGCTTTGCCTCGGAAGGAAAGCGCTTTGCCCCTTCCCGGATGGGGCTGTTGGGAGTCGCTGCCGCCCGGCGCGCTTGCTTCCAGTCCCGGATGGCTGGTCGCGCCGCCAGCGGGACGGGAAAGGCAAGCGCTTTTGCCTTTCCCTTCCCGGATGGGGCTGTTGGGAGTCGCTGGCGCCGGAGCGCGCCCCAGATCTCCGCCGCCTCGGAAGGGAAAGGCAAGCGCTTTTGCCTTTCCCTTCCCGGATGGGGCTGTTGGGAGTCACTGCCGCCGGAGCGGCCCCAGTCCCGCGTAGCCTCGGAAGGAAAGGCCACGGCTTGGAAGGCCGCCGCTGGGGAAGGCTGCGCGCAGCGCTGTGTTAGCATCGGATCGGGCGTGCCGGACGGTTCCGACCGAGTCCTGAGCGTCGTCTTTGGCGCCCGCCCAGCACCGCGGAGCTCCCTGTACCGGGAGAAGGGGAAGACCCCGGGTGGGACAGGGAGAGGAGCTTCTCCCGCCCGCCCCTCTTTCCGCACCCACGGTGTCCCCGCAGGATGACCCCCGCCCGCAGTCGCCGCCGCTTGAAAGAGACGGGCTGGGGGTGGGTAGAAAGGCGCCGGGCGCCTTGGAGGAGAAGGTCCGCGTTCGCCTGTCTGCCCGCGGATGTCAGCGGAGCTTTGCCGCTGCTTCGTCCGGGGTCTCTGGGCAAACACGTCCACCCGAGCGGGGCTTGTCGCCTCCAGCACGCAACGAGCGCTGCCCTCGGATTCCCTGTCCGGTTGCCCCCCTTTGAGGGCGATCGCAGTAAACTGTTCCCGTAGCAGCGGCTGCTCCGCTGACATCCGCGGGCAGACAGGCGAATGCGGGACCTTCTCCTCCAAGGGCGCCCGGCGCCTTTCTACCCACCCCGGCCCGTCTCTTTCAAGTGGCGGTGACTGCGGGCGGGGGTCGCCCTGCGGGGACACCGGTGGGCGCTGAAAGAGGGGCGGGCGGGAGAAGCTCCTCTCCCTGTCCCGCCCGGGGCGTCTTCCCCTTCTCCCGGTACAGGAGCTCTGCGGTGCTGGGCGGGCGCCAAAGATGACGCTCGGGGCTCAGTCGGAACCGTCCGGCGCGCCCGATCCGATGCTAACACAGCGGCTGCGCGCAGCTTCGCTCCAGCGGCGGCCTTCCAAGCCGTGGCCTTTCCCTTCCCGAGGCTACGCGGGACTGGGGCGCTCCGGCGGCAGCGACTCCCAACAGCCCCATCCGGGAAGGGAAGGCAAAAGCTCTTTGCCTTTCCCTTCCCGAGGCGGCGGGACTGAGGTCGCGCCGCGGCAGCGACTCCCAACAGCCAGCCGGGAAGGGAAAGGCAAAAAGCTCTTTGCCTTTCCCTTCCCGAGGCGGCGGGACTGAGGTCGCGCCAGCAGCAGCGACTCCCAACAGCCCCATCCGGGAAGGGAAAGGCAAAAAGCGCTTTGCCTTTCCCTTCCCGAGGCGGCGGGACTGGGGCCGCGCCGGCAGCAGCGACTCCACACCATTTTTTTTTCAGAGGGGAATCTGACTCGAGTATAAGCCGAGAGGGATTTTTTCAGCACAAAAAATGGGCTGAAAAACTCGACTTATACTCGAGTATATACGGTAATTATGCCTGTAATATTATACTATCCAGACTTAAAAAATCAACTTATTGGTCTTTTAAAGTTAATGCCAAGTTATAGATCCTAGCATTTAGACCTCATATTCACCTGTCATTCCTAAAACTCTAAATGACAGATTTAAAGTGAAGAACTTATTCACATAAATTTGATTATTAACAACCACTGTCTGAAGATAGATGGAATCGCTCTATTTTCTAGATTTTGGGGGGGAGATGATATCTTGTTGCCTTGTACCCCAAAGCCCTGTGTATTCTCTTGCATGCCGAAATATCTCTAATAGCTTTATCTTTTGTAACTAGCTTGTTTGTTGTTAATAATTTCATTATTTTAAGGGTAATGCAGGAACAACTAAGCCTCTGAATGTTTACATTAGAACCATTTACTTTGGTATGAAACCATTTTATGCAAAAGAGCAAAATAGCAAGATTTAAATTATTGCAATAATTCTATTTCAATAAAGGCAGCCACAGAATTGTACAGGAATTGGTGTCTCCAAAACTCTAATGTTTCTCTAATGACAGATCTACAGCTTGTATCTTTTTTCTAACCATAGGGAAAATGTGCTGCTATGATGCATGGGGAATCATGAGCCCCTGCCAGTGGAGCATAACACAATCTGCTGGCATCCAGATGGATAGAAAATGCCCTAGTTCAACATAATTTTATCAATTGTGAAGAGTGGGATTATTTTATGTAAGAGTACTGGGAATAGCAATAGAAATAGCACTTAGACTTATATATCACCCTGTAGTGCTTTACAGCACTCTCTGGGAGGTTTACAATATCAGCACATTGCTCCCAACAATCTGTGCCCTCATTTTAACAACTTTCGGAAGATGGAAGACTGAGTCAACTTTGAGTCCATAGGTTCAAAATCCAGCTGTGCATTCTAACCATTGCATCACCAAGGTTCCTGAGTCTTTGAAAGCATTTTTTTCTATGAATTGCTATCAGCTGTGATCTTGGCTCAAACCTTGGGTTAAGAAGAAGGGTGGATCCTCTATACTAGGGTATCAAACTTAACCTTGACCTTGGCTCAAACCTCGCTTTAAGAAGAAGGGTGGATCCTCTATACCAGGGTATCAAACTTAAGGCCCATGGGATGGATCCGGCCCACAGAGTGCTTAGATCTGGACCATGGGGCAACCTGAGCTCCATTTTTGCTGGCAGAGAATTGCAGGAGGCTGTCACAGACGGAAATGGAGCTAGGGAGCCAGTTTTCACTGGCAGAGTGTTTGGGCCATCACAGGTGCCCCTGACATGAGTGACGTTGAGCTGGCCATGCCTCCCTGGCCACACAGACCCCACTCCCCCAAGGTCAAACACAACCCTGATGCAGCCCTCAATGAAATCAAGTTTGACACCCCTGCTCTATACATTTTCTGAAAATTGATATATGCTATAAGACATAAAACCAAATAATAAATGCTGATCACATTTATGCGAACAATTGTGATGATCCATAAAAATTATGCTAAGGTCTTATGTTCTGTAGAATGTAGAATGATGAATGATGTTTAAATACCTTTGCTACAAACAGGTACAGATAAAACAGCACTTAGGTGTTATGTTAGAATAACTGCAGTCCAGGTCAGAGTAGACTAGAATGAACAAAATGCTTTTATACCTCAAAAGGTATAACCCCTGCAGTTGCAAATCCCATCTGTCATATAAGATCATGCTGTGGATTGTGATTGATATGAAAAACATAGCAAATGGTTATGATCAAATAATTTCTTTTTCTGATGAGTAGAATCTATTCACTAAAATGAGTACTAGAAATTGGACTTTCCAACCTTGGAAGTCCAGGTTTGTTTTAGTGCAATAAAGAATCAGAAAAGAGAGAAAAAAAAAACCTGGAGAAAATATAAATTTACATACTTTTGAGAAAACCTATGTAGAGGTGAAAGCTTTCGATCGGCAAATGGAAAATGAAATGAGACTGGCAAAAAGGTACCAAAGCTGTCATTCAGATTCAACTGTGGAAATTTTGCTGTGTGAGCTTTCACAACAAAAACATAAAGACATTTATTATATGGCCCGGTTCCTTTACTGCAACATTTTGGCTGCAAACCTTAAGAGTTAATTTCTTTAACAATAAAATCTGAATCAAAATACCATAATCAGAGAAAATGATCATATGTACATCCACAAAGATCAAAAATCCACAGTCATTAACAGAGAACACTGAAAGAAAAGAGGACAGAGGCATGGGGTCACTTAATAGAATAGCAGGATTAAGTGGGAAATATATGTCAAATGACAAGTTGGGTCTGAAATTCATATCAGTTGGATGTGCCATTTTATCAAGTGATGGGGTAACAGTAAGCGGGTAGTGAGGAGCCAAATTCAAGACCCACAACTGAACATAGTTTTGCTCTTAAGAAAACAAATCTAAATCCAGCCCTAAAAGCCATGGGATTCTAAGACCATTACAATAAAGATGAAAACATAGCTATGTAGAATTGGGGACAGAGTACTCAGATCATAGGACTACTGCTGAAAATATTACCCTTAAAATATCCTACTCTGATAAAGTTTACTGCCAAATTAGGAAGGATAATTCCAGATAGCAATAGCAATAGCACTTATATACTGCTTTACAGTGCTTTAAAGCCCTCTCTAAGCGATTTACAGAGTCAGCAGATTTCCCCCAACAATCTGGGTCCTCATTTTACCAACCTTGGAAGGATGGAAGGCCGAATCAACCTTGAGCTGGTGAGAATCAAAATGTTAAACTGCTGGCAATCAGCAATCAGAAGTTGCCTGCAGTACTACTGCACTCTAACCACTGCACCACTATGGCTCTTAATGTTGACGTTAATGCTCTGGTGGGCATATACTGTATATTGTACATCCAGTTTTTAGATATTGTCACCCCAAAGCATTACAAGGCTCTCTCTATGTGTGTCTCTCTCTCTGTGTGTCTGTGCCCACACATCAGGAGAAAAAGTAGGCCAGCATGTGTCCTTCACACACTTATAATCTGTTTGGTTTTGGTTTTAGTTTTTTATTACTAAGCAATGGATGAACTTCTTTCTCAAGGTTGGTGAATTTGAAACAAAATGAAATTTTTTGTAACTCGCTGGACATCTTGATTGCAACTGCTTCATTTCCCTTTCTCAATGCTACACTCTGTATGGTGCATTTTTTCTCCTTGAAAGAGCTTTGTTAAAATAGTATATTTGCTTGCCATTGGTAGCATGACTTATATGCAAAGTCAGGCTACATTGCGGCAGTGAATGTAATTATACTAGGTGACAAACTGTAATAACACAGTTATCGTATGAGTGATCACAGTCAATTTCACAATGCTTTCTGATAGCATCATAAAATGAAGCTTAGTAGTAGAATAATCATGCATGCGAACACATTGAAGTGGTACTGCAGCTCATACTTTCTAATATTTAGAAAGTTTAATTACATCATCTGTTTATTACAGCCTATAACCAATTATCTTGCTGCCAAAAATGCAAAAAAACAAAAACAAATCCAGACCATAGAAATGCAAGAATGGTCAAAGAGAAAATAAATTTGGTACTGATATCAGAATTGGAAATGTGATGATTAGAAGGCTTTTAGGGAGTTCATATAATGCCTTGTGATTAAAAACAAAGATCACTTGACTTTTGAAAGAATAGTCACTTTGGTGTACAGAGAAAAAAAAAGTAAACCCTTAGCAAAGTTTATTGACAGTTTCATGAGCTAGCCATTAAGTCAGATTCTAAATTAATTAGTCTGCATATATTGTGGAAATATACGGAAAAGTCAATCACATACCATGATCCTCAGACAAAAATGGAATCTAAAATTGCATCAGACACATGGAAACCAATAAAGACTCATCTGAAATTACGATTGCCATTTAAATCAGGCTGCAAGTTCAATTTATCCCTTGCTTAGCAAGAAGTCTCATCAAATACCTTTGGTTTGTTTTCCACTTTACTTCCAGAGTCTGAGTCCTTGAGGGCTATGTCTCATCATCTGACCGCTCCAGCTTTCCTGATAGTGTCTGTGTTTGATCAATTTCAGATGATTCCTGGCTTGATGTTTCCTGAAGTTAATTCACCACAGGTTCAGCCAGAGCAGCTTTATTTATTTATTAAATTTGTATGCTACCCATCTCTCTACCAAGCTTTGTCAGATTCTGAGACTGAGTCCTGGGCCATGACATTGTTAATGTTGGAGTCAAGTTTAATTTTTTTGTCTGTTTAATCCTGAAAGATTTTATGACAACTTCTGTGTGCTCCAAAAGGAATGTATAATGTAAAATTATCAGTGTCATCGCATGCGTTTCTTTGAAAGAAACACCTTTAGGTGAAATTAAGAATGAGTGTAAATTTAATGTTATATACAATTTAGTATTTCTAGAATTTTCTGAATCAAAAGATGGGTGCAAATAAGTTTGATATCCTATTTTGCCATCCAAATTACTTACCTTAAAACATTTACTTTATTATATTCATATGTATATTTTTTTTGCCTAGGCCTAAAAAATATAGGATAGATTGTGCAAAGTTAGGGATAATTTCAGTATTGGTCTAAGGTAGAAAAAGGTATGTTGTAGGCATGTCAGAACAAGGGACAGGGTAAAAATAGGAATCAGCAAAGAGCTGTTATATAGTCACAAATGAACTATGTCCAACCCACTTTGATTGCTTTTGACCCTTATCTACTCTAACCAGGTGCTAACTGTTAGTTAAGAAGATGGCTATGCATAAACTTTGAGCAACAAATCAATTAAACTGAGCTTTAGTGTGTGGACCTGCTTTTTCACACCTGACATGTTTGCATTAAAATAAAAGAGGCTGAATTTTGCTTTCGTTCTTAAAGATATGGATAAATTTCAATGGTACAGTTCAAATGGGAACAGTCACATGTTGTTTTGATTTTCCTTTATTACTCAATTTAATTCAGCATGTCTAAATTTATTCTAAAATAGATTACCTCAAATAGTATCTTTGTTCCACCAAGGGTGAAAGCAGCTCAGTTTTCTATTATTTCTTTACAATCTAAGCCAGGGGTGTCAAAGTCATGTCATCATGGTGATGTCATGTGATATATTGGGATTTTTTTCCCCCTTCACTAAACCAGGTGTGGGCATGGCCAGTGTGTGACCAGTGTGTGGGCATGGCCAGTGTGGGCCAGGTGTGGGCATGGCCCACAGGCTGGGAGTTTGACAGCCCTGATCTATGCCAATGAATCAGATTAAAACTGAGTCTTAAGGAATTCTAGTGGGTAGAGTCAAGAAGAAGAGTCTTTTCTGTTGTGGGCCCGACCCTGTGGAACACTCAACCACCAGAAGTGAGAATTACTCACACCCTTTTGGCCTTCTGGAAGAGTATTAAAACTTGTTTTTTTCTGGCTGCTTGGGGGCCTAAGTGGGTGCTGGAAGTGGTTGATAGGTTAAGAATTCCTGTATCATCCAACTTTTGGTTCCTGTTTTTTTTCATGGTTTTTAAAATTTTAATTTAAACACTTTTAAAATTTTAACAGCTTTTCTATTTATCTAGTTTATAATCTGTAATTCACCTCGAGTCACCTTATCAGGGAGATGAGAGGCATAAAATAAATGAATGAATGAATGAATGAATGAATGAATGAATAAATAAATAAATAAATAAATAAATAAATAAATCACAGCATTCGAGAAGCTTTCCATGCCTTTGCAGTAGGGAAGATTCCCCTCACAGCAACTACTCAGAAGTGTCCTGCAAATTACCAGTAGTATTACATGTATTAAAGATTGAATGGGGGTGGGGGACAGCATTAGCAATGTATGCTATTTTCCTTTTCTTTACTAACCTATTGGCCAGTTGAGGTGAACACTGAACTAGACCATGTTTTGAGGGTGGCAGAAGTGATGACAATTGCAGTTTGGGGTGGTGCGTTTCCCTTTATCAAGACGTTTCATTGATGCAAGGAATGTTGAGGAGAATTTTGAAATGCATTTGTGCTACTCTTTATGGCTGAAGCTATAAACAGCTGCCTGTGGAAAATAAAAATCTCTTGCTAATGATCAAGTATTATCACCTGAAATTGTTTTATGGCCAAAAATCTGCTTACATAGAGCGATCCAAATCATTTTGAAGATACAACATAATTTTATTAGCATGAATACAGTATATACTGAATTCCCTATGAAACCTTGGCAGTTTGTTTTGGCAGCCTTGAGCAAAGATTGAACCAGAGTTTATATCTGATCTATCACTATTGTTGTACGTACATTGAGAGCTTATGCACTGGAGACAAATTCCTTGTGTGCCTAATCACACTTGGCCAATAAAGAATTCTATTCTATTCTATTCTATTCTATTCTATTCTATTCTATTCTATTCTATTCTATTCTATTCTATTCTATTCTATTCTATTCTGTTATCTTGGCTTACTGTATTGTAAAAGTAAGGAGGGAAAGGTAGACATTGAGTAATGAGTAAATTACAGCATGATGGTTGGGATGTTTTTGATAAACCTATCTGTGTGACCTTTTTGTTCTTTATCCCTTCCTACTGGGTCAGCATATTAGCCATACTGAGATATGGTCAGTGAATATAAGCAATTTGGTTTACTGACATTCTTTTCTCTGTTGACAATTCAGTTTGCTCTGCATATTTTGTTATAAAAACACTTCAAGCAGTTCACATGTAAAGCTGGGAGAGGAATCTCATGCATTAGGTAGTAAATGCAGCTCACATATTAATGGAGGGCTTACCTTTTGTTACCCCATTAGCTAGTGAGATTGATTTCTTTCAAATCAACATAACCAACTTTGGCATACTGATTATCTAGTAATTAGACAATGATTTCATTGTTTTGAATTAATAATTGTTGACAATTTGCTTTTAAGTTTTTCCTAGGCACTGCCTAGGAATACAATGTGCATTTATTTGTATGTTAGACAGGATTAAAAATTGGTTATGAACTTTAATGTCCTAAATGTTCTGGAACTAACATCTAAAGATTCATATATTCTAATGGAAGTATAAATATGTTGATCAAATGATCCATAAATGCATAGAAGCCATAGTGTGAATACATTTGAGTGTTGACTTTGAGACCTTAGCAACAGACAACAAGCTTACTTATTAATACAGCCTCACATTTGCCACAACTCAAGACATGAAAATTAGGATCATCATCCTTATTTGTTTCTGATATCAAGTTATCATTTTCCCCCCTCTTGAACATTTTCTTGACCGATGTCTTATGATTCTTTAGCTTCTCTGTCTTCATGTCAATGTTTTGTCTGTGTTATTCTGCATTCATGCTTATTCGTATGATTTGACATATGCTTGTTCCAACATTGACAAATAGAAAGGTGAGAGCATTAAATAAAATGACTACTGAGTGAGGCATAGTTTATATATAGCTTGATATGACTCCAGGAACTTTTAAAAGCAGTCTTACGCAATCAGTAAATCTTCCTTTCAGCTAAGGCTCACAGTTGGATCGTTGCATAACAACCAGGGCGCCCTGCTGCTGGGGACAGAGGGGGGGCCCTGCCTTTCTGGGTCGCTCTAGTCCCCTGCCTCCAGCCGACGCTTCAAGGGGGGGGCTCCCCCCCACAACACCCCCCCATCCCCCCCCCCCCCACCCCACCCCCCCCCCCCCGCCCGGCCTCCGCCGACAGGAGGAGCCCACACCAACGCGGGCGGGGGGGGGGGCGCCCCCCGCGCGCCCCCTCTCTCCCTGGGGGCCACGGCCTCCCTTTCATTTTTTTCAGGTAAAATGAAATGGGCACATATACAGATGGTCCTTGACTTACGACCACAATTGAGCCCAAAATTTCTATTGTTAGTGGGTTTTGCTCCATTTTATGACCTTTCTTGCCACAGTTATTAAGTGAATCACTGCAGTTGATACCCAGTGGTTAAGTGAATCTGGCTTCCCCATTGACTTTGTCAGAAGGTTGGAAAAGGTGATTACATGACCTTGGGAAAGGGCAACAGTCATAAATATGAATCAGTTGCCAAGGATCTGAATTTTGATCCCATGACCATGGGGATGCTGCAAAGGTCATAACTGTGAAAAATGATCACATTTTCAGGGCCATTGTAACTTTGAATGGTCACTAAATGAACTGTTGTAAATGGAGAACTACCTATACTTGCCTTTAAAATCAGCAGGTACAGAATGGTTGATAAACACATAAAAATAAAATCAATGTATGTATGAGAGAAAATTGTGAAAATAAGCATTTGTGTTTATAGCTTCAGGAACCGTAGGTGTGCTAAGAATTAGGGAATATTTTATTTTCTTTAAAAATAACACACAGCAGGGAAGAGGTACTTTTTAATAGGAAGAAAAGGGAAGAAAAGAAAGAACTGTAAATAATTGAAGAAATTGAACGCAGATGTCATCATGAAACTAGGCTACATTTCTAAGAGCTGTTGCTTGTGTGCTGAAGTCTAATTATTGTATTCAATCTGATATTTAACTGAGGAAAATAATGTCACCCACCATTTTAATGTTTATTAGGAACTGTTTGCACTCCTGAATTTGCAGGCCACCCAGGATCATGAAAATAATCCAGCATTGCTGTTTGATGTCCTTGGCAGCCAAAAAAGTTTAGAAATGTTTTCAAAAAACAATTAACGGTAACTGCTCTGGTAAAATGTAATATTATGGGATAGTGTGGGTGGGAAGCAAAATTCTCTGCATTTTCTATTACTGCTGATATTATTAGGTCAATAGAGTGTTAGCTGCTTTAAAGAAGTGCAGCAGATTGAATGTTTCATCAGGGTGCGTATCTGTCTCCCATCTGAATGATAAGAGAATGGGACAATATGTAAAACCACAATTGAAAATATACATATCAGAGGTGATATTCAGCAGGTTCTGACCAGTTTTGAAGAACTGGTGGTGGAAATTTTGAGGAGTTCAGGTAACTGGCAAATACTACCTCTGACTGGAGATTTTACAGTATCCTTCCTCTGCCACGCCCACCAAGCCATGCCCACAGAATCACATAGTAAATTTTTTTGAATCCCACCTCTGATATTAATGTATATTTTGGGGATACCTAAATGTGCGGTAAAAATGTCTATAAATCTTTCAAAGGATAGCTGAAAGCTGATATTGACATTGGAATGAGGAAAATTGCCTTGATGAAATGCAAATTTTATAAAAAGTAAATTAGATAAATTCATTCAGATCTATATGCAGCCTTTGTATGGGGAATTTGTGAATAATAGTTTAATGGATTAGACAAGACACTGAATCTCTGGTAATAAATGGGAAAACCACAGGAAGAAATGCCACAAAGTGGGGAAGATGAGGTAAGCCAGGGAACATGTCTGTGTTACAAGCATAGATTGACTTTAGCGACTTTAAAATTACTTTGGATTGAATAAACTTCACTGGCTTTTAGTTTTGAACTGAAATACATAGGATTGTGCTATAAAATTCCCATTAATTAACCTGAGCACTAAAGTTGTATCCAAATCTTATGAAGATCTATAAGCTTATAAAATTTATGCTAGATCAATTTTAGTGTATTGTTCAACTGTTTGGAGTCCCCACCATATATTTGATATCAGTATAATTGAGCAGGGTCAAAAGTACTTCATGAGAAAAGTCTTGCACTCTTCTGTACACAATAGAATTCCTTAGGCCACTAGGCTCGAAATTCTCGGTTTGGATAACTTAGAACTGCTGCGGTCAGACCTAGGTATTGAATACAAAATTATATGTAGTAATGTTTTACCTGTAAATAACTTTTTCCTCTTTTAATCACAATAATACGGGTACGAGCAACCACTTTGAACTCAGTGTAAATTGTTCTAGACTGTAAAAAACATGATTTCTGTAATAAAGTTGTCAAAGTCTGGAATGCCTTACCTGATTCAGTTGTCTCAGCTACACATTTTCAGAGTTTCAGTTACAAATTGACTTCTTATGTCATACTTAAGTGGTCAGTAGAGGGGATATGCATAAGTGCACTAACGTGCCTATCGTCTCTGTCATTGTATTTTTATTCTCTTGTCTTCATTTTTGTTTGACAAATTCCAATAACTAACAAACAAATAAATCTAGAATCTAGAATAATAGACTTGGAAGGGACCTTGGAGGTCTTCTAGTCCAACCCCCTGCTTAGGCAGGAAACCCTACACCACTTTGGACAAATGGATAAGGGTGCAGAAGAATTCCAAGCATTTCTTACCATGCTAATTCTTAGGGAAAGGAAAGGGGACTTTTATTAAGCCAGTTGATGCCTGAATGAAGTTGATGGATTGATGATTTTATAAACTTTTTTCTGTGGATTCAAGTAGCCTTCTCACCCATAAACAAATATGGTCTATGCATATCTTAAAAGGGTACTCATTTTTTTAAAAAAAACATTTGATTTCAGATGAATGAACAATTGTTTGATTCCATGTAAGAACTGTACTTATTAGCCAAGGTCTAAGTGGAAGATAGAGCTATTTCCTTAGGAATTTAATCTCTCCTCAATTAAAAAGCACAAATTCCCTTACTCAATGCCTTACTTACCTATGGTTTGGACAAAGAAGAAAGAAGTTTGAATAATCTGGAGCCAAAAAAAAGCAGATTGTCCTCCTGATTACAACAGATGGATCTAAATCTCCAAATCCATCTTTCCAAGGTAGGCTGGCTTCTTCTTCCTGAAAACAAAGCTGCGGGGATCTCCTTTGCCAGTGGAAACTTTGTGATATTCAACAGCTGTTACATTCACAAATATTAGTTCAGGCTCAAATCCTAGGTCAAATAAATGTCTGCAATTAGTATGCAGTAGCTCTCTTCTGGGAAGGGAAGACATCACCCCTAGTCCACCCCCAGCAAATCATACTGTTCTCTTTCCAAAGAATAATTTGGTGCATTTGGGAGAGCTTAAATGGCTCCTTTATGAAAGGCTGTCTTTCCTCATCTGCGGAGGGACTAAACAGGCAGCAGCTGTATAAGAAATATTTGAGTGACCTTTCAATAGTTTAGTAGGAGAGTGAGCTGATCTAAAAGAGCCATAATTCATAATTGTCTCAGTTCAAGAAGACCTGAACTGCAGCTTTCCAATATTACTAAACATGTCAGACTTTCCTGGTTGGTAGAAGAAGCAACTTACATTTTTATTAGTGTTGTACCATTTAACTCTATTCTGCTCGATCTAATCCGTCAATTCCAGCATATTTTTAGATGAAATAGGAAAGTGCCCAGATATGTTACATACTTAATTTCTGCAGAAGAGCAGGATAATTTGAAATGAACATAAAAAGGAAATGAAAATAGAAGACCAGTTGTTTACTTAAAATATGATGATTGATGATGATAATTAAAACCCAGACATCTAAATATTTTATGTGATCACTTAATCATAAAATATATCACCAATCATTGTGCCTTTATTTTGAAAATATTTTAAAGAATTATATTTGAAAGGACATTATTAAAACGCTCATGTGGTAGTTTCTGGTTGCATACTTAATTTTCTATACCTAAAATTATTTTTAGTTATACATGAAAAGAAGCATTAAAAAAATTACATGTTTTTCCCATACATCATATATGAGAAGAGAACCTCACTGTTCTCAGTGGCAATTCCAGAATAATCAAGATTAGATCAGGCCATTTTCAGAAGTCTGAGTAGAGATTAAAAATTGGATTGGGTACTCTCTATATAATCTAAATAAAAATTAATTTTCACCTCCAAAAAATAAAAATCAATAATCTAGTGTTGCTAGGTTTATATAAATTTATCAAATCCTCACTGGATCATCAATTCAAATTTTAAAAATTCATCCATCTCAATTCTATCGATCCATTTGGATAGTGGATTCATCTCAAAACATTTGAACCAAATTGTTTAATTGAAATAATTATACAATATATTCTTCATTGAGAACTTTTGTTTAGATACCCTTGGGTGATAAGAGTCATGCCAAGATGTTTTTTGTATGGTTAAAAATAGATGCTTAAATAGGTAACTAAATAGGATATAAGCATCAAATAGATAACTTATAGGATATAAGATAGAAGTACTTCATGATATAAAAGACAAGGATTTGATTTCCTTTGTAAAAAGATTTAAATAACTACACATGTAATTCCCCTTTCTGCAAAAATAAAAATAAAAATCTTTGATAGTTTTAATTCTGGCAGGATGTAATGCATTAGGCAGTCCAACATATTGTATTTGCACCATCCGTTTCAGATTCCCCAAATTCAACAAAAATGTTTGTGTAAAGAAAAAAGAAGGAAGACAAAATATATTCGTTGCTATAGCATATTACCTATTTCTAGAATCTATTTCCTAAAACACTGCATTTTTTTCTGATGATTTGCACTGCAGATTCAGTAGATTTCCCCCTTTCACGTTGAGCATGCAAGAGATGATATCCACAAGAAAACATTTTATACAGAAAATAGTACATCAATTCTTACTTAACCATTGACAATCTTACTTTATCGTATTAGTCAATTAATTATCGTGTGTTAATCTTTACACTTCCAACATTTATTTTAGAGCATTTTTTAAACGGGGAAATATGATCTGATCCTAAGTACAGAAAGAAAAATGTATCAAACAAAAAATATTCTGAAAATGAATCACAATTAACTCTATATTAGGGATCCAAATTCAGACAAAATATCATATTCAATTTTAAAAAAAAATGTGTAATTTTGCTTCTAGGAAAATTATTTTTTAATTGTGAACATCTATTTGATAATTGTCAGATTTTGACAGAAGTGAAAAGTGAAAGCTTCCAAATTTCTTTTTATGATTTTACTACAAAAGAAGGATGGAAGTTCAGTTTTATTATCTGAATATATTAAATTGTAACTAGTTGAAATGTGATAGTGTGTATCTATAATTTCATACAGTGAATTGAGATTATATATCAGAAACCTAAATTTTTTTGCGATCTTTTGGCATTAGATTTATTTTGCATACTAGGCCAGAATTAAAAATTATGTTCCCCCCCTTCAAAAAAGGCTGACAATTAATCATTCACAATGTACTAGTTAATATGGAAATTGCAGAGTAAAGCAAAGTCAAAACAAGTTTTGAGTTAACTCAAAAATAAATAAACAAACAAATAACATAAAAGCACAGCATAATTTTCTAATTGCTGAGGATAACTAAAGATCAATGAATTCCAAATAGGGTAAGTTGGTCATTTGTGATAGACTGAAGGCAATAGCCATTGATATTGATGTCAATTAATTATACCAAGAAGTTCATTTACAAGCTAGTAGCTGAAATTGATCTAAGGGACTTATAAAGCCTACAAAAAATACTGCAGTGTTAATTACATGAGTATGGTTTTTGGGTGGTGATGGTAGGTGTCATTTTATAATCTCTCTCTCTCTCTCTCTCTCTCTCTCTCTCTCTCTAATAAACTAGTGCAGGGGTCGCCAACCTTTTGGACCTCAAGGACCACCAAACTCATAATTTTAAATCCTGGGGACCACTACTATGAATTTTGACTGATGGTGGCTTGCTGACATCGGTGTGTGTGTGTGTGTGTGTGTGTGTGAGAGAGAGAGAGAGAGAGAGAGAGAGATAAATAACAGATAAATAATAACAGATAATCAGAGTTGGAAGGGACCTTATAGGTCATCTAGTCCAACTTCCTGCCCAAGAGGGAGACCCTACACCATTTCTGACAAATGGCAGTCCAATCTCTTCTTGAAAGTCTCAAGTGATGGCGCTCCCACAACTTCCGAGGGCAAGCTGTTTCATTGGTTAATTGTTCTCACTGTCAGAAAGTTTCTCCTTGTTTCCAGGTTAAATCTCTCCTTGTTCAGTTTCCATCCATTATTCCTTGCCTGGCCTACAGGCGCTTTAGAAAATAGCTTGACCCCTTCCTCTCTGTGGCAGCCCCTCAAATATTGGAAGACTGCTATCATGTCTCCCTTGGACCTTCTCTTCACTAGACTAGAGGTTAGATCTGATTTAACCTCTCCCTCTCCCTCTCTCCCCCCCACTCACACAAATACACAGAGGCAGGGGTGGGATTCAAATTTCTTAACAATCGGTTCAGTGGGCGTGGCCTAATTTGTGGTGTAGCTTGGTGGTCATGTGACTGGCTGGGCATGGCTTGTATGTAAATATTATAAATATTGATGTAAATATTGATATTTTTTTTTATAAAAAAGAGCAACTTTTACCCAAACTCAGGCAAAGCAGGCAGGCAGATTGAGTTGCTCATAGAATCATTCAGAAATCTATCTATCTGCCATCAGCTACCTGAGTCTGTCACATAAAATTTGCTTGCAGTGACTCTGCATTGAATAATAGAAGTTTCAGTCCTAAGGAAGGTTTGGCTCCGCTTAAAAGCAAAGCCGAAGATCTAAAGATTAGCTAGAAAGCAAGAAATCCAATGATTTGCTGCTTTCTAGCTAATCTAAATCTCCTGGCACAGCAGAACAGCTGGTGGTCGGAAGAAAAAAAAAGGAAAAATAGCAACTTAGCAGGCAAGTTTGCCAGGTAAGGAGTGAGTGGGTGGGGAGGGTTCCTGCGGACAATGTGGGTGGTGCAGCCTTGTGTTCCCACACAGCCTGGATTAATTGCTTTGGGAGGTGCTCTGGGGGTGACATTTCTCTGCGGACCACCAAATTTTTCTCATGGCCCACCAGTGGTTCCTGGCCCACCAGTTGGCGACCACTGGCTTAGAGGACTACAACTCTTCTGGTCCTCCTTGATCTCTCATAATTTTTTGATACTGTTATCTATCGAATATATAGTTGTGTCAAGCCCTGCTAAAGTGAAATTAACCTTTAGATGACCCTAACTGTTAACTCCAACTGTTTTGGAGGGAAACTTAGAACATTCATATTTGGTCAGGCTTTTTCCAAGTATTATTAAGGCCCTGTGGGCCCAGGGTATAAATTACAGGCATTTGCCTGCTGTTCCTCAGTTCCAGTTTTGATATTATGCATATACCCACATATATTATATGACAAAGAGAAACAACACAGTTGTTGTTTTGATATATGCATATACATAACAAAAAAATGAATCCTGTGAATTTACCAGATGTAAACCAGATGATGGCATAGGAAACAAAGCTGTTACAGAATTTTGTAGTTCTGCTAGAAATACATCGAACCTCTTCCCAGAAGGGAGCAACCGAAACAGACTGTAAAGTAGATGCGTAGGGTCTCTAACAATGCTTTGCGCTCTAAGCACATAGCACTTATAAGCAGTATCCTGAATAATGGTAAGAGAACTTCCTATAATCTTCTTGGCTGTCCTTACTGATCTCTGTATGGAGCTTGTATCTGAGGCACTGCTGCCACCAAACCAAACAAAAGGGATGCAGTTAATTAAAATGCTCTCAATTGTGCCTCTGTAAAAAGTGGCCAAGACAGAAAGAGAAAGATGTGCTCTTGTCATCCAATGCAGGAAATGCAGAATCTCTACTCTGTGGAGATTTCATATAGATATCACAAATCAAAACTAGAGGGCTAAACTCTCCTCAAGACAAAACAAAAGAGCAGCCAAGGATATGAGTCTTCCTCTGCCATAGCAGCAGGGGTGGGATTCTACCAGTTCTCACCTATTCGCTAGAACCGGTTGTTAACATTCTAAGCAGTTTGGAGAACTGGTTGTTATAAGAAATTACTAGTCTAATCCTGTAAGGAAGGCAGGAAAGAAACATTCTGGTGTTGCTTACAGAAACTGCCTCTCCGTTAACCCTTATTACATTCTTGGCAGGACTAGACTTCCTGTCTCAGGAACATCTCTGGAGTTTTTTCCCCCTCCTTTGCTGGTACTTTGCTTGTGTGGAATGACCATTTAAAGTTACAATGGCACTGAAAAAAGTGACTTATGACCATTTTTCACACTTATGACTGTTGCAGCATCCCCACAGTCATGAGAGGCCAGGCGAGGAGATGCGTGCCTCAATGTGAGTGATACTGAGTTGGCCACACCCAGCCAATAACATGACCACCAAGCCATGTCCACCCAGTCACATGACCACCAAGCCACGCCCACCACCTAAGCCACACCACAGAACTGGTTGTTAAAAATTTTGAATCCCACCCCTGCATGGCAGCAACTGGAATTGCCCACCCAGGCAAGAACAGTTTTTCACACAGAATTTAAAAGGAGAAATAAAAGTTAATTTATTAAAAGTGCTGAACTTTGGAAAATACATATTACAATTTTATGTTAAGAAAGAAGAACTAATCAGTTAACGTTCCTGTGTGTGTGAACATTTTAGTCATTTTAGAACATTTTACATTTAGGCGGGAAAAAACAAAGATTAGGTGAGACCTGGCTCAAAAACAGTAACTCTGAGAGGGACTTTAGAATCCTAGTGGATGATCACTCTAAGATGAACTAACAGTGTGCTGCAGCAGCAGCAACCAAAAAAGCTAATACAATCCTGGGTTGTATAAACAGAGTCATAGAATCATGATCACATGACGTATTAATGCCACTTTACAAAACCCTAGTAAGACTACACCTGGAACACTGCAACCAGTTTTGACTTTGAAAAAAGTTCAAAGAAGAGCAACTTGTTTGATCAAGGGCCTGTAGACTAAACTATATGAAGAACGGCTGCAGGTTTTGGGTCTGGCTAGACTAAAGGAAGAATTAGGGATGACATGATAGTACTATTCCAATTGTTGAGGGGTTGCCACAAAGAAGAGGGGATCAAATTATTCTCCAGCGCTCCAGAGGGCAGATCAGAAACAATGGTTGAAACATCAAAGGGGAGCAACCTGGAAACTAATCTAAAGCAGTGGAGCAGCCTGGTAGAAGTAGAATAGACTATAGGTTCCTGCTTGAGCAGGGGGTGGACTAAACCTCCATCCAAATTCTAAATGTAGTGGCTTGTTTATGCAATATAAAAATAAATGTTATAAATAAATTTATATCTCCCTTCCTCCCTTCCTTCCTTCCACAACACCCATGCTTAAATATTCACAATGGTTAATTTACTTCTTGTCTCTCTATATACACAAATATATAGATTCTATGTCTGACATAGCAGACATATATATTTACTGCCAGAAATATAAATACTTGCCTGTTTTAAGTATTTCCTATTAAAAATGAAGAACCAAATATGATATGATACATTGGAAATTAATAACATTTAAGAAATTATATAAATAAATGTGCAGTGCCTTGAAAATATTTGCAGGTGTGCTTCAAAAGATGGAATTTGAATTATTCCACAGACTTCACAGAGAAAACCTACTGTGATGGTGTGATTGCATAAACTTACACATCCCCCACTTTTTTCTATGTAAATAAGATTAAGATCTTGGTTCACAGACTGTCTTCAACACACTGAAATAGAATGGAGAACATGGCTATAAAATCAAAACCAACAGGATATCTTTAATAAAATAACACATGGAATTTGTCCATAGTTATGAAGTTTTATGTATTAAGTTTTGAGTCAGGCAATATGTCTTTGGTTAAACCATCTGGAATTCTGCCCTCTTGACACAAATATAATCTTGTATAGAATATTTTAATTAAAATAAACACATGTGAAGCAGTCATGTTGCAAAAGAAATCCTGCCAGGCATATTTTAAAAAATAAAAATTGCAGATAGTTGCAACCTGGTGTTTTGCTTAGGAGAACAATAGTCTAGGGGAAACATATATAAAGCTGAATTGGAAAAGTAGTGGAGTCTAGCATATTTTGAAAAATGAATTTGTGATTGGACCTGTTCAGCATCATGGCTATTTCTTGACAAATTAAGCCTGTTCCATTAGACTAATTTGGTAGAGAACATCATAATATGGTATCTTATTTGAAGTTAGTAGATGTTTGACTGCCTGAAGTTGTTACTACCTGAAGTTGTGACCACTAATAACATCTGTGGCTAAGCCATTTTTAGATGTTATTGTTTATACTCTCTGTTCCTTAAGAAAACATAAAATGATGGCAAAAGCCCTCAGATGATTAATCTTAGTATAGATTTAATGTCCCAAGAATAATTGTGCTGCACAACAGCTGGACTGAATGGGTTTGTCTGCTACCATTTCTGGGCTTCTGGAAATCTAGTTTTAACTTTCATCTCTGTAATTCTCCTAATATATATTTAATAGAATCCCTCTTTGGAATTTCATTCTGATTGGAACTATCATTTCTGAATCTTAAAAAAAAAATATTAGATTCCAGATGGCCATCCTGTGGCTATTCCATTGTCTAATGCCTTGACCAGTTGATTAGCATGTACATGGTTAGTACCTCATTGTGAGCATTCTTAGAGTACAAACCAATTATATTTCATCATGATCCCAGTGGGATTGGGACTTTCCTGAATGGGGCAGAACTGTAAAGAAAATGTTGTTTACTGAAGTCCCAAAACAATGCACTGTCACAAAGTCTCAAAGACCAACATTTAAACAATCCAGAAATGAACAAAAATAAATTTCAATGCTTCTTTCAATTAGAAACTGTTCACTTTGGGAGTTAACTATATGCAGTGTAATAGTTAATTATGCCCTAGAATATAAAACTGTTGAAGCAGGACTTGTACGTCACTGTGAAATATATCACACAATCATCAGCATTGTATGATTGCACAGATTTACAAAATGCTGTAAAATGGAAATTGTGCAGTTAATTACCAGCAGTTGAAAGAAAGTCTGATAAGCTTGTTCACAGACCCTTTATCTTTGTTGAAGTTACATAATTTGGTCATAAAAACTGCATGGAAAGCTGGCTATACTCATTTTGTAAGCAGTTTTCCAACATGAAATCGGAGTAACATATTATAATACTCTACAACAGTTGTATTAAACTTGATCAGCAGGTATTTAAAATGCTCTCTTATCTCAACAGATAGTAAATGTATATGTGTTTGTGGATATATGTGCCTATTTGCATACTAAAAGCAGGATAAATTTAACAATATTCTATGTATAATTCAACAGGTTACGTTAAGTGTTTCTTCATTCTTGCAGCTTCTTGTTGTTTATCTTACTCAAGGGAAAAGAACTATTCAAAGATTATTTCCATTTGCATGTAGCAATTTCTATTTATATTCATTTCTATTGCTACATTTCTTCTACCTCTCTGGTTGAGTATTTTGGCAGAACCTGGGTCATCCTATTGATTTTTAAAGCATGATATTTATAGAAATCGGAATTCAAATGAGAAAACATGAACTGTGACAGTAGCCAATAACCATTATTCAATTACCATGGAGTGGGGGGAAACCCCTCATTTTCTGAATATTTTGAAGATTCCATTCTTCCAGCTGTATTTTAAGCTTTGATTTGTAAGCACAACATTATTTAGGGGCTTGTTTCCATTTCCCAATCTTCCCAAGTCATTTTGAAGCAGGTCCTGAAATCACTTTAACTGTTTCCTGCCTTTGAGCTTTGGTGGCACAGTGGTTAGAATGCAGTATTATAGATTAACTCACTGCTCATTGTCAGGAGTTCAATCCTGACTGGCTCAAAGTTGACTCAACCTTCCATCCTTCTGAAGTCAGTAAAATGGGGACCTAGATCATTGAGGACAATATGCTGACTCTGTAAACTTCTTAAAGAAAGCTGTAAAGCACTATGAATATATATTACTAATATATAGTACTCAGAGAACTCACACCACGACCCAAACAAGCTGCCTTCTCTGGTAAAAGCTATTGCAGATCCTAGGATAGCAAACTCTCTTCCTCTCATGCCAGAAAGCACATATTGTAAGGGGATTCTGTCATTGCTGTGTCCTAGTTGTTTTGATGGGCAGTTATCTGAAAAAGAAAAATAGACATATCCAAGCTGTCTTGATACCTGAAGCTTTTCTTTTGTTGCATTGAAAAGCTTCTGTAGAAGAAATGACAGTATATCAATACTTTTGCAGACAGGCACTTCCCATAATATCTTCATCCATTGTGGCAGAATAGTGGAGAGGAGGAGAGAGATGTCTGTTCCAACTTTCAAAATCAAGTTACTGAATGTCTATGGAGGGGAAATGTTAAACTCACATTCTAGACCTTTGCTACTAGAGACACAAGCTCCCCACATGGGTCATGGAGCAGGGGGAAAAAAGCCTTGCTTTGATTTCAAAAAGATCAGTATCAGAGATGTACGAAAAAAATCACTACTAGAAAAATATTGCCTCAGCTTTCAAGTCTTTTGACATCATATAGTAAGAAAGATTCAGAGTTGGTTTCCAGCTGTCTAAAAGCCATTATGTAAAAGTACATTAAATCTATTTGAATATCTAGAACTGTATATAATGTATTTGCCTATATTGTTGTGCCTTTTCCTTTTTCTATTTTACCCAGGCCTAATGAGTACATTTAAGAGGCAATATAAACTCTCATTTTATGGTTTACTCTCATGGGCTTGGAATTTTAATACAAACAAGGATGATTTTTTTTAAAAACTGTCATACCACACCCTCATCTTTTGCCTTTGGACCCTGAGGTCAGATGAAATTATGTCAGCTCACTGTCATAATCCACACATCATAATTTGCCCCAGCTTGTCCTTGTTGTGAATGTCTAGGCTCATATTTTCTTCTCATGTTGGAAATGGGTGTATTGCCATCTTGATTGTTGCTTCTGTATGTACTATGATAAAAGTTTTGTTGGGGATTCTTCACAAGCCTAATTGAAAATAATCCCCACGATTGAAAATTATGTGCAGTTCTCTTCCTGACTTCACTAAGAATTTTTAATCAAAGAGCAAACTGAAGCCAGCCAAATATGGTCAGGTTTGGGGTATGAACCCTTGTTGTAGCTTTTCTTTTGAAAAAAAATTGCTGTAGTCAAGCAGAAAAATGAGACTATTTGACAACAGGAAAAAATATTAATATATAGAAACTTTTTACTTGTAAATTTGAGAAGGAATGCAATTTTTGGAAATTAAAACAGGTTAACAGGTAACATAGCAGAGATATGATTTATTTCATAACAGCAGAACATTTTGACATGCTTCAGGTTTACAATGAAAAGCTAGATAACATCAAATTGCATTTCCTTCACCAAAATGCTTTGTTAACTCTTCTTCTGTTCTTCCCCTTTAAGTAACAAAGTTTTATTCTGTTTTGCCTAACATATTTTATTTTAGACCACTATAACTTTGCCACAGATTAAATTACATGCAAACCTCCAATTGCTGCAATAATTTTTTTCTGTCATAAATTCCTCCACTGTAAGTATATTTGACCCTCCTTCCTCTTCTCCCTTTCTTTGATAAAGAAATAATCAAAATATTATATATTTCATTCCTGTGTTGAGCTCTGACAGCAATTTTAAAGTTTAAAAATATCCTACAGTCAGTATATAGTTGCTATTTTCATCCAGCAAATATGTTATAACATATGAATAGTTAGCTGAGGAAAATATATGTGTAACATATATCCAGTTTGTTCTTGCAGGCTTTGTATATGACATGGCAATACAAACGATCCCTTCTGGGTGTTTAGCAGTCATCACGCTAAGAAGTGAAACACAAAACTTAACAATATTCATCGTAGAGATAGATAACTTATCCTTTCAGGTTTGCCCTGCTCTTGGAGATCATAAAGTCACTTCGACATCATGATACTCTTTGATCTCATACAGCTTTGATTGTGAAGATTCTTGATCTATTTCAATTTAATTCTAAGTCCAAGAGAAACTTTTACTTTCATTGCATTTTTAGTAATGCTCAGGCTTTGCCCAGCTCATGCTATTTGACAACTGCATCTTAGCTATGTTCATTGATATATCTTCCTAAAATACCTGATGCAGGGCAGTGTAAACTTGTATCCTGAGGTTATTTCCTATCTTGGCAAATTGTGTTGTGACAACAAATCATGTTATGAATGGAGGGTAGGAAGGTGGAAGTAATAAACTGATTTATATTCAATCTAAAATAAAATAGAGAAAATATGTTGTGGTTGGATGCATACCATATTTAGCAACAATTCAAAAGAATCATGTAATAAGAGAAAATAAACTTTTTCAACACACTAATTGAAAAGGAAACCAATAAAAGAAATGTTGTATAATTCAGCTTTCTATTGTTACTATTTTACAAAGATTAAATTATTACTGCAGATCATCCTGTATTAAAAGGCTTGGTCTTATTCTTATTTTAATAAACTATAAATAGTTGTCTGCTGAATCCCAATTATTCAGTAATTAGGATGTTGCAGTCTTCCTTCTAGAGGAAAAAATTTAAATGCATTTTTAAATGAAATTGGTAATACAAGAATCTGCTTTCCAAGATTCAGAAGAATCATTATAATAAGATATCTTACTTGCTTCCCATGGCCTTAAAGCAAATGACTCTGAAAGACCACACCTAGACTACTGCATTCAGTTTTGTTCACCACATTATAAAAAAGATGTTTTCTGTAGAAAAAATACAGAGAAGAGCAAATACAGGATGATTAGGGGACTGGATGCTAAAACATACAATGAACGGTTGCAGGAACTGGGCTTGGCTAGTCTAGTAAAGACCAGGGGAGACATGATAACGGTCTTCCAATATTTGAGGGGCTGCCACAGGGAGGAAGGGATCAAGCTATTTTCTAAAGCACCTGTAGGCCAGACATGAAATAATGGATGGAAACCGAACAAGGAGAGATTTAACTTGGAAATAAGGACAAACTTTCTGACAGTGAGAACAATCAACCAATGGAACAGCTTGCCTGTGGGAGCGTCATCACTCGAGACTTTCAAGAAGAGATTGGACTGCCAGAAATAGTGTAGGGTCTCCCGCTTGGGCAGGGGGTTGGACTAGATGACCTATAAGGTCCCTTCCCACTCTGATTATTTGTTATCTGTTATCTGACAGGATAAACAGGACTAAATTTATACCTTGATATGTAGAACAGTATGAATAAACTTTGTTAACTTAGCATAGCTCTATATGCAGAGTTCATATTCTGGTGGCTCTGGTCTTCAATTGTTCTAGATAAGGACCCTGACAGCACTAATTCCATTCTTCTTTAATTATTTACCTGTAAATTTAGCCATTGTTTAGAAGAAAAATATGACAAAGCCCCTTCTTCTGCTCAGTTTCTCCATATAATCATGCTAGCAGCTACTCTTAAATGAATTTGCACTAGCCTGTTGCACGCCCAGATGAAAACTGCATGATTGTAGCCAAATGTCTTTTCTGCACAGGGAGAAATGTTGGTGGCAGTGATGCAGACACAACTGTGTTAGTTTTGTCTAAAAGCAATACTGCATAGTGTGACATCTGGTGCTTACAAAGCAACTTCAAAGTATACTTTCCCAGTCATTAATCACCTTTGTGATTGACCTGGGAATAAATGTTTATTAACTGGAGGCAGCTCAGCCATAGAAATCACCACTCTGAGGAAGAGTATATAAGCAGTTTATTATTAGACCATGTAATCACTCAGTCGACCTTTATTAGAAAATTACTTACAAAATTCTCTGCCCAAGTAAACCACCACAACAACAATAATAAGGAGGGGAAAAAAGAAGGAGTAGGAGCAGGAGAATAATGACCAAATAAATTTGTTGTTCAGCAAATTGGCATTGCTCTCTTCTTTACCTTTGTGTGACATTTTCTCAGTTATCGGCATATTCAAAGATTCAGAATGTTAATGAAAAATACAGGAACTATATAACAAGACTATTTTATTTTGTGAAATAAGTCAAACACAGGACATACTGATGTTGGAAAGTTTGCACAGGGAATGTAAGATCTTCACAAACATTTTGTTATCTGAAACCAATCAAGCCACAGGCAAAGAGGGAAAAGTGTGATTATCATTAAAAATGGAGAGAAGGAACTATAGCAAAATCATGAACCAGGTTTTCAGGACAAGCCGTCATGCTTTGAGGCTGAGCAGCAATAGCATTTCCCTGCTAGGGCAAGGTGCGTAGTTCTTACAGCAGGAAATATTATTTTAGGTCCCTCAGCAAGCATGAAAGTTACTCCATACATGTCATAAAAATCAGTTACACAAATCAAAATTATCTAGCAGCAATTTTAACATTTTATTTCCATTCAGGGAATCCGAGGTCAACTGAGGTGAAAAGCAGTCTACTTTAGAGAAGTCTTCTTAAACAGCTCTTTTTTAAAGACATATTAGAGCTAAGCCACAAATAAGAACCAACACTTGCCCTGTTCAATTCACTTTCTGGACAAAAAAAATAGTGGATGAAGCCCCCAACTTGCTGTCATTAATTTACTCTAAATAGAATTATCAAAAAGAAAAAGAAAAAAGGAAGTAAAGTGACTTTTTTTGGTGACACACCCATATGTTATGAGCTGCTTTCTGTTTTCATACCCCAGTTACTCACAAATTAGTTTGTTTGCAACTGACTTCAAATTATTTTCACTTCTAAGAACAATCTTGGGTTAGTTTCCCCTACAGCCCCCCAGCATCTTCATTGCATTCCCTGACAATTGCCACGGTGGTATAAAATCTGACTTCAATTTGTTTTCTGCTATATGCTTATCCTTCTGTTTGCTTGGTGCAACTTGAAGACATCTCACTATTTTTGAAGGATGTATCTTCATAATATGGCTTTTGGCTCATTTCCAACCCAGTATAGAGGCAACTTGAAATTCATCCTTGACTATTCAGATTTGGCTTCTTCTCCAACACAATTGACATACAAACCATCTAGGTTGCTTTATTCATTATCATAGCAATGATGTAGTCAGGGTCTGGCATTTGCTGAACTCCTGTAGACTAGATGAAGTTGCTGCTAGTCATTTGACATTGTCCTCCATTGCCATTTTGGCTTGAGCTTAAGGAGAAATCAAACATGTACTTTCTGTGGAGGCATCTGCCTGTACAATGCCTTGACATGGTTGACAATGCTCCATCGAGGAACTAAATGAGCAATTTATATGCAGAGGTATATTGGTCTTCTGAGATATATTGCTAGATTGTTTATTCAATATATATTCACTGATCTTTCAAAGGACTAGTAGACCTGTCTGTAAAACAAATAAAGAAAATGAAAAGACTGTTGGTCAATTTAAACTGAGAAAAAGATGCATTGCTGGTTCTATCCCAAAGAAGTGCAGTACAGTTTTCCCCCCCTGATTCTGTCAACAAGGGGAACTTTGCACTGCATAATCTTGTATTGCATTGCTGTTGTTCCTTTGGTAGGAAGTCAGGGTCATTTGCCAACTCTAATGTCATTTTGCATGCTCCGTGGGATATTTCTGGGTGCTGCTAACTGTAACCTTTTTGCTGCCAGCACTGCTTACCCTAATAGTTACAGCACTTGTGTGTTTGGGATAACAGGGTGAAATGAATGAGTTCTGCCAGTTTTCCCTTCTAGACCAAGTCACATAAAAAGAAAACAATCTCTGTGCATAAATAGCCCAGCTGACAAGTTGGGGAGGAAAGCAATTTGAGAAGTAAAGAGATAGAATTCTTTCCAAGTGCCATGTAGTCTCTTTGTGCTTCAAATTGTACATCCTGTTGGCTGGTTTGCCAGATTATTTTTGGACAACAAAGCCTGGTAGATCTATGTTCAGAAAGAGCCAGAGAGACAAATTACTTTCAGGCAGCATCTCCACACTGGCACGAGCCATTTGGGTAGCTTTGAAGGTGGTTGAATTCTGTGTCCCAGGAACCAGTCACACTTACTCAAGTTTATCACACCACACATTAAGGAGAGCAATTGCTGGTAGTTTTTCTTTCTTTAAGATTTATTTTTGAGCACTTCATCCTTTTATCCCTTCAAGTTAATATTATCAGGATTTGGTCTGACTTTCAACGCTTGACTTAGGAACTCAAAGGCAGAACATATTTGTAGTTGCCAATCTGTTCTTCCCAGTACAAGGAATTCATCTAGCACAATTTGAAATTATCCCTCGTACAGTTTGATGAGTGCCTTGCCAATAATCCTGGGTAGGAGGGAAAACAAAATTAAGAAATCTGTTAATTCTAATCACTGTCCTTCAATGTTCTCTCAGTAGAGTAGTAAGAATAGGACCATTCATTACTGAGGAAGATTAGATCTTGTCCATTGGGGCAGCTAATTCTTTCTCCCTATAGCTGGTAAACTGAAGAATTTACAAAGAGGATTAATTCAGACATAGTTAATTCAACTTCAACAGTCCCTGGAATAACAAATATATTTTCATTCCCATAGCACAGATGCATGCAACATGGCAGAACCTTTTCAGTGAAATTAAAAACAACAACACCCTTACAATAAAGTTTGATATAATGGATCTCAGTCTAGATTCCATGGAGAAAATCTATTCAGACTCTGTATGCAGCTGTACATTTGATATGTAAAATATACATATGAAATTTGTAATATTTTACACCAGAATTGTGATACTGATTAAATTTAGGCATTCTGCCAATTGTCCCATCAGTTTGCCATCTTACTTTATGCATGAAAACAGAAAAATAAGTTAGTAAAAACTAGATCAAGTTATGCAGAGTTATCCATTTAATACTGAAAAAATGGCGTGAATCCAAAGACTGTAATCATTTTGATGAATCATCACACCAATCTAATATAAATCTTGGGATTCCCATATATGGATATCGGTGAAACTATGCTTTGGTTATTTTTTTTTCTATATTAATAATCACAGTTTAAGTAGTTTTCACAATTTTTACAATAATGCAGAAATGAACAGCTTCCTAAATATTTGCTTAGATGGTAATTTGTTTAGAATATACAAACACACATCAAGGGAATATTATTCAGTATTCCAGGAGTGCATTTTGAACGATTAAAAAAAAAAAAAGAAGTCCAAGCTAAATGACACAACTATAGACTGAAAGCTTTCATAACCCTCGGGCTAATGATAAGGTAAGTTGAAGAGTGAATGAAAATGTGTATAGTAAAAGAAATTTCAGAGGTATTTCTTTACAATTTCTTTCTGAGCACTTCTGCATCCTTTTATCCTTTCAAGTTAATATCATCAGGATTTTGTCTGACTTTTCACGCTTGACTTAGGAACTGAAAGACAGAATATATTTGTAGTTGCCAATTTGTTCTTCTCAGTGCAAGGAATTCATCTAGCACAACTTGGGATCCTATTCCATAGAAATTAGCCCTAGTACAGTTTGATGTCTTTAAAGATTGCAGGCTTTCTCTATTTTTACAAATAGAAATGGAGACCAACATATTATCAATTTATATGTCACAAATGATGTAAGTAAACTCTTTACTTGACAGGATTAGTGTATACAGTCCTGCAAAAATCAGCAATATAAACAATTTTTTGTCACTTCTGTGAAAATCCCTGTAAGGATGGAGAGGGATTGAATTTTGTGACTGTCTGGTCCAGCCTGAGATAAGAATGAACCTTCAGTCTGTTATCAATAACTGGGTTTTAGATGTGATGTAGAAATTTTGAAATAAAGATTTTAGGTTTACATTGCATTCTATTTCATTATTTCCAAGGTTCAGATATTTGAAACTGTATGATGATATTTGATCAATGTTTTAGCTTTCTGAATGGCCCAATGACTATTATTATTCATAGTGGGAAAATGCAACTTAATCTGTTAGACCTTTTACCTTTCTCATGTCTCAACAATCAACTTAATTCCATACAGAAAATATCATTATTATTTCTTATTACCATCCCTTTCCTCTACACAAAAGCCCTTATTTGGAGTTCCTGAGAATAGCTGCAGTTATTTTCTGAAAATTTCATCACCTTCTCAAAACAGACAAAAAAAAAAAAAAAAGGACTCACATTTTAACATCAGAATGAAAAGAAGCATATCTCAAAAGTCCCCAACAGTGATTTAAGCAAATTTCATCCACATCTTGTGAAAATGTCTTTCCATTCAGATCAAAACTAAAAAAAATGGTCTGGAAAATGGGTGAGAAAGAACAGTTCTGAGTTTCTGAATTTTCTCAGTCAAGTCAGACCATATTATCTCAAGAATAATCTAAAGCAGTGATCTAAAGCAGACACAGTCATTTTAGAGCTGACCTTTCTTTATCTCCTCATTCATGATTAAGAGCTATTGTGGCACATTAATAACCACTAATAACATTAGAACCTATTTCATCTGATAAATCTGATAGAGTAAATTCATATTTCTAGAGAGGTATACCAAATAAATTCACTTTATGTTATCATTTAACTTGCTTGAAGGTGGGGAGTGTTCGTACTATAATTTTATTTCATAAGTAGTATTTTTTAATTATTAATAGAAAGTATTTTCAATAGTCCTTGAGTTACAATCACTCATTCAATGAGTGTTCAAAGTTACGATACTGTTGAATGAGTTGTGCAACCTTTCTGAGGGAGATGGATGGTTTAGAAATAAGAAAAATAAATAAATAAATAACTCTAAACAGATGTAATCCAGAGGAAAAGAACAGCAGCAGCAACAATAAGAATTCTATTACATGACATGAATGAATTGGAAAAAAATAATAAGACAGAATAGAAAAAGTGATTGGATTATTAAGAGATCTAAGAATAAATTAGAATGGTGATTACTGAGCAACTGCTGAAAAAAATACTGTTTGTTTTAAATACATATATTAAGCAGGTCTGTTCATATTAACATATGCTAAAGAAATGTGGTTAATATCTAAAATTTAAAACCACGACCGAGAGAAACCAAGAAATTGAAGAAGAAATGGGAGAGGAAAGTTGTTTCAAAACCTGCACAATGCTGTAGTAGAAACTAACACAGATAAGATAAGGCTTACCTCAGTCAGAAGCAGATTTGCAACCTAATATTTCTGTGTTTTCCTTGGTGATTTCTAGAGATATTTGAAGGAGCCCAAGACCTATTCTTCACTTTCAGAATTCACAGTTCAATGTATATTGTTGATGGTAGAGTGGCCAAGCAGAATTCTCTTCAAATCACACCAAGTTTGTACATAATAAAGAACGGTGAGGCTTTCAGTATTGATGTCAGCTTTTCAAGATAGGACAGGTCAAGATATGGACTTCACAAGAAACACTGAAACTCTACATGTATTTCAATTGATATATAGTAGACCAAGGGTCTTAAAACTTGGCAAATTTAAAACTTGTGGACTTCAACTCCTGAGCTAACATAACTGGAGGAGGAATTCTGGGAGTTGAAGTCCACAAGTCTTAAAATTGTTAAGTTTGAAGACCCCTGCAGTAGACTATAATGAAAGAATCTTGAAAACCTGACAGTATTTTTCTTTCCTTCCCTTTCATACCAAAGAGAGTCAAGACAGGGCAACTTAAGAATCTTTCCCATGCTATCTTCTCTTCCTGGGATTAGTGGGATGCATTCAGATCTTTGCAGTCCTGCTCCAAGGTCAGCTCTGTGTTTTGCTTCAGCTTGAAAAGTGGATGGTAGAATTTTGATAAAAAGGATATGGGAGGTGTTAATAAGCAAAGTTTCAGAAGTTTAGTGAGACTTTATGACTGGCAGTGGATATGCAGTGAGGACTCCTGTACTTAAGCAGATCATTGAAATGCACAGTAATGTGAAAAGGCAAATTGAATGTATGTTTGTTGATTTAGAGTAAGCTTTAATTACACATTAGCTTATGCAACTATGGACTTGAAGGTTGGCTACTGAATGTGGCAAGGGCACATGGTAGAAGAAAGCATGCATGACCACAAATGGAAGTCTTAGTGAATTGTTCAACATTATACAGGGAATAAGACATGGATGTATGATGTTCTCCTTTTAATGTATTTATGGATAAATGAATAAGAAATGTTTATGGTGACAGCAGAAGTGTGTGGTTGAGAACTTAAATATACACAAATGATGCTTGGGTTTGCAATGAATGTTAGACAGATTATATGATGGAATGATCAGTTAATGCATCAGACTCCAAGATAATTACATTTGTAACAGAAAACGGAGTGAATGATTGTAAGTTATTCCAATGTGGCAAAAAGAAAAAAAAGAAAACCACCATGTTTACATGAATTTGCATACCTTGACAGAAGTTTACTAAAGTAATTGAAGTGAAATATTAAGCTATGAAAATATTGTTAGAAAGGGGATGTTTAACATGGTGGAAAAAGTAAATGTCAAAATAAGTAAAACAATTGTACACAAAAATGTTCTCTCCATTTTGTTAGAGTGGTGATAACTAAGTGTCAGGAGAAGCATAAGAATAGGTTGAATGCAGTTAGAAATAGCATATTTAACAATAAAACAAGAATTAATGGGTCTTGAAGGACTGTCAATTGAATACAAATGTGGATATTCTGTATGAAAGGGGTATTCTGAAGTATTTTTGGTCATATCAAAAGAATGAATGAGTTTGAATAGCAAAATAAATGGAAGAAGGAAGACTGAATGAATCAAAAAGAAAGAGAAGATCAAGAAAACTGTGATCAGCTGAATCTGATAAAATCCTTAAAAAAGAAAGAGGTGAGAAGTTTAAATGATAAAAGGCAATGCATGAGTTAGTGTCTTGTGGACACTAACAAGTGGTACATGCAAGGACAACTCATATGAATAAAAGGGTATAAAATATATAATGAATTGTGTTGATTGAATACACTTAATAGTATGCTAATTAAATTCTATGGTTAATTATTTCTTTCTACTTTTGTGTGCCTTCTCAGTGCTCCTTAACCTGAATTGTATAATGAGTAAGCACAGTAGGAAGGAAACAAATGAATAAATTGACTTTCTTGAATTTCACAGTGAGACCTGATTGTTTCTAGGTTGCCCTTATAATTGTTCTCTTAATTCTATCACCAAATTAGTTCAATGGGTATGCAGTATTTTTTTTTAAAAAAAGATTACTGTAAGTATGAAAAATCCTGTAAGTATTTAGCTATTAAAAGGTGCAAACAAATGGATATCAGCTTAATAAAAAGCATAATCACTGGTAATGTTAATATAATATCGTGTAAATGTTAATACTTAAGCATGTACATTTAAGTACATTTAAATTTCTTCAGGTAAAGTGCTTGAAGTTTAACCATAAATGAGGACTATAGACCCGCAAAGGATAAAATTGAATAGAGATGCATTATCTATGTCTTCTAATTTGCTTCTATATAGCTGAAGTTATTTCTCATTAACTTTATCTTTATTCTTGTTCTAGTATATCAAATTGGGGCTGCCAAAATTCAGAGAAACTGTAGATGGTAGCAATACGACATAGAATCTTCTAATTGTGAGGTCCTTGGTGGTCTGTAACCTGATTGGTTTTCTTGAAGACATTTCAGTACCAAACTAGGTAACAATATCATGCAGTGCACTGATGATATTACCTAGTTTGGTTAATGAAACGTCTTCAAGAAAACTACCAAGTTCTAAGAGCACGAAGGACCCCACAGTTCAACCCTGAGCTACAAGTACAGGTAGTCCTAATGCACAACAGTATACTTAGGAACCATTCAAAGTTACAATGGTACTGAAAAAAGTGACCATTTTTCACGCTTATTATTGTTGCAACAACCCCATGGTCACATGATCAAAATTCAGATGCTTGGCAACTGATTCATATTTATGACAATTGCAGTATCCCGGGGTCATGTGATCACCTTTTGTGACATTCTGACAAGCAAAGTCAAGGAAGAAACCAAATTCACATAACAACCATATTACTAACTTAACAACTTCAGTGATTCACTTAACAACCATGGCAAGAAAGGTCATAAAATGAGACAAAATTTACTTAACTGTCTCCCTTAGCAACAGATCTTTGGGGCTCCATTATGGTTGTATGTCAATGACTACCTGTAATCTTTTCTATTTGTAATCTTCTAACTCTTTGCCACTTTCTTGTGGTTATTTGAAGTTGACAGCTTGCACCTGGCAGTCTTAACATCGAACTTACTGCAGGAGATAATACCAGAGTAGTTAAGAAATTCCTTGCTTTGTATTCAAATATGGCCTTCTCTTGGTTCACTTAAAAAAAGAACACTACTGACAGCTCAGTGGCAAGGAAATTAAAGCATTATGCATAATTTGACAAATAAAATTAACACTTTGGAATGATCAACCTGCAAAAAAGAACAACTTAGTCAAGACAAAATATCAAGAACCAGTTAATGATGTCTGGAGGGTTTTTTTTTGTTTTTGTTTTTTAAAAGTTTGAGCTATTAAAGGTTTACACTTTTAAAAAATAAAGATATAATCCAACTGTTTCTATACTGTCAATTTTTTTCTGCCTCCATATTATTCTGTTCTTTTAAGCCTTCATTTGGTGAAAATTGCCCATATACATCAATTATATTACACAACAGTTCTTTAATTAACTGTGTCATTCTCTCCAATGTGGTGAAAGCCATAAAAATTGAAATTAGCAATCAGTACAGAAACTGTTACTTTGGGGCTGAAGTCTTATTTTGGCAAATAGCTTTATCTGTATAGCTGCAGAGCATGTTAGCTATGGGAAAAATCATCTTTGCAATATGATTGATATGTGGCTCATTAAAGGGAGAGAGATTTATTTGTTTAGCCTTCATTAACTCTTACCAGCTGTATTGTCTAATATTTTCCAGCCACACATATACTGATAGCTTTGTCCCTTTTAAATCCATGATTGATATTTCATGAACATGTTAGCATGGTTGAATCAGCAGCTGTTTGGCAACAAGATGAGGTAGCTATTTATTTTACATACTGAGCAGTCGTCAAGCAAGATTAATATCCCTTAGTCAGTAAAAAAGAGTAAACATCTTTAACAAGGATCTTGATACACAGATAGTAAGAGTAATGGAGTCAATCTTGCATTGACTTAACCAGTTTTGAACTATTTCTCATGTCTTGTCCCTTCGGATGGGCTTTTATTGGAAAGCAAGTTAAAAATTCAGCCTGCTTTATAGCTTCAACAATCTAACTGTCAATATAATACTGTCTGTATTATTTTCTAAAACTTTTGCACTCCATAAAGTAATTGACTGAATATTATACCTACAGAATATTACTGGAAATGTAGCTAGTGACAGTGTTCATTGTGATACATCTAAGTAGTTTAAAATCATCAAGACATTTATTCGTAGAAGAGAAAAAAAAACTGGACTTCCTGAAATATAGTAAAGTCAGTTTCTAAAACATCTTACTTGCTGATGCTTCTTCACACTGAATATTATAGATGATATAAAATTGTAATTGGGTCTAACATATTATCTGCATTATATTTCTTCAATCAAATATCCCCCAAGGTAAACAATTAAAACCACCTGTTTCTGTTTTTCAGACCCTAAAGATCCATATCACATATACAACAAAAAGCATTTTTCTAATATTTAATGCAAATTGGCATTAATATCATTCTTGATTGCTTAATCTGAAATATTTCCCAAAGGAGTCAGTTTAAAAAAATATCCACACAGACTAAGTAGTAATGGATTTTTATTTCTGAAGGACTTGTGGCTGCTTGAGATTTTTTAAATGATTTTTCTAAAATATTTTTGGTAGTTTGAAATTATTTTACAATGGCAGTGTGAAAGTGCGATCTTTAGTACAACCTATTTGGCTTACATGATATACTACGGAATAGGTGAAATATTAAGTATTGCTCATAATCGATATACAGCATGATAATTTTATGAAGTTAAGATTTTATTTTCAGGTTCACAATATGACATTGACTTGATGGCAGATGCATTTGGGAGATTAAAACAATTGAGATAGTACAGTAGTTATAACTACAGAGTCAAAACCCTCAATGCTTTTTACATTTACCTCTGCTTGAATGCAATGCATAAAACAATATAGTAATATTAATATTATTAGAGAATATAATTGTATTATTTTAAGTGGCATTCCAATATTTCCCTATGATGAATTTATAATAATTAAGAAAATATAAAACCAATCATTATTGTCTTTTCAGATTGGTATAATTTTCTTTTATAATATTTAACATTTGAATAAAACAGTACTCTGAACTTCAGTATAGACAAAATTATGAATATACATGGATTTCAGCCATCTTAAATTGCATAATTATAATCAAGCTACAGAACCAGCACAATGACTACCATAGGTGTTGCCTCATAAAGTTTCCTCACAATCCACATCTATCCTAGATAAGCTGATTTGTGGGATAGTGAGGTGTGTCTAAATTTGATAAATAAATTAATGAATAAATCAACAAAAAAATAGAGAAAAGGGTATTGCCACTCCATGAATGGAGAATTGTTCACATGACATTGGATCTTCTCCTCAGATTTTAGTGGTAAATCCAAATGGAAGGGGAAATAATGAATAGGCCATTTTCCTTCAAAATGAAGTTGATTGGACCTCACAATGTTCTTCCATTTTTCCATGTAAACTTGCAAATATGGAAAATGAAATGGAACTTGAGGAGCAAGGGTTTTCTGTATTGTGACTGAAACTTCAGACCAGATATTCTATTTGGTTCAATGATACATTTAGACAGGGGGAAGTTGATGAAAATATTTGTGACATTTTGTTGTTCATCATTCTGGAATCTCTTGGAAAGATGGTCTTCAGATATACTAAATAGATAATAAATAAGCAGTTTGGTGTAATGGTTAAGCTGCTGGTCTAGAAAGCACTTTCCTTGGCCATGATAGCCACCTGAGTGACTTTGTGCCAATCAATCTGAATCTCTCAGTTTAATCCATCTCACAGGGTTGCTGTTGTGGATAAAATAGAAGGAAAGAGTATTACATATAATTGCCATCTTGAATTACTTATAAGTAATAAAGGTGGGATAAAAATATAATAAATAAAATAAAAATGAAATGTAGGTACAAGTTATTACAAACCACACATAAATATTGCATATATTTCCAAAGACTCTTAAATCACTCTGATAAATCTTGATTTGAAATAAGATGGCACTTTTATTTCTTGTTATTTCTGACTGAAATGCATCACTGTCTTGAAATATATGAGAGTTAATATGGGATTTATAAAAATGCTCTGTTCTTTCGTAATTCTGTAAAATTCATGTTCTTTTCATTTTCTTGCTGGATTTCAGCAGTCTCTAATGAATGCTTATCTACCGTAACAATTTTAAATAAATATCTGTGGCAGATTAATAAAAGCATCAGCCCTGACTTGCAGCAATCACCACTGTACAAAAAGAAATATTGCACTCAAGGATGACAACTATACATACATATTTTGAGGTGAAAATTGCTAAGTAATTTCTATGAACAATAGTAGTTCTACAGACAGTTATAATTACAGGTTATTTATAAGTCTTTCTATAGTTACAGAGATGTTTTAAAGGACTTACATAGAATAATATATCCCATGAAGATCACTGCATTATACCTATAAAAATAATTAGTAGTGCATTGTGTTTTTCAATAACACAGAGAGGGGTTTCACTGTGTGAAAACAGCGGTAGATTTTGTTTTCCTTTTTCACCAAGGAGTTCAAGAGGTAAAAAAATAATTACATTGAAAAAAGACTCTTATGGTTATAGTACTGGAGAAACTCTTCTGTTTTTTTAAAGTGATGTTCTAGGACTTCTGTTTTACAAAATAATATTGGATAAAAGACTCCACTTGTGTAACATACTACTCAAGGATAGTTTGTTGGTGCATGATTTTATCATTTTTTCCCAATTAAATATTAATAACATTAACATTCTTATTTTTCTTGTCTTGCTGAAAACACAATTTTTTAATATTAATGACACATGTTTCTTTGCTAAATATTTTATTTACAGCATTGTCTTTGGTTATCAGCTAAACAAATAGAAAGGTTTAACACTGTTCTTTTTTTTTTTTAAACAAATTTTTATTAACTTTTAAAGACATACAAAACATACAAAAATTCAAGACATAAAAACATAAAAAAACTCTTTTCTGAAAGTTGCTTAATCCCGGGTCAAAACTCTTGGTACAGACACACATTCAAATTCATATTCATTTTACATACCATTCCATATATTATTACATTTTCATTTTCTATATAGCTTCTCCTTTCTTTTAAATTTTCTCAATTTTATTTTATTTATCTCCTCTCAATTCAAATCATAATATTTATTCTTTGTCTGTTCTATTTCCAACTATCCCTTTATCTTTCTTCTTAAAAAAAAAAAAAGAAAAACCTTCTCCTGTACACTGATTGGAGTGTGACGCCTATGTCTCTTTCCCCTATATTTATAATACTTGATTTAAAGTACATAACTTACGTTGGGATTCTGTCTGGTACATTCTAACATTATACAATATCATCAAAACCAATACAAATCTATTCATTAATATTAATATTTATTCATATCTTAAACATCTAGCACATTTCTTATCAATTAGATCACATATTTCTATGGGAGCACCTATTTGCCATATTAATTCCATCCCCATATCACATATTATAAATCATTATTACATTACATGTTCCCCTCTCCTTCTTCAAACCTCTCATTTCATGAATAGTTTCACTATTATAACATAGCCTAATCATTGGTATTAACAATCATTTATATCTTTAGACATTTTACACATTTCAATTAATTATCATACCTTTATGGGAACACTTCTTATACTTTCCAAAATTATTCCCCCCACATCACCGATCTTAAATCATTATTTCATTAAAGTACTCCCCTCTCTTAACAAAAATTTCACTAAATTATACTAAATATTTATCACATTTTAAATTACATATTATTTCCAATCTTCTATAATTATTTCTAAATACAAATATAAAAATGCAATCTTATGTACCCTTCTAGAATCCCTTTTCCAATAAAATCTATCCATTATCTCTAAAAAACTTTTGGTTTTTTGCATTTTGCTCCCCACCATTAAAGCTTCTCATTCCTTCCTTTCTCCCTTGCTTCTTCTTCTCCTTATCCTCTTTACCCCTTTGTCTCTCCACTTCCCTTTTATCCTGTCTTCTCTCTTTCTGTTGTTTCCTAACACGATATCCTCTTTTCACCTTATTCTTCTCTTTTTGGATTGTTTTCCCAGGTCTTAAAGTCTTCTTCTCCTTTTTCTCCTCCTTCTTTTCTTCTCAACCAAAGTCACATGTTCTTCAAAAATGGCTTCTTCTTTATCCTGCTCATACGATTTTACATAAGCACAGACCGCCATTTCTATAAACTGAAAAGAGTGCCAAAAACATCTTTCCCTTCTTGCTTTTCTCTTTCATATTTTTGATGTATAAGTTCTAGTTCATCCACAACTGATGCCATTGTACAGAGAAATTTTTTTCAAAACAACCACCCAAGTGCTTTTAGTCTGAGATAATTCTCATAAAATCCAAAGTCATCAAACAGTCCAATCAGCTGATTCTTTTTAATACTTTCTCTTTTTCCACTTTCTCTTTTTGGGATAAAGTTTGATCACAAAGTTCTCTTTAAAATATATCTTTAGGAAATCTTATTGCTGTTTAATAGCTCTTTAAAATTAGCTCTTTAAGGTTTTAGGCAGTCTTCTCCTTATTTTCAGGTTGCTCCAATTTTTATTTTTATTTTTCCTCTCCCTTCCCACTCACAGCCAAAAAAAAAAAAAAAATCTTCTTTTTTTTTTTCCCCCTTTGAATATTCAGAAATCCTTGCTCCTTCAATATTCATTTACCTCCAGAACAGATTCCTGGATTTCTCTTATGGTTCCACTGCTGTCACGTTAGGGAGGAGAGTGAAAGGCAAAAAAAAAAACTTACTCTTTTGAAATGTTCGCGCTTGTATCTCTTTCTTGAAACAAAGTATCCTTAGCAGCCTTCGAGGTTACAGGAACTCTCTCTCTTAACTTTATCCCAGTCAGAAGCAACTTCCACAGCTCTTCCCTCTTCCTCCAGCACAAATCTTACCCGGCTGCTGGCTTCTTTGAGGCGGCCATTGCTGACCGCCGCTCATCCACCTCAGGAAAAAGGGGTTATTCCGGCTGGAAGGGGTCTGCGTTACCCCAAACCTCTGTCCGGATCCCTCTCTCTTCGACTGCCTCTACAAGGCAGCCACCAGCCCCCAGACCTATTTAGATCGGGGCACCTTGGCAGCAACGCGGCACAGGGATTGCAGAGGCGCGAATTCCTGCCCCTACCGAAGCTGCGCAAAACCGGAAGCCAGGTTTAACACTGTTCTTCAAACTGTTGGTAAAAGCATCCAATTTCCTTCATAAAAAAATATACAAGCAATTTAGAGAAGAATTGTGAGTTATTGTTCAGTCACCAGGTTCTACCAATAGATTCAACAAAGTGTATTTAAAATATGATAATTGGTTAATTTTTAATGCAAATTTGGCAACTTATATGGGAAAAAAAATCCATGAATGGCATTAGTGGCCTTAATCTAATGACATTAGAAAACATAATGATTGGCCACTTTTCACTGTATAATTCCCATTCTGAAAATGAATGTACATTGACTTATACAGAAATATGATCCAGAAACAGATGAACCATCCTTTATAAATTAAAAAGTATGTAGGAATTGTAGTACTTTAGACACTACAGAGTACTTCACAGACACTACAGAGAACAAAGTGCTGTGTGCAGGAGATATCCTATCTTGATAATTCAAACATAAACTGTCCAGATAGACTTGGACTTGGGTAGGTATGTATTTGTGTATGAAGTGGTGAGCAAGTGGAGCATATACCTAGTATAAAAAGTGAATTTTAAACCTAGGAAACCTATACTATTCCTGGAATACATAATTACATCTACTCATATGTAGAACATTGTCAGCATTATATTGTAAAATGTTTAATCCTAGTTTACCTAGTAAAGCTACCCAAAACTGTTTTTAGAAAGAGATTGTACTCAGATGTTTCAGTGTGAAACATTATGAGAAAAACAATTTACAACATGCTTGAAGATCATTATGGGAACAAGTATGTGATAGAAAACTTCCAGAATAGGTTATATTTTCCCCATTTATTGAATACTCTACTTCCTCACCCTCTTTGTTCCATTTTACTCAGCCCAGCATGTAGAAATTCCCCGGAATGCATCTCCTCCAGCTTCAGCTATTGCTAGGTATGTAATACAGTTGACTTGCATTGCTGATCTGGCGCCATGGAGAGACAAAAGAGTTTCAGGCTTTTTAGTTTATTTGCTAATAGTTTTCAAAAATCAATTTTCCCTTACAATAGCCTGCCATATCTGCCCCTCAGGAGTAATGTTTTGTAAACTATCAGACTAATGCATATAAATATATTTGGACAAATGCATAGGCTATGTCTGTGAGGAAATCGAAATGTATGTGTTTGTCTTTCAGTGGACTAAGGAGAAAAGTCTTTTTGTGTATTCACACAGTGCTAGACTTTTTTTAATGACGTATTTAGTAAATTCAGGAATCAGCAAGTTTGATGCAGAAACACTACAGGTCAATTCACTGACATTCTTTGTGCTCAGCTACTAGCTATGTTATCTCCTTTTTTGTCATATCATCAACTGCTCACTCATAGCTCCTTTAATTAAAATTGCTGAAAATCAGTAACACAGTCCCTTCACCCAAGGTAGGCTGGAAATTTTTAGCTTAGACTTTCCATTTAAAAATCAATTAAATTCCTCAGAAATGCTGTTCAAAAACTAGGGGGAAAGTGATGATCACACTTTGCATAATTGTTGCCCAAAGGGTGGGATTCTAATTTTTTAACAACTGGTTCTGCGGGTGTGGCTATGTGAGCATGGCTTCTTCTTCTTCTTTTTTTTTTTTTTTGCAGCAAAACCCTGCCCCCATTTTTGAGGCTCCTGGGCCTCAGGAGAGACTCCTGGGGGGACATTTTTGCTCCCAGGAAGGCAAAAAATGGAACACAGGGGGCACAGCTCTCCCCATGAGCCCTCGTTTGTTTCCTGGGCCTCAGGGAAGCCTCCTGGGTGAAGCAGTAAGACAGCAAGGGGGATCCTGGCACAGCTGATCATTGGAACAGCTGATTATCAGGAGGGGAAAAATACCATAAGAAGTAACTGAGCAGGGGAGATCGCAATCAGCGATGTCGGGCTTGCGTGTGATGTCGCGCATGCATGATAAGGACTGACTGGGCGGGGCAGGGAGAGGCAGGTGGAGAGGGGACGGCCCAGCCAGGGGCACAATTTTCCGGTTCTCCAAACTCATTGAATCATAACAACCAGTTCTATAGAACCAGTCTGAAGTGATAGAATCCCACCCCTGTTGTTGCCCCTTAGTTCCCAACTTCATAGGATGAAACATAAAAAAATATAAAGTTCTATTCACAACAGAGTTGTTACAATCCATGGGACTCAGCTGCCACACTAGGTCTTCTCTTCTCTATTGCCTCTTCAAAGTCTAGAGCATGGTAATACTTTATTTTCTAATGATGATTCACTGAAAACAACACATCAAATCCAGTCTGCCCTAAAGCCACAGTTGGTACAACAAATCAATCTTTCACTCTTCCTCTCACCTTCTTTACAATGTTGGATACATCACTCCCTTACACCAAATTGATTCCTTTATGGCACAGACTAGAGGAGAATTATCTGGTGTCTTCCTTTCCATTTATTCTACTACTGCTATATACTAGAATGCTAAAGCTAGAACAACCAAATCCTGTTTCTTTGGAACTATTTATACTAATTACTCACTGGATTGCTTCCAGAGGCCTGAAATGTTCTGTGCCTTTTAATATAGATCAGGGCTGTCAACTCCTGGCCCATGGGCCAGATGTGTCACATGGTATCCACGCCCATGCCCAGTTTAGTGAAGGGGGGGAAAGTCCCAATAAGTCACAATATGCCACCATGACGATATGAGTTGGACACCCCTGATATAGAAAGATACAGTAAATAGGCAAGGTATATAAATAATGTAACCCAAGTTCTTAAGTTTTCAAGGCTCCTGGTAACTAATGCTGCTTGGCCAGTCCTTAGTAGCTGTTCTATTTTACCCATGGCTTGTTTTCAAACATCAATCATTCTGCATTTACCCTCCCCAAAACCCCATTATAGCTGTTGATTGCAACAGAGATAACACATTAAGTCCAGATGTAGTCTCTTGTGTAACTCCAGGATATGTCTGTAGTTCTGTAGACTCGTGTGGCCAAAATGTGAATGTAAAAGTTTCTAAGCTCTTTCTATTATGCAAAGGTCCTTATTTGAATATATATTCCTGAGAATAATTGCCAATATTTTGTGCAGGCTCAATCACATTCTCTCTCATGAAAATCAGTAGTATCTTCACACAGGATGATCAAAACAGGCAGGAAGGTGCATGTGGTGTGAAGATCCAAATTCTGCCTCTTTGTATATATACGTGAGATCAATACATGATCAAAGATTGGATTGCAGTGTCATTCTTACCACGTTGTTTGTTTTGACCATTTCTGTGGATAGGGCTAATAGAATATTTTACAATAGAATTTCTGAGTTGAATTAGGGGGGAAAAAAGCCAAAATCTGGTTGAAATCTTTGATAATTATGACGTTTTATAATGGTGGTGTTAAGAAGAAATGTCAGCAGAAATGAATAGATATTTGGGATATTACATGAAATTTTCAGTATTCCTCTCAGCGTGTCAATCTTTTAGAATCTTCAACTTTACAACACTAAGGTTATAGTAGTTCCAGAATATTTAGTTGGGTAATTTAAGTAGATTTTTTTTAATGTGGTTTTCCAACGTGTAACATAGTTTATATTGGTTATGGAAAGCCAGAGGAAAATATATTAAGTGCATTTGGAGAATGGTTTGCCCCTCTTATTTCCATTAGAATCACTTTGCATAATGATGAGAAATTATGTTATAATGTAACAGCATCCTGTTGTTTCATTTAGATCAATACTTTATAGTGAAGATGTAAATTTCAGACAAATAGACCTGCTAGACAAAATACTAATGAAATAAAATTAATATCAAGCTTGAGAAGAAAGGAAATGTAGAGTAAGGAATGCTTACATCTTCTTAAGGGTGCATTTGCATGTGTGTTTTGTGAATTTTCTTTTTCTTGTTAATATGAAAAATATAGTTAAGAATAACGTCTGGTTTACTTTTTTAAGATGTCAACTCCACTATGCATTCTGCTGAAGTGGCAGTGAACATTTGATATACTTCAAGTAATACGACATTGTGCATATGCCACTGCTGACCTTGGTTAAGCACAACTGTTGTCTGGAGCTTTGGCTATCATGCTAAAAGATATTGGAGTTGCAAACTAACATGTAAGTCAGATGTTTTCTGCCCTAATTTGAGGCGTTAATTTCAGACACAGTTTAGCCAGTGGTTCAGGCATCGGGCTAGAAACCAGGAGACCATGACTTCTAGTCCCAACTTAAACATGAAGTCAGCCAGATGACTTTAGTCCAGCCATTCTCTCACAACTGTAGGAAGGAGGCAATGGCCAACCATACCTGAAAACTCTTGCCAAGAAAACTGTAGATACTTGTTATCAGGAGTTATTGTTGACTTAAAAAAAACACACACACAAAGAGATATTGGTTTAGACCATAACCTTACATTCTTCCAGGAGGAAAACCTGCAGCATTAACTATTGCTTCATATTACAGACTTGTAGGGAAATACACAAGTAGTCTTATTGGAGAGCTTGGCAGACCCCATGACATGGCTGCTGTAGATGCTATAGCAGTGTCTTTGCTACATGTATAACCCACACATGTTCAGATAGTTTTATCACTGAACACTATTTTATGTTGGTCGATAACTTAAATAAAGATACTATTATTATTACCACCACCACTACTACTTCCTGTATAAAATATACCTCCTGTATAAAAATATAATAATATTTTATACCTCCTGTATAAAAATGCATAGTAAATATGTTGTAGAAAATCATTACAGTTATGGAAGAAGAGATGGGGAAACATATGTCTCTACATGGACTGTCATTTGTATTTCAAGATACAGGTGGTTCTTGTCTCATAACTATTCATTTAGCAACCTTTCAAAGTTACAACAGCGTTGAAAAAAAGTAACGAACAGCTTATCAAAACTTATTTATGCATATTTTTATTCTATGTATAAGTGGAGAGCATTACTATAATAAAATAGATAGAATAGAATTCTTTATTGGCCAAGTGTGATTGGACACACAAGGAATTTGTCTCAGTGCATATGCTCTCAGTGTACATAAAAGAAAAGATACATTCGCCAAGAGTCAAGAATCATAAGATATAACACTTAATAATAGTCATAGGATACAATAAGCAATCAAATCATATTAGAAACAGTCAATAAAAATTGTTAGGATACAAGCAACAAGGTTACAGTCATATAGTCATAAGTGGGAGGAGATGGGTGAAAGGAAGGATGGGAGGATTAATAGTAATAGTAATGCAGTTTGACAGTGTTGTGGGAATTATTTGTTTAGCAGAGTGATGGCGTTCGGGGAAAAAACTGTTCTTGTGTCTAATTGATTGTGTCTAATCAAAAAGAAGAATGTTTCATACTGGCTTGGATTTGAAGAATTATTCTTACAATTGGCCAAATCTGTATTCTTCTAAATAGGTATTACTCAGCATATTTGTTTATAATTTAGCCTTGTATTTCAACCATATATAAAAATATTAATATTTTAAGAACAGAAACAAGTAACAAACCGTATTTAAGATTATCCATTTCCTTCTAGATTTTCTCTTCCAACCCTAATGGAAACTCCAGCAACATTCTTTTTCAAGCATCTAAATCCTTCTTTACTTCTTTCTCAGCTTGTGAAAGGAAATATAGCGAATCTAATGAAGTGAGTAAATAAACTCAACATCCAATCTTCATCTAAAAAAGCAGAGAACAATAGAAGCTGCTAGAATTGAATTATTTCCTGGTATGTGGTTGTTGCTCAGTAACAAGACAATTCCTTCTTTGAAGAAAAAAATAACTTAAACAGGAGGGATTTTGTGGCTGTTGGAATAGGTGTAATTATTGTTCAGGCACATTCATAAATGCAGTATAATAATTAAGGAAAGCATGTTAGTCCTAAAGTCTAAAAATTACTAAAGATGAGGCCCTATAGATTCTACTGATTGATGGAATGTCACCAGCCAGCACAGCATATTTCCCTTCTTGTGAAAGTCTGCTGAGGAAATCTCACACACACACCCTGCCCGCAAATATTTATTAAACGTAGGCAAGACCAGCTGGAGATTTTAGGTGGGGTGAGGAGAAAAGAGTCACTGAGGTTTCTGATGCTGCTGCAAAAGTTCATCAAGGTGTATTAAACGATCTAAACAGAGAAGTTGAATTCTGAGAACTAAAACTACACCACACTTACATTTTTAATGATTCATGCATAGTTCTTTCCAAATTCCAGTCAGAAAAAAATAACATGCAGAAAAACAGTCAAGGAAGCCATTTAAGTAGAGTTTTAACTTTTCAAGTGCAGAATATCTGTTGGAGAATATGCTAAGAAACAGGAGAGGAAGGGAGGGACAGAGAGAGAGAGAATTAACATCAGCAGCTTTATTAGAAAAAGAGCAATCATCAGGCAGCAGAATATTTATGTATCCAATATTATATACAGCTAATTAATAAAAAATATCCATGCAAGGCTATATTATATCATTGGCAGATTGCTCTTCTAAAAGATTCATATCACTTTCATTCTGCATAGACATTATTTACAGGTAATCTTCGACTTTCAACAGTTCATTCAGTGGCCATTCAAAGTTACAATAGCACTGAAAAAAAGGGATTCATGATAGTTTTTCATACTTATGACCATTGCAGCATCCCCATAGTCACGTGATCAAAATTCAGATGCTTGGAAACTGACTCATATTTATGACAGTCACGGTGTCCCAGGGTCATGTGGCCACCTTTTGTAATGTTCTGACAAGCAAAATCAATGGGGAAGCCAGTTTCACTTGTTACTAACTGAACTGTCATGCCCTTGTTAGCGTCAAACTCTGAGGGAGAGGAGGAACAGCTGACAGGGAGTGGAGGTGTGGCTCTGGAGGTTGTGGAGGAGGCTGGGGAAAGGCAGAGGCCGGCTGAGCAGTCAGAGGAAGAACCAGGCCCATCCCCTCTTCATCCTAGGACATGCAGGGAGGAACAGAGAAGGCAACAACTTGGCTTACGAAAGAGAAAGCGTCCATAATCCCCCTCATTGGTTGCAGCTAGGGAGAATAGTATATAAGAGAGACGGTTAAAACACAGTATTGCCAGAAGCAAAGCATGTGTTATTTTAGGCTGAAGTTATCTTGGTTGGCGTCCTTCCAACAGACTGTGCCTTGAAGTTGGTAATTACTTATCCTGGTCCATTGTGAAAATTCCTTCATTGTAGTTTGTTTTAGTTTTTTTATTTCACCTCTATCTGCTCATTAAGTTTGGACATTATTGCTTTCTTTTGAAGACTATTTTTGAATACGTTTTATCTCCAATGGAGAATTATTGAACAGTGGGGCCAAGTTGGAGGTATTAAAGGATATTTATTTACGTTTTGTATTTTGTTACGTTTGTGTTACACTCCGGGTCATCACATGAACAACTGCAGTGATTCACCTAACAACTGTGGTAAGAAAGGTCATAAAATGGACAAAACTCACTTAACAAATGTCTCACTTAACCACAGAAATTTTGAGCTCAATTGTGGCTGTAAGTCAAGGTGTACCTGTATAGCAGAGATGAATTCTGATGAGTTTTGGACTAAGTTGGTTATGCCAATTCTGGTTACTACTGTTTACTTTCTTTAAATCTTGGTAAATTCCTGTTTGCATATACTCCTTGCTTCATATATTTCCCTTTATTAGCTAAGCTCCCTCCATATGGCATATGTTGCCCCTTATAGACCCACTACAGAAACTATAGTGTTTTCCAAATGACAGAGGTCATGAAGTTCAGCTCTTCTGTGATCTAAAGTGTGATTTCATTTCAAATGATCAAAGCAATCAGGTTTGAAGCAGTTCCTTCACTTTAAAGAAGTGAACCATTTCATCTTGATTCCTCTAATCAAAGCAGGATGATTCCATTAAAAACCTTTAAGTGAAGACTGTTTCAGAAAGGCTTTGACGTCTGAAAAGTAAGATGGCTCTTCTATAAAGAGATGTTTGAGATCATGGGGTTTTCAGGAGCTTTGCTTTACTTTTAGTTAGTTTGTTATTTGTGGAAGTTTTATTAAGATTTTAACTTTTTAAAAGCTGGTTCCTGAATGAGATGTGTGAGCTGCTCAGAGACAATTATAGATTGGAGCGGTATATAAACCTACTAAGCAAAATCAATCAATCAATAGTGAATAAAATGATTCAGTAAACTTTTCACTCTGGAGAAAAGCAAATGTTTCCATGAATGGGTGTGCCCACAAAGTCCTCTTTTATAATCCAGATCAAGAGTCTATTAGGGCATTGCTTCAACCAAGCATTTGGCTTAACTTCTTCAAATTAATGCTATTTTGAAGCTCAACATAACTATGCCTGAAAGCACACACACACACACACACACACACACACACACACACAGCATAGCATCATCCTCAAACAATTAATACGGAATCCCATACAGCAGTCTTCAGTGCTGTGATGCCTTCTAGATAGGTTAGCTTACAATATGCATCGTCCATTACCATTGATCATGATGGCTCAGAACAATGAGTGTTGTAGTCCAATACTTTTACGAGGTAACAATTTGGAGAGATATCTATCGGTGATGTTTATTTTAGGAAACTTCAATGCATTAGGAAATTGTTTAGGTTTTCTTTTCCATGGGGCCAAATCACAATCATGGAAGAATTCAAATCCAGAGCCCTGGCTAATGCCACCCACAAACCCAAACTATGGTTAAGATACATCGATGACACATTTGTGATTTGGCCCCATGGAAAAGAAAACCTAAACAATTTCCTAACACACCTAAACAGCACACACCCCAAAATCAAGTTCACCATGGAAACGGAAACAAACAAACAACGACCATTCCTAGATGTACTAATCTACAATAAAACAGATGGCACACTAGGACACACCATATACCAGAAGAAAACACACACCAACCGCTACCTCAACGCCCAATCCCACCACCACCCAGCACAGATAAACTCTGTGGCCAAAACACTAATCGCCAGAACCAAACGCCTGGCAGACAAGACACACATAAAGACTGAACTATGAACCCTGACTAAAGTACTGACAGCCAACGGCTTCCACAAAAGCAAAATCACCGGCTTGATCCACAAAAACACACTAAGACATAATGGAGACCTAGAAGATGAACAGACCTATGGAACAGCAGTCCTGCCCTACATAAGAGGAACTACAGACAAAATCAGTAAGATACTACACAGGCATCACATCAAGACTGCCTTCAAAACAGACAGAAAAATAGCAGCCATTCTTAGAAACCCCAAAGATAAAATTGACCTGGAAAACCAAGGCATATACGAAGTCCCCTGTGCATCATGCCCGGCCACATACATTGGACAGACCAATAGAAGAATAAGTACCCGCCTGGATGAACACAAAAATGCAGTAAAAAAGCTGGAACACACTTCCTCACTAGTCCAACACATGAAAGCCACAGGTGACAGCATCAACTTCAATGGCACCAAAACCCTAGCCACTATAGAAAACCCCAGCCACAGAATGATCAGAGAAGCCATAGAGATTGAAAAAAGACCTGAAAGCATGAATAGAAGAGATGATTCCACCAGACTGTCAATTATTTGGAAGCCTGCACTCACAAACAAAAAAATCTCCACACCACTAGCCAGGCAAACACCTGGGCACAAACAGATCCCCCCCGATACCTCCAGCTCAAACACACCCCAACCAGGTACCCAGATGAAACCTTCCTAACTTCCTAACAAATGATAGCTGTCCATTTACTCGGAGCCAAGCTGCACTAAAAGCCTCCAATACAGGAACACAATGTTGCCAGCCAATCAAGACACAAAAAGAGCCACAAAACAGACAGAAGATATTAGAAACACCAATCAAGCAGAACACCGCAAACTCCAAGACCAATAAACACAGACCAAGACTCCCAACCAATCAGGATGAAGAAAAAACCATTTTGGCACAGCAGTAGGCTAGCCCCAAATTTAAAACTGAAACCACTGTAAAAGTCTGATTCACAGACGAACACAATACAGAAGCCTGATGATGGCAGATGAGATTCTGCCGAAACATTGCTACAACTTTAAAAGCACAACTACAATGCTACAATGATGTATATATATATATATATATATATATATATATATATATATATATATATGTGTGTGTGTGTGTGTGTGTGTGTGTGTGTGTGTGTGTGTGTGTGTGTGTGTGTGTGTGTGTGTGTGTATACAGTATATACACATACACACACACACACACACACATATATATATATATATATATTAGTAAAAATTAAATAGATTGGTGTTTAGGTGGATGCATGATTGAATGTTCCAATCTGTTAATAAGAGAAGTGAGAAAACTGGCATCTTCCAAATACTCTTTCTATTGCCTGTTCTGGCCCAGATTGAAAGAGACAAAAATGTCTACCAAAAGTATTACAAAATATATACTGGAATGAAATTAGTATACTGTTGCAATAGTTTCAGATCAGTTTTAAACTTTTAATTATAACTGATCTGGACTGGGTAAAATAGGACCTGTTGAGATCTGTTAGGGAAAAAATGTGTTTTAGTTTGTCAGCTTAAATGGCATTTATTTTTCTTTAGACTACCTTGAGCTCCTGAAATCTAAATAGTTTATTGAGTTTTTGTGCACTTCAATAATGCATGATATTGTATTATAATGCATGGTTTTTTCTCTTTCCTGCTTAATTTTTGTTTATGAATATTAAAACATCCATTCATTTTTTTACTATGACCTGAGGGACACCTTCAGCTTACTTCTTGCAACGCATACCCCAAACTTGACCTTGGAAATAAAATACTCAAATGCTTTGGGAATTGTGTAGTGATTCAAAAAAGCAGGAAAATAGCTAGATTTTATGCCACACAATCTTTTTAAGCACACTGGTTTTGAATAAGGCTTGTTTTTCAGTGTAACAAGGCTAATACAACTGAAATGCACGACAAGAAGTTTAAGTCAATTTATCTGTCTATTCTCAAGAAACTTACTTATTATGAGTTTCAAATGCAATAGAAGATGATTCACCAGGTAAGTAGCCTGCTTCATAGAAAATGTATTTCTTTTATTGTATTTCCCAATAAAAGAGATACATTCAAATAACTAGCACTAGAGAGATCTAAGGACCACAATTGATATTTCAAAAAAATAACAAATGCCTTTTGTACATTTTATCAAAACAAAACAAATGACACAGTTTAAGTTGTGTTAAAAACTAATACTGAAATTACTTTCCACAGAATCAGAACATTACATTAAAATGGTGTATTCTTGTTCTAAAGTTTGTAACAAGAAGCTTTAGATTCTAGCATCCCAGAGATGTTAGTAGAAGATTCTATGGAAAGTAATTCTAAAGTTTCTGAGATGTGTGTGTGTGTGTGTGTGTGTGTGTGTGTATGTGTTGAACATGCCTCATGCTCCTTCCTCCTCTCACTTTCTCTCAACCCTGTGAGATGAATTGGACTGAGAGAGAATGACTGCCCAAAGTCACCCAGCTGGCTTTCATGACTGAGATGGGACTAGAACTCATACTCTCCTGGTTGCCAGCCTGGTACCTTAACCATTTCTCTTCCTGTAAGCCCCTGATGTGAAGTATTTTGATTTTTCAAAAGCTAAGAGAAAAGTGGAGCCATCTTTTATCCACTTTTAAAGTTCTAAGTTTAAAATTCAAGGTATTTTATTTTGGTGAAGTCTTATAACTTGTTTAAGTCTTATAGTCTTATAACTTGTGTAATATTATGATTCTTATAACTTATGTAATATTATGATTGACAAATTTTATTACTTACATCTTAGATTAAGCTTGTTTTGTCATTGGTTCAAACTAGACCTGAAGGTTCCTACTTAAAGAAATCACCTCATTTTGAAACAAAGAAATTAAGTAAAAATAAATATTCTCTAGGAAAAAAGGGCAAAGAATTTTTACTAGTAGTTATGCTTCGAAGTCTAGCACCATAGTCAAGCAAATACTTTACTTGTTTGACTTACATTTTTATATTATGCAGTGTCTAAATCTAATTTTCAAATTAGAGTATATGTATATTAAATTCATTTCAGATTAAGTAGATTTAGTTTAAGCCTCCCCCATCCCAAATCAATAGATAAATTTATTACATCTAACTTAAGACTCAATTATTCTACCTTGTGCTTTACTGAAATCCATTTATTAAGAGTCTCCATTAATCTTAATGTCTACTTTATTGCAGTCTGATCACAAGTGTCTGCAGAGAGGCAAGGGACAAAATATGTGCTGTATTGCTGCATTGCAAACTTGTATACTTGTATGTGGCATTATAAAAATACCAGTTTTCAGAGAGTGTAATTTTTTTTATCATAATGCACATTTTGTCACCTAGTCTATACAGGCCAGTTTAAGAAGGGGTTATTAACCTGAGATCCATGGAAGGATTTCAAGGGAAAAAATATAATATTATTTTTACATATATCTCCATGTCACATATTTGTTCTTTTTGATAACTGGGACCCATTTATCAGACTCTCAAAGTGGTACACAAAGGTGTAGAAGCTCTAGGGATTGAAGCATTGTACATTGGGCATTGTAAAGATATTAGTGATGTGTTCATATGTGCATATGTGTGTAAAAATGTTGGTAATAAATGACAGAAACACAATCTTTTCCTTATCTTTGTTGATGATCATGTATCTGTAAAGAGGTTGGATTTCAATTGCACAATGATTCCACTATCTTGCTTTTGTAACTATATACTGTATATGCAGTGCATATGAAATAGTCTTTCCTCTTTTTTATCACAATAGAACCTTGAATGATAGTTGGGTTGTGAGATGGTGACCAGGCCAAAATCATCAGTACATTCCACAGTCAACAAGAGGTGTCAATCTATTGTCAGATTCCAATCTTATATTCTGAGTAACAATAGTACTAAAACACCTACTTCATAGCAAGAACAGACACCTTGAAACATTCTAGAAGTTTTAGAGCAGTGCTTCTCAATACTAACAACTTTAATATGTGTTGACTTCAATTCCTAAAATTCATGCTGGTGGGAGAATTCTAGGAATTGGAGTCCACAGATCTTAAAGATGTCAAGATTAATAAAAAATATATTCTAGAGTTGTGATGGCGAACCTTTTCCACATTGCGTGCCAAAAGTGTGCACATGGGATCACGTGCCTGCACCCATGATGCAATGCGTACGTGACTCCCCTGCCCCTTGCGCATGCACAAGACCCCCTGCATGCACACCACATGCCTCTGCACATTCATATGCGACCCCCCCAGACCGCATGCCTCTGAGAAGGCACACGCAACCCCCCTGCATGCCGCATGTGCATGCGTAGCAGATACCCAACAATCAGCTGGCTGGCGGGGGATGTGGGCACATGCACAATGGGGGTCTTCCAGGTGACCTCTCACATGCCCGCAGAAGTGGCTCTGCATGCCACTTCTGGCGTGCGTGCCATAGGTTTGCCATCATGGTTCTAGAACATCTCCCTTAGGCCCAAGTTAGCATGCCTCATGTTTATGTGCTGAAGAGTTATAGTCACATTACATGGATCACCCTAACTGCCTGTTCTTTCTAATATTTTTTCTGAATCACAGAGATAATACTCACTAAAAAATTAATCTGATCTGATATCTGCAAAGTAAAGGAAGACACTTTTCTCTACACTTTTAATTACAAGTTGTATTATTTTGAAAACTTTGAATAGTTTCTTTTGCTGAGAAATTCCTTTGGTTTCACCACCAATTAAAATGCATCAATATTGGATGCTTTTTAAAAAACCAGTGAATTGAATACGTGTGTGTGTGTGTGTGTGTGTGCAGGTAGTACATAGCTGTCAAAGATGCAGATTGATGAATGTAAGCTGGAGTTACTTTGGATACTTTTGCAGTCAGCTCATGCTGTGCTTAGCTGAAATAAATGAAAGAAGCGGACATCTTCAGTTCTGAACCCTTCATGTGAATATAGAGTAGCCTAAATTGCCGGAGCTCTTCCTTTTTCTTAAATAAATAATGATGCAACAGAAAAATATATATTTACGATGGTTGGCATGTATTTGAATATTAGTAGTTCAGGTTGGTAGTTAGACTGTTGCCAAGCTCTGAGCTTGGCAATTTGGTTGCAAACATTTCATCACCGTTTGTGGAGACATCATCAGTGTGCTTTGAATTGTGCTCGTTTGTCAGAACACTGGTGTTTAAATACCTTTTTATGTGATGCAAATTAGTGTGGATGTTGTTTGTTCAGCTACTTCTGAGACATGGTCTGTTTTTGGACTGTTTGATTGGCTGGCTCTTGTTATTGAGGCATGGTCTTTGGTTTTAAGTACCGTCTGTGTGATATAAATTAGTGCTGTTTGTTCGGATACTTCTGAGTCATGGTCTGGTTTCGGATTGCTTGATTGACTGACTGTTGTTACTGAGATGCGGCGCAATTTCTTGTGAGCTGATGGGTTATGATTTTTGTTGTTTCATAGTGACATGCCTGTTTGTTCATTTTAAATGCTATCTTTGGGATCATTGTTGATTGTGGTTCTTTTGTTCTCAGTGATTGGTAGACTAGATCAATGTCAATATGTCTGTTTATTGACTTATTGGTGGAAAACAAGGCTTCAAGGAGTTCTCTTTCTCTCCTTTATTTCTCTCCTGGGTTCAACTTTGGTTCCGGTTAGATCAAATTTGTGTCCTTCTGAATTTTTCTGGATGGACATGATATACTGTATGATGGTTAAAAAAGCATGTGTGAACATTGCCAATACTGTGCCCTTCTAGAAATTCTAGTAAGAACACTTCTCCACAAACATCCTTAGGTAGAACTAGGAATTTGTCTTAATTAAACCCGTATTATCATTGGGTAGACACAAAGGTGACTAGTTGCCAATTGATTAAATCTCCATTGGGAATTAATCTGCTTCTCATAATGTTTTCTTCTTAAAATGTTTATCACTTTAGTCAGCTTTACATTTGCAAGTCTACTGATCAATAGAAAAAAAAAACCCAACCAATTCCAATATAATTTTGTGTTGTTTCTTTTATTTATTTATTTATCCTATATATATATATATATATATATATATATATATATATATATATATATATATATATATATATATATATATATATATATATATATATATATATAATTGTTTCAGGTGTGTTGTGAGTTGTTGGGGGTTTTCTTGTCATGTTCTTTTCTTTAATTTTTTCAATAATTTTCCTGTTTGTGCCTTCAGTTCTCCAAGTTAATATCCTTGTAGCAAGCCACCCAAAAGCACTTACAGAAAATGAAATCTCATCTGCAGCATAATCATCTCCCAGCAGACAGGAAATTCTGTAGTAATGGACAGAAAAGACTACGAAACAAAATTGACAGACCTACTCAAGACTCCACATACAAACCCATAACACAGACCCAACCCATATCTGGAAAAATTAACCAAGAAGAAAATTATAACCAGCCACATAAGCAAAGAGATCCAACACCGATCATACCAGGAGAAATCTTCCAGATGCCCCAAACTATCGCCTCCCAAAATTGGGGCATACCTCTCAGCCATAGTCAGCTCAGAGAGCACCACTACAAAACCTAGCTAAACACCTAGCAAAACAGCTACAGCCCCATGCTGAAACAGCAGCTTCACATGTACAAAACTCATACCACTTCTTGGAAATGATCAAAGATCTACACATGGAGCAGAAGATCTGCTTGTAAGTTTTGACGTGTTTCCCTATTCACTCAAGTCCCGATAAGAGACCCTGTGTTCATCAAAAATAAATACCAACCAGCTAAACACCTCATGGAACTAACAGAACACTGCTTAACCAACACATATTTCATATACAAAGGACAAAGATACAAACAAATAGAAGGAGCCCCCATGGGATCACCACTGTCACCTGTCATTGCTAACCTGTTCATGGAAGAATTCGAATCCAGAGCCCTGGCCAATGCCATCCTCAAACCCAAACTATGGTTAAGATACATCGATGACACATTCGTGATTTGGCCCCAAGAAAACCTAAACAATTTCCTAACACAACTAAACAGCGCACACCCCAAAATCAAGTTCACCATGGAAACAGAAACAAACAAACAACTACCATTCCTAGATGTACTAATCTACAAAAAAACAGATGGCACACTAGGACACACCATATACCAGAAGAAAACACACACCAACCGCTACCTCAACGCCCAATCCCACCACCACCCAGCACAGATAAACTCCGTGGCTAAAACACTAATTACCAGAACCAAACGCCTGGCAGACAAGACACACATTAAGACTGAAGTATGCACCCTGACTAAAGTACTGACAGCCAACGGCTTCCACAAAAGCAAAATCACCAGCTTGATCCACAAAAACACACTGAAACATAATAGAGACCCAGAAGATGAACAGACCTATGGAACAGCTGTCCTGCCCTACATAAGAGGTACTACAGACAAAATTAGTAAGGTACTACACAGACATCACATCAGGACTGCCTTCAAAACAGACAGAAAAATAGCAGCCATCCTTAGCAACCCCAAAGATAAAATTGACCTGGAAAACCAAGGCATATACGAAGTCCCCTGTGCATCATGCCCGGCCACATACATTGGACAGACCAATAGAAGAATAAGTACCTGCCTGGATGAACACAAAAATGCAGTCAAAAAGCTGGAACACACTTCCTCACTAGTCCAACACATGGAAGCTACAGGTCATAGCATCAACTTCAATGGCACCAAAACCCTGGCCACTATGGAAAACCCTAGCCACAGAGTCATCAGAGAAGCCATAGAGATTGAAAAAAGACCAGAAAGCATGAACAGAAGAGATGATTCCACCAGGCTGTCAATCATTTGGAAGCCTGCACTCACAAACAAAAAAATCTCCACACCACAAGCCAGGCAAACACCTGGGCACAAACAGATCCCCCTGATACCTCCAGCTCAAACACACCCCAACCAGGCACCCAGATGAAACCCAGCTTCCTAACTAATGATACCCGTCCATTTACCCGAAGCCAAGCTGCACTAAAGGCCTCCATTAAAGTAACACAATGCTGCCAGCTAATCAAGATACAAAAAGAGCCAAAAAACAGACAGAAGATATCAGAGACACCCATCAAGCAGAACACAGCAAACTCCGAGACCAATAAACACAGACCAAGACTCCCAACCAATCAGGATGAAGAAAAAACCATTCTGGCACAGCAATAGGCTGCCCCAAATTTAAATCTGAAACCACTGTAAAAGTCTGACCCACAGACGGACACAATACAGAAGCCTGATGATGGCAGATGAGATTCTGCTGAAACGTTGCTACAACTTTAAAAGAACTACAATGACGTGGGAAAATACCCGAACCAAGCCGAACACCATACATGTAAGTACCCGCGAAAACTTAAGAAAAAATATATATATATATATATATATATATATATATATATATATATATATATATATATATATATATATATATATATATATATTATATATATATATATATATATATATGTATTATATATATATATATATATATATATATATATATATATATATATATATATATATATATGTATATATATGTATATGTATGTATATGTATGTATATGTATATATATGTATATATGTATGTATATATATATATATATATATATATATATATATATATATATATATATATATATATATATTGTGTGTGTGTGTGTGTGTGTGTGTGTGTGTGTGTGTGATGGTCTTCAAATTAATTTGTAATTTTTCACAGCAGCATATATAGTAGGTAACATCATCCTAAATGTTGACATGTATTTGCATCCTTTGAAGTTTTAGTAGGTTACAGAGTCATGACAGGGTCTTGTCCATTCCATGAATAATATGAAGCAGCTGCCTAAAATAGTGGACATAGGAGGGTCATACTTTAGATCAGGTAGGCCCTATTGAGTTTCAAGAGATCTGTGGGTCTCTCTGATCACTGTATGGTTTCATTTTGTCCCTGACTATAAACAGAAACTGAAAATCACAAAACCTGTGTTCAAAACAGTAAAGAACTGGACTGAGGAGGAAAAGTTAAAGTTACAGACTTGCTTTGATTGCACAGACTGGAGATTTTTGAAGCTGCTTCAGTTGACTTGGATGAGCTTTCTGATACTGTGACATCATATGTTAGGTTTTGTGAGGGCTTGTGTGTGCCTACCAAAAGCTTGAGTTTGAATTATTGAATCTGTCATCTGCACTTTGATAACTGTCTGGTTTGGTACAGCAAGTAAACAAGATAGATATAGACACCAACACATAGTTAGAACTGCAGAAAAATTGCAACCAGCCTGTCTTCCATTGAAGACCTGTATATTGAGGGGGTGTTAGGAATAACATGGTTACCTAACTTAGTTTGGGTAAAATAATATATATAGACTATGATTGTGTGTGTCACTTTAAATGAAGACCATGTATTTTGGGTGCGGTTGTAAAATCACCATAAGAGGGAGCAAGAGAGCTCACTGTTTGCTGGCTTTTACTGGATAGCTGACAATGATGGATTGTTAACTGCGTGTTCCCTGTTGCTGAAGGAAGAAGGGAGGTTTGATTTTCTTCATATCTCTACTGCAAAAAGAGATATATTACTGGACTGATTATTTGTGAGTTTACTGACCTCTTTTTCGACACTGGACTTTGCTAATGGATTAATCCCCGGATGGACTGAACTTAGTGTATGATATATGGACTGTTTTACTATGCTAACAAGCTTACTGGAATAAACTATTTAACTAGCACATTGTATCTGTTTTACTGAGTGTAAGCTACAATAACGTTCATCTCACATATCTGCCTGCCTGCCTGACTACCGTTGCACATTCTGCTAGGGTGTATATCCCTAACAGGGGGTCAGAAAGAGGACTGAGAAAATATCTACAAACATCCCTGGACATCAATTCCTCTCCTCAGGATGCTGCTATACTATAGGACATTGCATGCTAAAACATCTAGAAACAGGGACAGTTTTTTCTCTTGTGCCATCATTCTGCAAACACCTAATAGTCACAGTATTGCTTTATGTCTAAGTATATTTACTCATGTTGGGTGGCTGTAACATTATTAATATTATTCTTCTCATCTTCTCTACTACCCCGTCTTGTTGGTATCATATTATGATTATTATTCTGTTGCTTTTCGTGTACAGTTGAAAATTTCTCCACCAGGGACAAATTCCTTGTGTGTCTAATCAACCTTGTCAAAAATAAAGTATTGCATTGTATTGCCGACTCTGTGTCAGATTCTATAGAATTGCCATAGGAATGCTTGGGTATTCCATGGAAACTTATCTTTTCCCACTGCTTCCTTCTCAGTCTCTCTTGGAGCAAGATGCTGACATCAGAACAGATTTCAGGCACACCTGTTTGCTCTGGAAGGGTTCCTATGGATCAATTCTATTCAGAGTGTTAGGCTTCTCATGAAGAAACAGAGTAAGAGGTATGTATCTTTCAGAATCAATGAAATCACTCAAAGGCCTGAAGTAATATTGAGTGAAATGAAAACACAATTATGCATATGAGCAGGCTTACTTTAAAGAACAGGATTGTAAGTGCAGTTTGAATAATTATCTAAAAAGAGGATGTTTAAGGAAGTGGGGCTGGAAGAGGGAAGTTGTTATATTATGTGCTGTCTTGCACTGTTTTTCAAACCCTAAAGGGATAGCTCCAGTAGAGCACAATAGGTTTCCCGAAACAAACGATAGAACATAAAATCTAAGAGGATACTGTGGTAGCTAGCAAACTATAGAATTGGACAGGATATAACTAATGTAGAAACTAATCAAAGAAAGAGCTTAAAGAGCTCCAAGCAAAATGCTCCAAATATGGCAAATGAACTTTAAAAGAATAATAAAAAGTTTTCACACATGAGTATAATGCAAGCGTCACCTATATATTAAAGGAATATGAACTGGAAATGACTGATCATAAAAGAAGGCCTGCAGTTTTGAACTTTTTGTTTTATGAAATTTCAGGGTTTCAGATCTAAAAGTTGTATAAAAGCATATTTTGATCCTATTTAGACATACTTATGTAAGACCATTAAAACCTTAGGCTATTTTAGTTATATACTGATAGATTATTATGCTGTATGAAGGTTTTTTTTTAAAAAAAAAAAAATGAAGAACCAAAATTTTCACTTTATTAAGCTATGCTGTATAAACATAGCATTAAATTCATCTAATCTCACTGTGTGCTATGTTGAAATATTAATTATTGTAACATTTATAACCCAAGCTTCCAGAATTATTATTTAATATAGTTTTTTTAAAAAGTCAATTTCTAACAAAACTACATAGGTGAAATTCTATTAGTCCCAAATATATAAAAAACAAAGTGTATTATGAACAATGTATTATAAACAAATAATTAGAGTTCAAAAGATCTACATTTATTCTACCAGCAAAAGAAAGGATTGGGGCAACTGACTTTATTACCAGTAATAAAGTTTTGTGAGTGATTCACCTGAAACAAGAATAACTCAGCTTGAAAACTCTAGTAAATAATTTGCAATAGATACGGTAAAGGTTTCAGACATAAAAAAAATCTTCAAAATGTAGTGACCTATCTTCAAGAACATTACATTAGAAATAATTCATATTTCTAAATGTTCTATACACAGGAGAACTAGATTAGTCTATATTAGTTTTCATGGAAAAATGCAAGTGTGAGATGTTATCACTGTAGCCAGAAAACAAGCTTGAAATTGAAGCTGTTTATATTGTAAGTATTTTTCCCCATTTAGCTAAAACTTATTCCCATAGTTGTGATAATCTTGAAATCTATTGTATTGTATTGTATCTTCCATTTGTCATAGCAAGGGGAAACTACTTGAAGGAAAAGCAAAGAAACCAAGTATTTTTTTCAGATCTCTTTTCATTTGTTCAGTTTTTGAACAATTGTTTCATAAGGCAAACATGAACATATGCCATATTTAGATGCGAAGAGGTTTACTAAAATATTTATTTATTTATTTTGAAGGGAATAGGTCAACTTGGCTTGAGTGGATATGGGAGTTTATAAGCTACTCTGGGAGCTGAACTGGTTTCCTGTAGGTTTCCAAGTGAAATTCAAGTGCTGGTTATCACCTATAAAGCTGTTCATGGCATAGGACCAGATTACTTGTTACCGCTTGCAAATGGTACATACCCATCACTTGCTCCGAGTCCCTTCTCTGATACAATGTCATATTTTGGCACTTAAGAGATACACTGAAATAATTTATCCTCTTCCAACATAGAGCTGGTGTCAGCTGCATGAGATAGACTACACATTGGCTAGTCTAGATCAGTGGTCACCAACTGTTGGGCTGCAGCCCACTGGTGGGCCGTGAGAAAATTTTGGTGGGCCACAGAGAAATTTCATCCCCAGAGCATCCCCCTCAAAGAAATTAATCCAGGCTGCGCAGAACATAAGGCTGTGCTGCCCACATGGCCAGCAGGAACCCTCCCCTCCCACTCACTTCTTACCCAGCAAACTTGCCTGCTAAATTGCTATTTTTTCCTTTTTCCGGCCATCAGCTGTTCTGCTAATCTCCCTAGATTAGCTAGGAAGCAGGAAATGGTTGGATTTCTTGCTTTCTAGCTAGTCTTTAGATCTTCGGCTGTGCTTAAAACCCTAAGCCTCCCTTAGGACTGAAGGTTCTATTATTCAGTGCAGACTCACGGGAAGCGATGTGACAGACTGATTTAGCCGATGGCAGAGAGATGGATCACTGAATGATTCTGTGAGCAACTCAATCTGCCTGCCTTCTTTGCCTAATTTTGGGTAAAAGTTACCCTTTTTTATAAAAAATTCAATATCTACATACATGATTTGTTGTGAGTTAATTTTGTGGGTTTGCTTGCAAACAAATTTTATGTGACAGACTGAGCTAACCAATGGCAGATAGATAGATCTCTGAATGAATCTGTGATTCTGTAAACAACTTAATCTGCTTGCCTGCTTTGCCTGATTTTGGGTAAAAGTTGCTCTTTTTTATAAAAAAAATCAATATTTATAGAAATATTTATAATATTTACATACAAGCCATGCCCAGCCAGTCATATGACCACCAAGCCACACCCACAAATTAGGCCACGCCCACATAATTGGTTAGTGGTCCCTGGGATTTAAAATTATGAGGTTGGTGGTCCCTGAGGTCCAAAAGGTTGGTCTAGATGACTGGTCTAGATGACTAGATTGGTTAATGTACTCACAACTCTGAATATTCTTCTTTTCTTCCTTTTTAAAAATATTAATGTGAATTTGGGGGGAGGTTGTATTGCTCCCCATTTGTTTGAGCTTCTGCAATGTTTATCTGCTCATTGCCTTTGTAATGGACTTCTTTCTCTGTCAAGGTCATTGTCACTACCATTTATAGCTAGCCCAGGTCTTTAGAAAGGTGGGGATGGAAACTTGCTCTTTTCTCCTTTAGGTCAGAATTGTCAGGGTTCCCATCAGAAGAAGTGCAATGCTTTTGAATCTCTGATCAATATGGGTTATATTCCTTTGTAATTGTTATTTGTTATTGGTTATTTTTCTTCATCAGTTATTGTACATTGACCAGGTTGTATTGCTCAAATTGTGTGACTATGTAAGTATCTTAAATAAATGAAGTAAATATATGGGTCCCAAAAATAAAGGAGGGAGGTTAGTTGGAAACTTGCATAAAGAAATCTAAACATAAACTCCTTTTAGGCCAGGATTGCATTAATGTAAAGAAGACCTTTGTATTTAGTGGAAAAAATAATGCTTTAAAGAAGAGACATGATAATTTTTAAAAGAAAAGGAAGAAGCCAGGAATTGCGAATGAGATCTGTTATATTTGCTCCTCGTTAACGTACTTTTGCTGAATAGAAAAAGTTCTCTTTTGTGCAGATCACAGCATGGTTAGGGCAGCAGTAGCTCACAAATCTACTGAAGACATCAGTATACAGGTGAAACTCAAAAAATTAGAATATCGTGCAAAAGTTCATTTATTTCAGTAATGCAACTTAAAAGGTGAAACTAATATATGAGATAGACTCATTACATGCAAAGCAAGATAGTTCAAGCCATGATTTGTCATAATTGTGATGATTATGGCTTACAGCTTATGAAAACCCCAAATCCACAATCTGAGAAAATTAGAATATTACATGCAATCAATAAAACAAAGTTTGTACATAGAACAATATCGGACCTCTGAAAAGTATAAGCATTCATATGTACTCAGTACTTGGTTTGGGCCCCTTTTGCAGCAATTACTGCCTCAATGCAGTGTGGCATGGAAGCTATCAGCCTATGGCACTGCTGAGGTGTTATGGAAGATCAGGATGCTTAAATAGTGGCCTTCAGCTCTTCTGCATTGTTCGGTCTCATGTCTCTCATCTTTCTCTTGGCAATGCCCCATAGATTCTCTATGGGGTTCAGGTCAGCGAGGTTGCTGGCCAATCAAGCACAGTAATCCTATGGTTATTGAACCAGGTTTTGGTGCTTTTGGCAGTGTGGGCAGGTGCCAAGTCCTGCTGGAAAATGAAGTCAGCATCCCCATAAATCTCATCTGCGGAAGGAAGCATGAAGTGCTCCAAAATCTCCTGGTAGACGGTTGTGTTGACCCTGGACTTAATGAAGCACAGTGGACCAACACCAGCAGATGACATGGCTCCCCAAATCAACACAGACTGTGGAAACTTCACACTGGACTTCAAGCATCTTGCAGTGTGTGCCTGCCTCTTCATTCTTCCTCCAGACTCTGGGTCCTTGGTTTCCAAATGAGATACAAAAGTTGCTCTCATCAGAAAAGAGGACTTTGGACCACTGAGCAACAGACTAGTTCTCTTTTTCTTTAACCTGGGTAAGACGCTTCTGATGTTGTTTGTTGTCCAGGAGCAGCCTGACAAGAGGAATACAACATTTGAAGCCTATGTCCAGGATCCGTCTGTGTGTGGTGGCTCTTGATGCACTGACTCCAGCCTCAGTCCACTCCTTGTGAAAGTCCCCAACACTTTTGAAAGGCCTTTTCCTGACAATTATCTCCAGGCTGCGGTCATCCCTGCTGCTTGTGCACCTTTTTCTTTTCCCTTCCACATAACTTTCTATTAATGTGCTTTGATACAGCACTTTGGGAACATCCAACTTCTTTTTTTTTTTTTGAATTTTTTTTTTATTTTTAAAAACAAACATAAACCAACAAAACATAAAAACATAAAACATCTTTTTGAAAGCAGCATAATCCCGGTTACATCTCTTCGTACAGACACAAATTCAAGTTCATGCTCATTTTTATATTCCATTCCATATCTTATTACTATTCTACATTTTCTATATAGCTTCTCCCCTCTTTTAACTTTCTTAATTTTATTGTATTTATTTCATCTCAATTCAAATCGTTGTACTTATATTCTTTGTCTGTCCTGTTTCAACTGTCTACTATTTTTCTCATTCAACAAAATTTCTCCTGTAATCACTGATTGGAGTATGATGCCAGTTGGAGGCATGTTTTTTAGGGCAAAAAAGTCGTCTTATACGCCGGCAAATACGGTACTTTTGCTGAATAGAAAAAGTTCCCTTTTGTGCAGATCACAGCATGGTTAGGGCAGCAGCAGCTCACAAATCTACTGAAGACATCAGTATACAGGTGAAACTCAAAAAATTAGAATATCGTGCAAAAGTTCATTTATTTCAGTAATGCAACTTAAAAGGTGAAACTAATATATGAGATAGACTCATTACATGCAAAGCAAGATAGTTCAAGCCATGATTTGTCATAATTGTGAGGATGATGGCTTACAGCTCATGAAAACCCCAAATCCACAATCTGAGAAAATTAGAATATTACATGCAATCAATAAAACAAAGATTGTACATAGAACAATATCGGACCTCTGAAAAGTATAAGCATTCATATGTACTCAGTACTTGGTTTGGGCCCCTTTTGCAGCAATTACTGCCTCAATGCAGTGTGGCATGGAAGCTATCAGCCTATGGCACTGCTGAGGTGTTATCGAAGATCAGGATGCTTAAATAGTGGCCTTCAGCTCTTCTGCATTGTTCGGTCTCATGTCTCTCATCTTTCTCTTGGCAATGCCCCATAGATTCTCTATGGGGTTCAGGTCAGGCGAGGTTGCTGGCCAATCAAGCACAATAATTCCACAGTTATTGAACCAGGTTTTGGTGCTTTTGGCAGTGTGGGCAGGTGCCAAGTCCTGCTGGAAACTGAAGTCAGCATCCCCATAAAGCTCATCTGCGGAAGGAAGCATGAAGTGCTCCAAAATCTCCTGGTAGATGGTTGTGTTGACCCTGGACTTAATGAAGCACAGTGGACCAACACCAGCAGATGACATGGCTCCCCAAATCAACACAGACTGTGGAAACTTCACACTGGACTTCAAGCATCTTGCAGTGTGTGCCTGCCTCTTCATTCTTCCTCCAGACTCTGGGTCCTTGGTTTCCAAATGAGATGCAAAAGTTGCTCTCATCAGAAAAGAGGACTTTGGACCACTGAGCAACAGACTAGTTCTCTTTTTCTTTAACCTGGGTAAGACGCTTCTGACGTTGTTTGTTGTCCAGGAGCAGCTTGACAAGAGGAATACAACATTTGAAGCCTATGTCCAGGATCCGTCTGTGTGTGGTGGCTCTTGATGCACTGACTCCAGCCTCAGTCCACTTCTTGTGAAAGTCCCCAACACTTTTGAAAGGCCTTTTCCTGACAATCCTCTCCAGGCTGCGGTCATCCCTGCTGCTTGTGCACCTTTTTCTTCTACACTTTTCCCTTCCACATAACTTTCTATTAATGTGCTTTGATACAGCACTTTGGGAACATCCAACTTCTTCTTTTTTTTTTTTTGAAATTTTATTGATTTTTAAAAACAAACATAAACAAACAAAACATAAAACATAAAAACATAAAACATCTTTTTTGAAAGCAGCATAATCCCGGGTTACATCTCTTCATACGGACACAAATTCAAGTTCATGCTCATTTTTATATTCCATTCCATATCTTATTACTATTCTACATTTTCTATATAGCTTCTCCCCTCTTTTAACTTTCTTAATTTTATTTTATTTATTTCATCTCAATTCAAATCGTTGTACTTATATTCTTTGTCTGTCCTCTTTCAACTGTCTACTATCTTTTCTCATTGAACAAAATTTCTCCTGTAATCACTGATTGGAGTATGACGCCTTGATATCTTTCCCCTAAAATTATAACACTTAATATAATACATAACTTCCTTTTGGATTCTGCTTGGTACATTCTAAAACTACACACTGTATTTTTAAAAAAGAAAAAAATTATAAATGTATAATATAATTAAAACAACAATCCATACCAATTCAATTCTACCATTAATATTAATATTCATTTAAGTCTTAACATTTTACACATTACTTTTCAGATAAGTATCATACTTCTATGGGAACACTTATAAACTTTCCATAGTTAATTCCCCCCCACTTCACTTATATTTTATAAAACATTGAGTAATTAAAATGTTCCCGTTCCTTCCTAATTCAATTCTCTCATTTATTTTATTTTATTTATTTTGTTCACAAAAGTTTCACTAAATTATACTGACTATTTTATCCCACTTTTTAATCATACGTTGTTTCCAATTTTCTAACATTATTTCTATTACAAATATAACAATACAATTTTATGTACCTTCACAGAATCCCTTTTTCAGTTAAATTTTCACCCATTATCTCTAAATAAGTCCTGTTTCTTTACATCTTGCTCCAAACCTTTGTAACTTATCTTCCTTTCCTTCTTCACTTTCTTCTTCTCTCTCCCCTTTTTACCCCCGTCTCTCCACCTCCATTTCCCTCTTCTGTATTCCCCTTTTCTGTTGCTTTCCAACTTTATATCCACTTTTCAAATTATTTTTCCCTTTTTTGGCTGTTTTTTTAAGTCTTAAATTCTCCATTCTCTTCCCCCCTTTCCCCTTTCTTCCCCAAATAGAGTTACTTGTTCATTAAAGATGGCTTCTTTTTTGTCCCAATCTTCTAGTTGCGCAGTCTTTTCTTGTTGTTTCTCGTAGATGCAGATCGCCATTTCTAAGAATTGAAAAACGGAGCCAAAAAGCCCTTCCCTTCTTGTGTCTCTTCTTTATATTTTTTAAATTCCATTTTCAGTTCATCCAGAAGTGATGCCATTGTAGAATTTTTTTAAACAACGACCGAATTGTTTTTAGTCATTCAAATATAATATCCAAAAATCCCAAAGTCACCAAGCAAGCCAAATACACACAAGCTGTTTCTTTTTACACTTTCTTCTTTTTTCACTTTCTCTTCCTGGGGTTACTATTTAGTTCCAAAGTTCAAGTTAAAATGTATCTTTTAGAAGTCTTATTGAGATTTTACTTTAGATTCTTTTGAAGTCCAGGCAGTCTCCTCCTTCCAAATCCTGCCCTTATTCTTTTCCTCTCCCTTCCCCCTTATAGAAAAAAAGGATTTTTTAGTGACCAGAAATCTTTATTGTCCCTTTGGCATTTAATTATATTTTCAGCTTAATTACCTATTAGTGCCAAAGTGGATTTTTCTGATTTCCTATTCAGCTCTCTTCATTGTCATGTGAGGAAGGAGAGTGAAGAAAAAAACTTTCCCTTTTCACTTTCTTTCGCTGCTTCTGACTCTTTGGGAGCAATGTTATCTTTTATAAAATTTAAATTCCAGGGCACCTTAGTTATTGCTTTTTATCCCGGTCAGCCAAAACTTTCACTTCTTATCTTCCTCCTGCACTTTCTTTTCCGGTTGAGTGCTTCTTTGAGGTGGCCATTTCTGACCACCGCTCCTACCGCCTTCGGAAAAGGGAGTTTGACCAGCTGAGGAGGAGAGATGCGGTTCTCCTCGACCCTGCTGGCAATCTCCCCCCTCTTCACCACCTCTACGGGTGGCTTAGCCCCGAAGCCAGCTGGCTCGGGGCGCTCCAGCGGCGAGCCGAGGCAGAAACCACGCACGATCGCGGATTCCTGCCTGCCGCCGAAGCCCTGCAAACTGGAAGTTCCAGGAACATCCAACTTCTTTTGCAATTACCTTTTGAGGCTTTCCCTCCTTATGGAAGGTGTCAGTGATGGTTTTCTGCACAACTGTCAGGTCAGCTGTCTTTCCAATAATTGTGATTCCTACTGAACCAGACTGAGAGACCATTTAAAGGCTCAGGAACCCTTTGCAGATGTTATGGCTTAATTAGCTGATTAGAGTGGGACACTTTGAGCCTAGAATATTGAACCTTTTCACAATATTCTAATTTTCTGAGATTGTGGATTTGGGGTTTTAATGAGCTGTAAACCATAATAATCTCAATTATGACACATCACAACTTGAACTATCTTGCTTTGCATGTAATGAGTCTATCTCATATATTAGTTTTACCTTTTAAGTTGCATTACTGAAATAAATGAACTTTTGTACGATATTCTAACTTTTCGAGTTTCACCTGAGTTTTCTCAAGCATTTATTTAGTCACAATTCAAGACACTGCAGTAGAATTGTAACTATTCCATGACAAAGAAAGAATTCAAACATCTGCAGGAATGTTGCTACATTTCTTCCCAACTCTAGATTAGTAAGTAGCCTGACAAATCATATTAGTTGATAAGAATTAGCTGAAGTTAGGCTCACAAAATGATAAATTCAAGGTGGTGTATGATTTTTAACGTTTTGTGAAAAGTGGAGATTGGCACGTTTAATAGAAAGATGCATTCATGCAATAAATGAAGATGTTAGAAAAACCCAGCTTATGGTGAACTTATTATTCACCTGAACAGTTTCCTCATCTCACATCAATGGAGACACCCTCAGACTGAACAACGTATTAAATATTGTAGATAAAATGCATGTGTAAGATTTCACAAACTGGCTATGAACTTCCTATTCACTTGCAATTGCTCTCTAAAAGGCCTCTCCAGTCTCCTCACAAAGTAAAATTTGGCCAGGCATATGAAAAGGTTATTGGATTTATTGCATTAGAAGTGCCATCTGGAGCTTTAAGATTTATCACAGATACTGCCTAATACTCTCTTTTAAAATGGGAAGAGTTGATCTTCCAAACTGCATTTAATGGTCTTAACTCCAAAGCAGATAGCAATAATTCAGAGGATTTATCTGGATACCCTGACTAACTTTTTCTTTTTTGTTGCAATATAAGACTGCAATTTTATTCTGTTTGACAACTCCCTTAATATTCCTGGGGCCTGCTATGTAATACTTGTACTTTTCAATCCTAAATGTTGATAATCATCCATGCATTCCAATTAGAAATGAGATTTGCATAGATGCTGGTTAATATTATCCTTTCCCATAGATTGGTAGTACATAATGACAGGCAAAATTTATTGCAGAACTTGTTTTCATTCTGTGCTACCATTTTGCTAAAGGAAGTATCTTTATGTTATGAGTTTAGATACATCAGTAGTCCAAAATAATTTAATAAAACATTAAGTGAAACAACACACTGGAGCATATTGTAAAATTTTAGTAACCCGGTTTTCTGAAATAAAACATTTTCCTAGTCTGAGAGACAGACTGTCCAATATGGAATTGTTTGTGTTAAGCACTGTGGAAATGTACAGGTAAATGCATTCATTTGAGTCCCAGAAAACAACTGGAAAGTGATCTGGATAGATAAGAAGCATCTGCATTGTTCATTTAAATACTTACATATACAAGAAGTATTAATAATCTGTAATTAAACTCAAAGGCCTGACTAACTAAAATTATTATGGCTGGTTACACCATCAGTCAAATGTTTAGATTGGATTTGGACCTGGCAGAGGCAGATATATTGTTTGAAGGTGTTAAATGTACTGTTGCAGGATGCAGGATAGTCAAATAGAGCTGACATTTGCAATTGACTGACGGGGATTTTGTCAATGCCAAAGGTGTTCATGATGTTTTGGGATTGTACCCAAGGTGCTTATTGGTACTGTCTTTGCTTTTTTTGCCACGGTTGTTCTACTTCTATTTTCAGTTCTTTGTGTTTTGTGATTTTCATCAATTCTTTTTCTTTTATATTACTGTCTCCAGGTATTGCCCCATCTACTATTCAGACTTTTGTTTTGTTTTTCTTATCAACAATTGCTATGTTGCAGTTGTTGTATGGCAGATGTGTGGATTCCCAAAGCACTTTAACTTCTTTATCTCCTACTTTGTCTACTTTGTGGTCCCACTAGTTCTTCCTTGCAGGCAAGTGGTATTTCTTGTAAATATTCCAAAGCACCATTGTTGCTACTTTGTCATGCCATTGTTTGTTAGTCAGTCTATGTAATCTTCTTGCAGCTGCTAAATAAATGATTTTAAACCCCCCCCCCCCCACCCCCCCCCCCCCCCACAACAAAAAAAAAAAAACCCCCCCCCCCCCCCCCCCCCCCCCCCCCCCCCCCCCCCCCCCCCCCCCCCCCCCCCCCCCCCCCCCCCCCCCCCCCCCCCCCCCCCCCCCCCCCCCCCCCCCCCCCCCCCCCCCCCCCCCCCCCCCCCCCCCCCCCCCCCCCCCCCCCCCCCCCCCCCCCCCCCCCCCCCCCCCCCCCCCCCCCCCCCTCCTCCCCCCCCCCCCCCCCCCCCCCCCCCCCCCCCCCCCCCCCCCCCCCCCCCCCCCCCCCCCCCCCCCCCCCCCCCCCCCCCCCCCCCCCCCCCCCCCCCCCCCCCCCCCCCCCCCCTCCCCCCCCCCCCCCCCCCCCCCCCCCCCCCCCCCCCCCCCCCCCCCCCCCCCCCCCCCCCCCCCCCCCCCCCCCCCCCCCCCCCCCCCCCCCCCCCCCCCCCCCCCCCCCCCCCCCCCACCCCCCCCCCCCCCCCCCCCCCCCCCCCCCCCCCCCCCCCCCCCCCCCCCCCCCCCCCCCCCCCCCCCCCCCCCCCCCCCCCCCCCCCCCCCCCCCCCCCCCCCACCCCCCCCCCCCCCCCCCCCCCCCCCCCCCCCCCCCCCCCCCCCCCCCCCCCCCCCCCCCCCCCCCCCCCCCCCCCCCCCCCCCCCCCCCCCCCCCCCCCCCCCCCACCCCCCACCCCCACCCCCCCCCCCCCCCCCCCCCCCCCCCCCCCCCCCCCCCCCCCCCCCCCCCCCCCCCCCCCCCCCCCCCCCCCCCCCCCCCCCCCCCCCCCCCCCCCCCCCCCCCCCCCCCCCCCCCCCCCCCCCCCCCCCCCCCCCCCCCCCCCCCCCCCCCCCCCCCCCCCCCCCCCCCCCCCCCCCCCCCCCCCCCCCCCCCCCCCCCCCCCCCCCCCCCCCCCCCCCCCCCCCCCCCCCCCCCCCCCCCCCCCCCCCCCCCCCCCCCCCCCCCCCCCCCCCCCCCCCCCCCCCCCCCCCCCCCCCCCCCCCCCCCCCCCCCCCCCCCCCCCCCCCCCCCCCCCCCCCCCCCCCCCCCCCCCCCCCCCCCCCCCCCCCCCCCCCCCCCCCCCCCCAAAACAACCCCCCCCCCCCCCCCCCCCCCCCCCCCCCCCCCCCCCCCCCCCCCCCCCCCCCCCCCCCCCCCCCCCCCCCCCCCCCCCCCCCCCCCCCCCCCCCCCCCCCCCCCCCCCCCCCCCCCCCCCCCCCCCCCCCCCCCCCCCCCCCCCCCCCCCCCCCCCCCCCCCCCCCCCCCCCCCCCCCCCCCCCCCCCCCCCCCCCCCCCCCCCACCCCCCCCCCCCCCCCCCCCCCCCCCCCCCCCCCCCCCCCCCCCCCCCCCCCCCCCCCCCCCCCCCACCCCCCCCCCCACCCCCCCCCCCCCCCCCCCCCCCCCCCCCCCCCCCCCCCCCCCCCCCCCCCCCCCCCCCCCCCCCCCCCCCAACCCCCCCCCCCCCCCCCCCCCCCCCCCCCCCCCCCCCCCCCCCCCCCCCCCCCCCCCCCCCCCCCCCCCCCCCCCCCCCCCCCCCCCCCCCCCCCCCCCCCCCCCCCCCCCCCCCCCCCCCCCAACCCCCCCCCCCCCCCCCCCCCCCCACCCCCCCCCCCCCCCCCCCCCCCCCCCCCCCCCCCCCCCCCCACTCCCCCCCCCCCCCCCCCCCCAACCCCCCCCCCCCCCCCCCCCCCCCCCCCCCCCCCCCCCCCCCCCCCCCCCCCCCCCCCCCCCCCCCCCCCCCCCCCCCCCCCCCCCCCCCCCCCCCCCCCCCCCACCCAAAAAAACCCCCCCCCCCCCCCCCCCCCCCCCCCCCCCCCCCCCCCCCCCCCCCCCCCCCCCCCCCCCCCCCCCCCCCCCCCCCCCCCCCCCCCCCCCCCCCCCCCCCCCCCCCCCCCCCCCCCCCCCCCCCCCCCCCCCCCCCCCCCCCCCCCCCCCCCCCCCCCCCCCAAACCCCCCCCCCCCCCCCCCCCCCCCCCCCCCCCCCCCCCCCCCCCCCCCCCCCCCCCCCCCCCCCCCCCCCCCCCCCCCCCCCCCCCCCCCCCCCCCCCCCCCCCCCCCCCCCCCCCCCCCCCCCCCCCCCCCCCCCCCCCCCCCCCCCCCCCCCCCCCCCCCCCCCCCCCCCCCCCCCCCCCCCCCCCCCCCCCCCCCCCCCCCCCCCCCCCCCCCCCCCCCCCCCCCCCCCCCCCCCCCCCCCCCCCCCCCCCCCCCCCCCCCCCCCCCCCCCCCCCCCCCCCCCCCCCCCCCCCCCCCCCCCCCCCCCCCCCCCCCCCCCCCCCCCCCCCCCCCCCCCCCCCCCCCCCCCCCCCCCCCCCCCCCCCCCCCCCCCCCCCCCCCCCCCCCCCCCCCCCCCCCCCCCCCCCCCCCCCCCCCCCCCCCCCCCCCCCCCCCCCCCCCCCCCCCCCCCCCCCCCCCCCCCCCCCCCCCCCCCCCCCCCCCCCCCCCCCCCCCCCCCCCCCCCCCCCCCCCCCCCCCCCCCCCCCCCCCCCCCCCCCCCCCCCCCCCCCCCCCCCCCCCCCCCCCCCCCCCCCCCCCCCCCCCCCCCCCCCCCCCCCCCCCCCCCCCCCCCCCCCCCCCCCCCCCCCCCCCCCCCCCCCCCCCCCCCCCCCCCCCCCCCCCCCCCCCCCCCCCCCCCCCCCCCCCAACTGTTTCTTAAATTTCTTTGCAGAGACATTTGTTGTCTGTTACTGTCTTCTCTATTCTGGATTTATATTAATTTGTTCTTAGAGCTTGGTTTTATGCGGTCAGAATTAGTCCCTCTGATTCTTCCTTCAATATTCCTGCTCTTAGCTATTTCCTGGATTAAAAAGAAGCTTGGGAGCAGTGGTGTGTTTCAAATATTTTTACCACCGGTTCAGTGGGCATGGCTTGGCGGGCTTTGCGTGCACACACACTTTGCGCATGCAAGCGTGCCAAATGCACACTTTTTGTTTTGACTCACCTCCTGCAATCCTGCACACTCCCTTCATAGAAAAGAGGGGCATACAGTAAAAACAGGGATCTTCACAAGCCATCTTGTGATAAGGCCACTGTCCTCCACCAAAATGGTCTTCTCTTTTGAAAGATATTTTAAATTAATCAAATTAAATGAAAATAAGTATACAAGAAGCAGATTTTTTCTGCATAGCATTATAGTACTTTAAAGCATAGCTGCAAAGTATATTAAGTATACCACCATATGCACTCTACAATTTTATTTTACATTCTATAACCGAGTCCAAAGAAGCAGGATACAGAAAAAGGAAGAAAATATAAAAGGGAGAAATGTTATCTCTTTCTTCAGGATGAACTGATAGAAATGTGTAAGTTGCTGATAGATCAGGGAAAGATCAACTTTCATTGGAGTGTAAACAATATGATGGTTTTCTTAATAAGAGGCACACAGGTACCCCAAGTCTAATATTTCTTTGCTGATATGGTGGGTGTAATTTCAATGTAGCTCTGCCAGAATCAGCAGTGAGACAATCTGGCATCATTACCAAGCTCCTAAATGACTTGCATTGAGTATACTCTAGGACTAAACTATAGCCTGGGGCTTAGTTCTTACAGCTAATTCTATTTGTTCAGTCCCCTGGAACACAACTCTAGTAAAAGATTTTTTCTTTCTTGGAACCATTATCAAAAATTTCCTGCTAAAAACATTTTTGCTTCTCAGACTACTTCATCCATATCCCTGAAATTGAACTGAAATTCCTTTTAATAATGTGATGGCAATAGAATAACTTCAGAAGATTAACCAAATGGCTTTCTTAAAGAACTGCTGTTGGCTGAAAATGTGTGTAATGATCTATTAATCCCAAACTGCTTTAGAGGATGTTCAGATCCTGAGAGTCCTAGTATGATGAACACTTTTAAAGAATATTTGCACTCTTGCCACACTTGTCAGAATAATACAGCTGAGATAACTTATGATTGCAATTTAAATTAGTTTCATAATGAAAAGAGTGAACCTGTAATTAATAGAAATCCCCTGAATGGTTTGATATTTGCATCATATTAAAAGGATATTGCTTGCAAAATTTGTATTTTTTAAATAGGAGAAACAACTAAAATAGGCAATGAATTTCCTGCATAGTACATATTATAACTCAGGTAATGATGTTCTGTTTAATACCATATCTATATTTATGTGGGAATTATTGCTTTATCCTTCCTCTAAGGACAACTCAAGACAAAACAAGAATTCATTCAAAACAGGGGGGGGGGGGACTAGATCTGACTGAGTTGTTTGCACCATTTTCCTTCCCAGATTAATCATATTATTTTTTTCCTTTCACTGAATGAGTTGAGTTATTCATTTTCTTTGATTTACTGGTCCTTGAATAGCTTCAGAAAGTATCAGAGAAATCCTTTATATTTCAGAAACTGTTTGCCTGATTATTTAGTTGTTTGGTGCTATTGACAACTCTGAACTTTCCTTTTAAGATATGATTCTGTATAAATTCACACATATATTTATCCTTCATAGGATAAATGTAGAGTAAGTGTTCAGTTTTGCATTATTAAGGAAGACTATCTACACTACATGTATGCACATCCTCCAAAAATAGAAACAGATGAGCTCTTTAGGTTTTAGTTGAGAAAACCCCATATTTATTTATTTATTTATTTATTTATTTATTTATTTATTTATTTATTTATTTATTTATTTATTTGCTAATTGTTTACAAGATAATAAGTATAAGTGTATACATAGTTGTGAATACATGAAATGGGTACATATAAGAAAAATAAAAGAAGAATAAGAGAAACAATAGGACAGGGACGGTAGGCACGTTGGTGCGCTTATGCACGCCCCCTACAGACCTCTTAGGAAAGGGGTGAGGTCAATAGTAGACCGTCTAAGGTTAAAGTTTTTGGGGTTTGGGAAAGAAACCACAGAGTCAGGTAGAGTATTCCAGACATTGACCACTCTATTGCTGAAGTCGTATTTCCTGCAATCAAGTTTGGTGCGGTTAACTTTGAGTTTGTATCTATTGTGTGCTCTTGTGTTGTTATGGTTGAAGCTGAAGTATTCATTGACAGGTAGGACATTGCAATGTATGATTTTATATACCATGCTTAAATCAGTCCGAAGACGGCGTAATTCAAGGTTTTCTAGTTCTAGAATTTCAAGTCTGGTGGCATAAGGTATTCTACAACGAGTAGAGGAGTGGAGAACTCTTCTTGTGAAATATTTCTGGACTTTCTCAATTGTGCTAATATCAGATACGTAATGTGGGTTCCAGACTGATGAGCTGTATTCGAGTATTGGTCTAGCAAATGTTTTGTATGCTCTAGTTAGTAGTGTGATATTACCAGAGAAAAAGCTACATAGGATTAGATTAACAACTCTTAATGCCTTTTTGGCTATGTAGTTGCAGTGGGCTCTAGCACTTAGATCATTAGAGGTGAGTATTCCAAGGTCCTTTACAGAGCTTGGGTCATCAACAAGATCTTGACTATTTAGCTTGTATTTTATTTTCTGATTTTTTTTTGCCAATATGTAAGACAGAGCATTTATTTGTTGAGATTTGAAGTTGCCATTTGTTTGACCATTCTGATACATAGTCAAGGTCTTTTTGTAAGGTAGCAGTATTGTCTGTGGTATTGAACAGTAAAATTGCTGTCAGCTCTGAGTGGCGTACATCTCTGACGTCCATAAATGAAATTAAACAAAAACAAAATGTATAGAAATGAAAAACTAAAGCATATCTACATATATAAACATTAGGAATATCAATTGCATTACAGAAAACTTCCAAAGCCAGTGGGAGCAACTTTGAAAGATTACAACATCCAGATTTTGTTGAAACAGCCAAGTTTTAACAGCCTTCTTAAAAATCTACAGTTTAGGATAGGGGTGTCAAACAAAAGGCCTGTGGGCCAGATCTAGCCTGTGATGTGGTCGGATCTGGCCCGTGGGGTCATCTTGGAAAATGTAAGGGGCCGGCCCGCATCGCTTTGGCCCAGTCTACCCTATGTGAAGAAGAAATATCGGGCCAGCCTGGCTTCAGCCTGTTTTACCTAATTCAAAGAGGAAACATCAGGCCAGCGTGGCTAGACTTCTAACAGTCTGTCCTATGCATGGTGGTTTCAGTACTTACACTATATATTGTAAATGACTTTTCTATTGGTATATGTTATATTCTGGGCATGGGTGCAAGGAACGGAGATGAGTCAGAGAACAAGTGAACTTCAACTCTTTATTAAGGATTAGGAACAGAGCGTAAAGAACCTTGGGCAGCAGCAGCTCTTTTATAGAGCTGGCTGCTGACCCGTTAACCAATGACCTGTGTCCAAATGCTTAACTTTTGCCCAATGAGAGATGTTCAACTAATAGCCAATCAGGCTGCTCCGTACGGACCAATCCCTGTTCGCTATCCATGGGCCAATCAAAGGTGCAGGATTACAAGCCTGCTTATCATGTGGTTGATAAGTTTTATTAAATAGTTTTTATTAGTTCATAACAGTATATATAAATGTGCCATTTTATTAGAATTGGTACTTATCTATATAAATGTATACTTTTTATCATAAACAAAGACAAAATTTCAATAAGCATTAAGTGTCATTATCATCACTGGTTCCTTTTGCATGAAGTGCATAGGGCAGCAAGCTTCTTCCAATGAATCCTATCCATGGCTGGATCTTCCCATCCTATTTTTATTATTCCCATCCAAATCTTATTTTGATTGTCTATACAAATTTCAAACTGAATAGTTATTTTATCTTGAATCATCAAGTGCTGGAGATCTGATCTTAGACAGTCATCATGTCAGCATTTCTCAGCCATATCCATCTCCTTGGCAGATGACTTCATATCCTAACTCTTTCTAAATGCTATTGATATTTGCTCTTATTTCATGACTAACCATAGAAGATTCACAAGGGTTCTTCCACCTTGCCTGACATTCACAGGTAAACCTTATTCTTCATTCTTACTAAATTGGATGGTGAACACTGTCACTTTCAATAATTACTATTCTAGTTCAGAAACAGCCTGCAAGAGTGTTTTCTGATTAATGCTTCAAAAATTATGTTTTTGATTGAAACGAATTATGAGAAGGATTGTAAGGAAATTAATACCAGTTTTCAGGATGAATTTGAATTGATTAATTATTTTCTTCCTTTTTGTTTTTTATTTCTTTTAAAATTAAAACTGTTTAGAGGTAATTTAAAGGGAAAGTACCATGTGGAATCTGACTAAAAAGGGATTTACATTATAATATAGCTATTAGGTGATGAATGTTATAATTGTTTAATGGGATAATTTAGAAGTAGAATATTTAATGGGATATGAAAGGGAATTAACTATAAGATATAAAGGTGACACACTCTAATTGGCAACTATAGGAGAAACCTTGTTTTGTAATGTTTGAAATGTGGATATGAATTGAAAAGTGTACACAGGACAGATAAAAGCATAATTATTATGAAAATATGAAAACTTTGAAAAGGATATGTAATAGACTTAGAAATGAATAAGAAAGCTATAAAATAAGCCTAAGAAAAGTATTTGAGGGGGAAAATTAATAAAGAATATTTAAAGTAGTGATAAGATATGAAATTGAATATGAAAGATTAAAGATGAATATGTAATCGAGATTATATTTGTATGGAGATATGAATCTGGAACCAAGTTGTTCATTAAGAAAAGGTGTGCTATTTTTCTTTGTTTTGTGAAAATTTAAATAAAATTGTTTTTAAAAAATAAGTTTTCCAATGTCTTGCAGGATGAGGATTTTCTCTGTTCTTCTTCACACTGATCTATGTAATATCTGGATTTCAACTGATCATGTCCAGTACTAGCTGTTGGTAACTGCCCTGCAGAATCATTTTTGGGATGACCGCATTGGAGAAGAGAAACATAAACAGACTAAACATTATTATTATTTGGGAAACAAATCTCAAGCATTGCTTAGGCTCTTTTAGATTCTTTTTATATTTTTAACAAGTGATGGTCTACCAATTATTCTTCACAAACTGCTATATCAACGGTTAGGACAAGTGGCAAGTGCTCCAAGAGGATCAGGGAACCAATGGCTTCTCTCCCCCTGTCCCGTCAGCCAGAGGAGACTTGTTGACAATTATAAAACTGATCTCTTTCCTTGTAAATGCACCAATGGGAAAGGTCAAGTACAAGTGAAATTAGTGTCCTCAAAGATCTGTCCACAGAAAGTGAAGTGATTAGCCCTTGCTTTCCCAGTATGGATGGGATGCATAAAGAAGCAAATTTAGAGCCACAATCTCTGGGCAGAATCTCTGGCCCTCATTATTTTCAAATCTGAAGAACAGATTGGAACCCAGAGAGCAATTTCTTACACCAATTAATTTCACCCAGTTTTAGCATGGGAGATTAAATTTAAAGCTACTATGTGGAAGAACTTTGAGGCTCCTTTTCTGCCCCACTGCTTGCATAAGCACCTACACTGTTGGTGTTTGAACCACACATAAAGAAATTTACTCAGTTAAGGAATACAGATGAATTTCCCTGAGAAAAAGGTTTAGAATGAATTTGAGATTAAACTATATTCTTGCAGGATTAAACCTACAATAATTTCATATTACTCTCTAATTAGTAAATTGTTCTTTGTTTTTACTGTAATTGCTGTTTTCTTAAATCATAAAACTATTAGTTTAACTCTGCAATGGAGTTCAGGAGACTGTTAAACATGTTTCAAGCAAATCTGATGCCATCATAATAACCTTAGTGTGAAAACCCTTCACGGTTAGTTATTAATTGATTATCAGGTGATGTTTAAAATGTATGACATATTTAGAATTCTGGACATGTATCAGATCATTTTCACATTTGTCTGAGGAAAGGTCACTCTGACCTAAATATTTATCTTTTAAACAATTGAAACATATCTATATGTCATTTTTAGGCTTTACATACATATTTATTTTGTTGCTTTTCAGATGTCATACTAGTTTGTTTTGTTTTTAATACTTGTTCACCACATATAAAATGGGGAGACATATAAATTATAAAATAAATAATAATGTAATTACTATTTTGTAAAATGCATATGTTTGGAGTTTATTTACTTATGTATAATATCAATTTATATAGCTACCCTCCTTGCAGTGGTAATTCTGGGAAGCAACCATAAAATGGTATACTATTATTATATTATAGTACAGTATTTTACTTCTAAGTTTGTTGCACAATATTTTTGTTGTACCATCTTTATTATTGTAGTACAATAAATATTGTACTACAATAACTATACTGTAATATCTTTATTATATTAGTTTTATTTTTTATTGTTGCATGCTGCCCAGAGTCACTTGATGAGAGATGGACAACTATATAAATATGATGGATAACAATAGCAAAAGCACTTGGACTTATATACCACTTCATAGTGCTTTGCAGTCCTCTCTAAGCAGTTTACAGATTCAGCACATTGGCCCCAACAATCTGGATCTTCATTTTACCAACCTCAGAAGGCTGGAAGGTTGCATCAACCTTGAACTGATCAGGATCGAATTCCTGGCAGTCAGCAGGCAGACTTAGCCTGCAATACTGCATTCTAACCACTGCACCAGCATGGCACAATCTGAAAGACTATTCTTTGTTTTGCCTTGCTTTAACTTATCTAAAATGTGAGAAGGGAACACAAAAGAGAACTAACAAAAATATATGCATTTTTCCCCACATCTTTTTCTCCCTGTTACTTCACTTGTTAAGCTAGGAAGATGTTTTTAAAAAATCCAAACTCAGCAATAAAGTAATATTTGTAAAGAAGCCATAAAATTACATAAAGAGTTCATGTTTTTATAATCTTCAGAACTTTTCATAACTCAAGATATTTCAAAATTCAGGGAAGAAGCAAGAAAGTACAAAAATTAGGCCAAATATTATGGGCCTCACATTCCTCCTCCTTGTATAGGAGGATTCCTTCTCTTGAGTCTATGGATCGAATCTGTATATACATCTACTGTCTCTCAGATTTATCATTGTTTTTTGATAGTAAAAATGGGAAGGGCACCCCAATTCTAAAAATCCAAGTGCCATTACTGCATAGCACACAAGCTCCTGAATCTAATACAATTCAATACTCCAAACAGCTCTCAGAATCAGATGCTGTTGGCATGTAAAATGATGGATGGCTGCATTTCAGTGCTTTATTTGGAAAAGTTATACTGTTCAGACAAAAGTCAAAGATGTGTTGAAATTGTATAGTGTGTCAGGAAGATAATTTTGATCTCTATTGCATGAAGGAACTGTTGTTTAGGCAAAAGGAACTGAAGTATTTTTTTAAAAGTATGAATGAATCCAGGTAGATACCTGTCTAATTCACTAAGATTGTCTGTAACAACAGAAAAAAATAAAAAGTGTAGCACAAAGAAATGTGCAAGTTTCTGTTACAGAACAAGCTCAGTGAAAGTACTTTTTACTTTCCTGTGGAGTTGATTTTCTGGTTTGGTCTATCTAGTGAGGCTGAACATCTTGGGAGCTAGAAAGTAAAATAGTAACAAGTGACTTTATCAATTTGTCTTCTGGGAAATTAATGTTTCATGATTGTCCCTCTATTTGTAGAGTGTCCATAATATACTTTTAAAATTTTATATGAACTCACTAATTAAAAATATTTAGGAAATGATGGCTCATGTCATTTTAGCGGTCTACAAATATATAACTTTGGTCATTCTGGTTTAGCAATGCCTTGTATTGCTCAGGCAGGTGTTAGTTTTAGTTGATTTAAGATCTGTGATTACATAGTCTGGGCATAATCATCATCATACTGGTCACCTCCGACCTTGATTATTGCAACGTGGGTAATGTACTTGAAAGTAGCTGCCAAGCTTCATTTAGTTCCGAATATTAGAGCAGCAAGACTACTCAGTCCTTGCTATTTTGAACAAATTCTCCTGTACCACAAAGACTGATTTCCCATTAGTTCTTAAGCTCATTCTGCAGTTGCCATTGATCTTCAAAATCTTAGAAGAGGATTACCAAGATATCACTATCTTTGCTTAATTGTTCAGGTAATAATTGGAGGCCCTTTTCTATGGCATCTGTAATGATATGATGAATCATTAGTCACTAGTGAAATAACCATCCTTCTGTTCCCTTCCAGTCCTTCCCTTTGTCCTCCCAAAGGAGAATCATGTTCCTCCTTGTAGGCTGAAAACTTGCATGTGTTGAAGTTCTGTTGGATTTTTAACTTTTTAATTTATTGGTTTATTTGTGGAATTCTCAAATGTATGAGATAAATCTTCACAATAATAAGAATAATAAATAGTCCATCCTTTCCCTAAGGACTTGAAGTTACTTGACTATGGAAGCTTGGAAATTAGATAAAATGATGTAGTTGAATGTGCAATTATGAATTTGTACAATATGTTCCTACGTTTTTGGCTCATTCATTTGGGGTATTTATAAAAATGCCAGAATGAATCTTGATTTCCTTTCTTTTAACAATAACCTAGTCCTTGCTCTTTGCTTTACATTCAAACATAGGCATTTTCCCTTCTTTTCAGTGAGATACCCATTGCTATTCCTCAGAGATTTAATTCCCAATAGCCAGCAATTTGTTTCTTAGGAGAAAATAATGTGAATTGAATAAAACAGATGATGAATCAACAATAGGTGTCAGAGTTTCAGAACTTCAATACAGTGTCTGCCAGATTAACATAACTTCCTAGGGCAGCAAGTAATTTGAGTTAAGATGACTGAATACATCACACTTCAGTCTTTTGATTTCATGGATCTCAGTGCTCTTTCATGACATCTTTCTCTGTGCATGTACTTATAGTTACAATCAATTAATAAATATCTTTTATTGCAGAAGTTCTTTGCTGATACAAATGTCCCCATTTCTATGAATATTGGGGGTGTTGCCACATTTTTATCTGTCCTTCTATGGGTATTGGAGAAGTTTACTAGCACAACTTTTCTTTCTTCTCTTCTTCAAACAAAAACAATACATGCAACTTATATAGAGATAGGAAAGCTTGAATGTATATTCAAGAAGTTAAGTGAGAGTTTTCTATGTTGAGGTTAAACAAACCAAATTATGTATGGCTCATGTTTATAGGAGAAATACACATGTCCCAAATGAGTTTTTTTTAAAAATCACTTTTAGAAAAATAATTATTTATTCACTATGCAAGAAATCCTATAGGTTTATAAGCAAAATAAAGCCTTTATCATTTCTATATTATTGCAAAGGATGTCTTTGCTTTCAATGTCTCTTTTGTTCTACACATTAAGTCATCTAGACTGTTTCTTCCATTACAGAGTCAGTATCAATACAAAAGAGCATAAAGGTTAGATTATAACATTCAGCCTATATCCTGTTACCCAGTAATGGCCAATAAGTCTTGGTTATTTTTGACATTTATCAAGAAAAAAATCTCACTCTTATTTGTGTTCTTACTTTTCTCTTTCTGTATGTTTTGGCAACTTTCTTAATTTTAGAGTCTCTCTAGGACTATCTGGTACCAGAGTATTTCACTTCAAATTAGATTTCAGTGGGTCTTAATGTAATACACATGACAAAGCATTATCTCTACTCTTATTGCACTGTCTAGTGTATCTATGAGCTCTGGGTTTATAGTAAAGAATATTTTCTGTGTATAATAAACAATTGCCAAACTTTTCAGAGTAAGAAAGTGTATTCAGCCTAAACCTTTTTCTTGATTTTTCAGTCAAAACATCAATCCCATTATATATACTTATTTTATATAGTTATGGGGTTCTGAATGTAGATTAATGAAGGGAAAATGAATTTCAACAACTGTAGAATCAGGCTGCAGTATAACAATATGACAAAAGTGAAGTGGGTCTGAATACTTTCTGAATGCACTGTATATTTTCAAGGGGAAAACTATTCCATAGTCAGGGGCTGCCATAGAAAAGGCATAGTTCCTAGCTCCCCACAAATGGCTGTATTTAAAGGAAGGGTCTAGGAGTTTGCCAAGCATGTCTAACCTAGTAGGACAAATAGATGACCTTATAGAAAGGCGGTCCTGTATAACTTAGCCCTGGGCTGTATAGATCTTTAAAGACTATGACCAGCACCTTGAATGGTAACCAGGAAGAAACAGGAAACAATGTAAAACATCCCTAAATGACAAAGTTGCCATTATTGTTATTGTAGAACAGGTCTGCCAAACTCCCAGCCCACGGACCAGATGTGTTACGCACTGGCCACTCCCATGCCCAGTTTAGTTGAAGGGGGGAAAAGTCCTGATACATCATGTGATGCCACCATGATGACATGAGTTTGACACCTCTGTTCTAAGAGATCAGCATATTTTAATTAGAATTGGGGGGGGCATGATTGTTCAGTTGTTAAAGACACTGAGCTTGTTAGCTTAAAAGGGGTCAAGTACTGCATGTCAGTATTGTTTAAAGATGCTTGTCCCAGTTTCTACCAACCCAGCAGTTCGAAAGCATGCAAATGTAAGTAGGTAAATAGGTACCACTTTGATGGGGAGGTAACAGCCTTCCTTGTGCACCACTGTATAGTCATGCTGGCCACATTATTGAACAACACTAGCTCCCTTGACTAAGAAATGGAGATGAGCATCATTCCCTAGCATGAGACACAACTGGACAGGGGAAAACTTTACCTTTTTTTTTTTATTAGAATCAAACCAAATGCCATTAAAATATAATTTCAGGTTGATGATTTAAAAAAAAGTTGAAAACTGAGAAAGAAAGAAAGAAATCCACAAATTATGTCAGACACTTTCATCAAATCATGAAGTTTCATGCATGATAGGGATTATTACAAGGATTACATTATGTTATTTGGCATAGAAGCCAAGAAACGTAGCCATATAATGTAAAATAAGGACATGGACGGCTGTGTGCAGGGCAAGCATTTTAATTTCCATTTTGTGTAGACTGGAGGTGGCGAAATAGTTATTTTACTTCTGTAAGACATGTGGCAGTTTGGGATAAGGATAAGATGGTGATTTTTGTTGCTAGTTGTCAGGATAGTGAAGTCAGCAGGTTTGGAGATAATTACAGATCATTTTTAAACTCCTCTTGTGGGATTGGGGATTGGAAGCCATGGAGCTATGTAAATCCTTTAACATACAATCTAAAGAGTCAGACTACAAACTGGATAAATTACTCATCAGTATATATTGTAGGTTTCATATGCCACTTGCTGCATGGCATCACAAAAGCAATGATAAACTGGTTCACATTGCAATTTCCTTCAGAAAAAAAACTAAAATTTCCAAGGGATTATTACAATCCAGGAGTCAACTAATTAACTAACTGGTGAAAAGATAATGATGTTGATAATTTTTAATTTTGGCTCTGTCAATCTTAGAGAAAGGTGATATTTTTAAATTTACAAGATGAAATGTTTTCAACTGCAGTTTTCCAAGATTAAAAACTTTGCCAAATGATTTTAATCTTATTTGACACATACACATACACATACACATACAGAGCTAAAACTGTGAAAAGAAAGGAATTGAAGCATGGCTTTCTTTTAGATATTCCATATGGTGTAGTGAACATTAGAAAGGAGGTGAGATTTCTCTCCCCCCACCCCCCAATTTTGCATCCTTCATAGGTATAGAATGGTCTGCCTGTCTATGAAATTCCAGAATTCCTTTGTTCATGCCAGCATATTCTGTATTATTTGGAAAAGCCAATAGGCTCACCATTTGGTTTCAAGAGAGGGAACAATCAGAAGAAACCAGTGACAGTTATATTTGTAGATTCAGAAAGTATTGTTTAAAAAAATCTATACTAAAACTTTATGAGAGATTCACACCAACAACACATTTTTCCACACGTTTCCTAAGATATTCTGCATAAGAACAATTATTTGAACCTCCACCCCGCCCATCCTAAACTCCAAACCATTCTCTTTCCAAGCCAAGAACTTTTCAAGTTGCAAACCTCCACAGGCCTAAAATGGGTTCATCAGATTAATATTTTTCTGGGAGGTCTTGTTTGCTTTTTAGTAGTGTAAAGAACAATCAGATGCATCATAAGCAGGCTTCTTCTGGTGCACTCATGAAGCTTTCAGCATTACAAACTACTTCATGTAGTAAGAATAATTTAACAAAACATGGCAGGATAAACTCCATGCTGAGAGCCAGTTTGGTGTAAGGCGCCACGGTAGAAACTGGGAGACTGTGAATTGAGTGACTGATGTCACTCAAATTACATCAGTCTTTTCAAACAATCAGGATTACATCGTGGAATCTGCAGGGAGAGCAATGGAGATATAATGGCAGGAGAAACTTCATTTGATGATGAATTCTCCCTATATTTGATGCTCTGAAAAGTGGGATTGTTTTCAGGTAAAGCACAATGACCTCCTAGTGTTGCTTGTGCTTCTCCAGCCATAGGAAATGAAATGCAGTAGCTACATTTTCAGTTTTAAAAAAGTACTAATGAGCAATTCATCATGTTTCATACATTACTCACAAATCAAGATCTAACTACCTAATCTCTTTCTAATGATTTCATAGTAGAAATATTTACATTTATAACTTAATGCAAGTTAATTTTAAACGCTACTGAGATTTAACATTCAACTACTTAATTTTTAATCAATCTTCTGTTCATGACTATATTAATCTGCTACGTAATGCACTCGCATATGTGAGTGGCAGTCCCAAATATTCCCCACAAAGCTCAAGTATTTGCTAGTAGTAGCACAAAACTATTTTTTTCTTGCTGAGCAAGATTTGATGATGCATCATTGTTGTCTCATGGAATAAAGCTGAGCTGCATCTCCAATTTCTTTAAAAAATAAAACACTGCACCATTCATTGTAGGATAAGTATATGTGATAATAATAAAGTAACCAAGTTTTTAAAAGATGAATATTGTTAGGGATAACATTGTTTTACCCTAATTGTTTTGGGTAAAGATAATAAAATGATGAATCATGGTTTGTCACATAAAGTGTATGTGACTTTAAGCTAAAGGAATGTAATTAAGGGTGCAGCTGTAAAAGTACTATATAAGCAGCAAGGCACTCTCTGGCTCTTACTGGCTGGCTTATTGAAGACTGCATTCTTGCTGGATCGGGAGGAGAAGAAGTGTTGGATTAATTTGAAAATATTTCTCAACGGAGAGAAGATAAGTTTTGGACAGATTTATTATATGTGTACTGACACTGGCTATTCAACACGGACTTTGCAAATGAGTATCCCTGACAAGACTTGACAAGACTTGACTGAATTTGGTATATGACTAATGGACTGTTTATAATGACTATGCTATAATTCTTAAATGGAATAAATTATAATTTTGATAGCACAAGCGTATCTGTATTTTTACTGCGTGTTAACAGAAGGCTTATCTCACACATTTACCTGTCTTCCTATCTGACTTCGCTGCACGTTCTGTTTAGTTTGTTTTCCTTAACACCTGTTGGGGAATCCAGGCTTAACAAATATTATATCTGCTTAAATCAGTGTTGCACATCATCCATGGACCTAAGGCTATTTTTGAATTTTCACTGAACATCAAGAACTCTAATGCAAATATGAGTGCCATCAGAACTCAAACTGGGCATGTTATCATGGATATGGGAGAGTTTAAATCAGAAAATGGGAGCTCTAAACTCTGGGAAAGCACCCATTTTGTTTGCCAATATCCACCAACCAATTAAAAAACCCATTTGGGGAATAATGGTCAACCCAGAAAGGCATTCTAGGGGCTATAATGATAAGTATGGGGCCAGTTGGGTACATTTTTAAAACCTGGTACTTAGTTTAACGTCCTTAATCCATTTTAAAACATGATTCAATTTATAAATTTCAACTCTTGTCTCAAAGAGTTGAACTGATATTAAACTGATATTTTGATTATCTAATCATTCAAAATATATAATTAAATCGAAGAAAAGCCCTTGCTCCTTCTGTATGTTACTGTAGATTTGATAATCAGATTGGCAATCAGTTGTTTGTGACAGTGCAAATCTCAGGTTTTAATTTACTTTTGGAATCAGTTATTACTATGTGATAGCTTTATAGTCATTTAATAGTTTTTGGAAAATTTCCTGATAAAAAATATATAACTGTTTAATTACAACAATTAATCTTCTAATGTTTATTGTTCTAGTGGACAGAAGGATACTGCAAACTTGGTTAATTTATTTATCAAATTTATATAGCCATCCATCTTCCCAAAGGTGACTCTGAGCAGTGACAAATAAATAAAACAGGCAACACAAAACAGATAAAAATGTAAAAAGCCCTTAATAATAAACATTTTTAAAAAGCCACCCGGAGTCACTGTATCATTGAGATGGGCAACAGGAAGAGCTGTGGTAGTGCAGCGGTTAGAATGCAGTACTGCAGACTAATTCTGCCAGCTGTTTGGCAGTTTGATCCTGACTGGCTCAAAGTTGATTCAGCCTTCCATCCTTCCGAGATCAGTAAAATGAGGACCCAGATTATTGGGGGCAATATGCTGACTCTGTAAAAACCTCTTAGAAAGGGCTGATCGTGATAATGAGGCCAAAGAAAAGGTTTCCTTCTGACAAATTCTCCCAGCAGATCATTGTTGTATAAGCAATATTGTATGGCAGAGCTGTGGACAAGTACTCCCATTGAAAGTAATTTGTGGATTCTAATTTGGAAATAGAGTGTTCAATGAATTCTAGCAGGGATTTTCTTAGTTGTCCAGACTGTGACTAGCCTTCAACAGTTCTCTTGTAAATTCAAATTCTTAATTCAAGTAATCCTTGAATTATGACCATTTGTTTAGTGACCATTTAATATTGTTTAATTTAATTATGACCATTTAATATTGTGATAGCACTGAATGAAGGGATTTATGAACTGTCTTTGAAGTCCAGGCGATTGATTTATGAACTGTCTTTGAAGTCCAGGCAATTGCAGCATCCCATAATCACTGAACAAAATTTGGGTGCCTGCAACTTTGCCTGCTTCCCACCAACAAAGTCATTGGGGAAGCTGGCAGGAAAGACTCACCCACTTGAGTCTCTCTCATGTCTCCTACCTTTCTTCACTAGTACATGTCAAGATTGAATCATTTTGCTTCTTTCAAAACTTAACGTTCTTCAACTTGCCAATGAACTGGGGGAAGGGAAGGGGAAAATGGAATGTAGAGAATGTAAGCATAGATCGGGAAAGCTTGGAACCAGCAAGATGACCGCTGCAGGTGCTTGAGAAAGAGATGGGCCATCTCATAATTGGATAATATGATCAACCAAGGAAGGGGAGAAGGAGAAAGTATTGCTTAACTGGGCAAGGCTCTGTGCAAGTAACCAGAGCTGGGTTGTTTTCTCTTCAATAGCAACATGGTGTATCAATAAAGTTTTACTTTTTGGAATTCAATTTTCCCAAGAGTGTTTCCTTGTTTTGGGTTCGCTAATTGGACAGTTGACATTATCTATCCCTGGGCCATCTTTCCTTAGCCTTCCTGTTCTGGCACACATACTCATATATACACTACACCCTCTTTTCTCAACCTCTCTGTGCTCTCTCTCTCTCTCACACACACACCCTCGGCCCACCTTCTCAGAACTTCCTGGGTTCGTATTGCACCATAGCATGCCCCTTCTCAATTCATACCTATCCTGTACTGGGCCTCCCATGACCTCCCCCAACCCCCTTACAGCACTCCTGCATTCTTTATCTTGGGCTTTCTCCATTTCCCCACTTAATTTTCTGCATGTCTTGAGTTATGACAACAGTGACTTCCTGGATTGCCACTGCCAAGCAATGCAGACACGGGACATGGCCAGTGGTGGGATTCAAATTTTTTTTTATTACCGGTTCTGTAGGCATGGTTTGGTCGGCATGCCAGGGGAAGGATACTGTAAAATCTCCAGTCAGAGGTGGTATTTGCTGGGTTATTTTTATTTATTTATTTGGTTTGCCAATTGCTTACAAGATAATAGATATAAGTAAAAACATAGTTATGAATACATGGATACATATAAGAAAAATAAAAAAAATAAAAGAAACAATAGGACAGGGACAGTAGGCACATTAGTGTGCTTATGCACGCCCATTACAGACCTCTTAGGAAAGGGGTAGACAGTCTAAGGTTAAAGTTTTTGGGGTTTGGGGAAGAAACCACAGAGTTAGGTAGAGTATTCCAGACATTGTTGCTGAAGTCGTATTCCCTGCAATCAAGTTTGGTGCGATTAACCTTGAGTTTGTATCTATTGTTTGCTCTTGTATTGTTATGGTTGAAGCTGAAGTATTCATTGACAGGCAGGACATTGCAATGTATGATTTTATATACTATACTTAAATCGGACCGAAGGTGGTGTAGTTCTAGTTTTTCTAGGTCTAGAATTTCAACTCTGGTGGCATAAGGTATTCTGCAACGAGTAGAAGAATGGAGAACTCTTCTTGTGAAATATGTCTGGACTTTCTCAACTGTGTTAATATCTGACATGTAATGTGGGTTCCAGACTGACAAGTATTCTAGCAAATGTTTTGTATGCTCTAGTTAGTAGTGTAATATTACCAGAGAAAAAGCTATGTAAGATTAGGTTAACAACTCTTAACGCCTTTTTGGCTATGTAGTTACAGTGGGCTCTAGCACTTAGATCATTAGAGATGAGTACTCCAAGATCCTTGACAGAGTTTGGACCATCAACAAGGTCTTGACTATTCAGCCTGTATTTTATTTTCTGATTTTTTTTGCCAATATGTAGGACAGCGCATTTATTTGTTGAGATTTGAAGTTGCCATTTGATTGACCATTCTGATATATAGTCAAGGTCTTTTTGAAGGGTAGCAGTATTGTCTGTGGTGTTGAATAGCTTTACATCATCAGCGAAGAGAATACAGTTGCTCTTAATATGATTACAGAGGTCATTTATGTAGTGTATGAAAAGAGTTGGTCCAAGAACACTGCCTTGTGGGACACCACTGTTGACAGGTACAGAATTTGATAGGACGCTCCCAATTTTGACCATTTGTTGTCTGTTTGACAGGAATGCTTCTATCCACTTATTCAGGTTCTCCAAACTACTCAAAATTTCTGCTACTGGTTCTCCAGTACTGGTCAGAACCTGCTGAATACCACTTCTGGACATGGCCCTTTATGATTGCATTGCCTAGTCATTGCAAACTCATTGTCAACTGCAGTCATAACTCAAGGACTACTGGCAGTGTTTTTACAGTTAGAATTGGAAGTGTTCTTTATAGCCTTTCCCTGCTTTGTAAGAGTGAATTATCTTCATTTCAAAAGTTCAGATAGCAACTGTTTAGAGTAACCTACTGACACTGAAAGTAAACTGAACAACAGTTACAACCAGACAGGTTCAAAGGGTCAGAATATTTGCTCGCTGGTTGAATTTTCTTCATCTGGTAAGTTCACAGTAAGCCTAACAAGCCAACTTCACTGTACAATGTTTTTAAAAGTAATCCTGAACCATCCTGATGGATATCCAAACCTTTGTCTGTGGGTCATTCACAATTTTCTTTTCCTTTTAAATAGGCAAGAAACTGCACATAGATAAAACCGTTCGTTTGAAATAGCAGAAAAAAATGTCATGTTTGAAATATCGTTTGCTCATTTGTCATCATGAAAGACAGCTCAAATTTCTCTGTCTTTAAGGCAACAGCAGAATAGCAAAGGATGATAGAAGCAAAACTGCAAATCTTGGCACATTGCATAGAACACAGTAGGATGGAGAAAGAGGCACGATATGCAGACTAATGTCTTTAATCTGCAATGGCACCTGGGAAATACTGAAAGACAAAGCTAAAGTTGTCAGTGTGTTTATTGTTCAGACTAGGATGCTTAAAAGGTGCTATCTTCTCTCTGCCCTAACAATACTCTGCTTAAACAAAAGACCTGACTGACTACAATACTTTCAGCTTGTTAACTAATGCGATTTGTGAAATCCAAGTAAGCACTTTCTATGTCCTATCTCAGTGAATCATAAGCTCTAAAGCCAGAATGATTCTTTAGTCAGAACAAAACAAAATTTATTGGCTTTTACTTAACACCTGGCTTTCACCTATATATCCAATAACCAGCCTGATGGATGACCTTTGAAGGAAGAAACAATTAGGGTTTGGGGTTGTTGTTTTTTTGGCTCTCCTAATGTAGACAAGGTCTCTTGTGAATAGTTGTCTTACCCAGAGGTCTTTTGTTTTAGAACTTTATTCATGCTTGAATATATTTTCCACAAAGTAGAAGATTGCTTGTGTTGTTTTACACCAGGGATGTTGAACTGACAGCCCACAAGCTGGATGGGTCAAATGCAAGCCACGCCCACTCCAGCTCCGTGAAGGGAAAAAAGTCAAGATATGTCATGTGTTGGCAACATGATGTGGTGAGTTTGACATCCATGTTTTAGACATATACGTATCATGATACATAAGACCATCTGGCTATTTTGAGTTTTGTCTATTCAGCTGCTTCATAGATTTTAGTGGAAAGACCTGCCAGGGAATTTTATGCACATTTAGAGGAAAGTGCTTATAGCTATATGCATGCTCTATTAAGGCAATAAACTATTATATCATCAATAGTTATTGAATGAGATCCAATAGAAATGCTGGGGAAACATGATTTACTCCTAACTACAACTCTTTTTGTAGAGTTGTAGTTAGGAGTAAATCATGTTTCCCACTTTTATATATATATAAATATAAATATATATATATATATATATATATATATATATATATATATATATATATATATATATATATATATATATATATATAAATATATTCATCTGGCCAAAACACTAATCGCTAGAACCAAATGCCTGGCAGACAAGACACACATAAAGACTGAACTATGCACCCTGACTAAAGTACTGACAGCCAATGGCTTCCACAAAAGCAAAATCACCAGCTTGATCCACAAAAACACACTGAGACATAATGGAGACCTAGAAGATGAACAGACCTATGGAACAGCTGTCCTGCCCTACATAAGAGGTACTACAGACAAAATCAGTAAGATACTACACAGGCATCACATCAAGACTGCCTTCAAAACAGACAGAAAAATAGCAGCCATTCTTAGAAACCCCAAAGATAAAATTGACCTGGAAAACCAAGGCATATATGAAGTCCCTGTGCATCATGCCCGGCCACATACATTGGACAGACCAATAGAAGAATAAGTACCTGCCTGGATGAACACAAAAATGCAGTAAAAAAGCTGGAACACACTTCCTCACTAGTCCAACACATGAAAGCCACAGGTCATAGCATCAACTTCAATGGCACCAAAACCTAGCCACTATAGAAAACCCCAGCCACAGAATTATCAGAGAAGCCATAGAGATAGAAAAAAGACCTGAAAGCATGAATAGAAGAGATGATTCCACCAGATTGTCAACTATTTGGAATCCTGCACTCACAAACAAAAAAATATCCACACCACTAGCCAGGCAAACACCTGGGCACAAACAGATCCCCCCTGATACTTCCAGCTCAAACACATCCCAACCAATCACCCAGATGAAACCTAGCTTCCTAGTAAATGATAGCCGTCCCTTTACTCGGAGCCAAGCCGTACTAAAAGCCTCCAATACAGGAAACACAATGTTGCCAGCCAATCAAGACAAAAAAAGCCACAAAACAGACAGAAGATATTAGAAACACCAATCAAGCAGAACACAGCAAACTCCAAGACCAATAAACACAGACCAAGACTCCCAACCAATAAGGATGAAGAAAAAAACCATTCTGGCACAGCAATAGGCTAGCCCCAAATTTAAATCTGAAACCACTGTAAAAGTCTGACTCACAGATGAACACTATACAGAAGCCTGATGATGGCAGATGAGATTCTGCCGAAATGTTGCTACAACTTTAAAAGCACAACTATAATGACGTGGGAAAATACCCGAACAAAGCTGAATACCATACATGTAAGTACCCGCGAAAACTTAAGAAAACACACACACACACACACACACACATATACATATACATATATGTGCATAATGTAACCAGATTTTACAAATATTTTTAACAGCAAAGAAGGAGCATAGAAATTGTTATACAGAAAAAAAAAATCTTGCCAGCAAAGGCTTTTTTTCTAACTAGTAGTATAGAGTGTTCTTCATAAAAAAGAGTTTGGAATGAATGATCTTCACCCAGTCAAAACATAAAAATAAAGAAAATATATTGATTTATTCAGGGTCATAACATTTAAAACAGTTTAGATAGAAAGTGCAGGATTTTAAAAATCATGGGAGGTTTCAAAAATTCAAAATTGTAAAAGGGAACGGGATATATAAAGAAATTAATCAGGAGTGGGATTCTACCAGTTCTGTCCGGTTCTATAGAACTAGTTGTTATGATTCTGCATAGTTAGGAGAACTGGCAAATCGCACCACTGGCTTGCCCCACCCCTCTCCACCCACCCATTCCCTCAACACCCAGTCAATCATTATTGTGCATGTGCGGCATCGCCTGCAGCCTGCTTTTGCCCACCTGCCTGGCCAGCCATTGCTGCCTGCCTTCCACTGTGGCCCTGCCTGATCTCCCTGGGTAAGTAAGACTCTGCAAGGTCCGGGGCCCAGTCACCTACCTGCCACTGCCGGTTGCCTTTCCCACCCATTCCACTTGCCTTTTGCCACCACAGCCCACCACCCTAACCCCCAGCAGGTAAGGCCCAGCAGCTGTGGTGAATCCACAGCTAATTTTTGCTGAACTGGAGAACATGTGGGGAGGCTCTTGTTTTCCTACTGCTGAGAAAGCAAGAAAGTCTTTCCCGGCACAGCTCTGGGTGGCAGAGAGAAACAGGATTCAACTGGGCTGCTTCTCTGCTGCCTGGAGCCATCTGTTTCCCTACTGGAGGGGAACTTGCAAACTTTTCGCTGTGCCGGGAAAGACTCTCTTGCTCTCCCACCAGCAGGAGAACACAAGCCTCTCCACATGTTCTCTGGTACAGTGAAATTTAGCTCAGATTCACTGCAGCTGCTGGATCTTGCCAGTGGGGGGCAGGGATGGAGGTGGTGACCAGGGAGTATGACACTTTGCTGCCTGCATGGCCCCTTTGCCTGCCACCCCTTCCCTCTCCTGCCTGCAGCCCCTTTGTTGGACCTGGAACAATCGCCCCTGGTTGGCCCCACCATGCCCACCTGTTCGCACCCATGTTGGCAACGGGTGTCATCATTTCGAAGTTGAGGAAGAAGTTGGGGAAGGCAGTGGGGTCCTGCAGTGGCTGGCACAGGAGCACAGCTGAGAAGCGGGGAAGTGGCCTTCTGGTGATCTGACTCAGCATTCAGGCCAGCAGGCCATAGGAAGTCAGAGCACCGAGGGAAAGGGGGATTGCCAGTGGGAGCCGCCCTCTCCACACTGAATTGGGACCATTCAGGGTAGTCCTAGCTGAGCCACAGCTCCTTGCCTTCTTAGCTCAGGGAATGACCATTTTCTGCAGGAGGAGGACTGCAGAGAGGGAGGTCTACCTGAGTGACTCCTCTGGGGTCTTTGCCAGATTATTTAGACACTTACAATCAAGCACAGCTAAAGGCGCTGCTGTCACACATCAGCCCAGGCCTCACCCCGCGGCTCCATAAAGCCAACACCAAAGAAATGAGCATTCTGGTTGAACCCACAGTGCAATGCTTGCTTGAGTCTCGGCTACTCCAGGCCATCTGACCTCAAAGTCCCTCGGGCTGGCTGAGCTGGGAGCCACCGCTTCCAGCTTCTAATCTCCCATGCTTGGTCACTGCCTCTTCACCTTGCCTGAAGTGGCTGGCCCTGCTCCTCTCCCTCCCCTCCATCACCTGGCCTTGCTTTAAGGAGGATGGTGGGGAATAGTGAAGCGGCTGGGTCTCTATCTTCCCGTCTCTCCCCACTTCTCTCTCTCTCTCTGTGTCTCTATCTCTCCCTTAAAGCCACGGCTGGGCCAAGCCAGCAAGCTTTCCTTGGCGTTCTTTGCTACTTCTTTCATTTCTTCTTTTTGGAATCCAGACTGGCTGAACAACGATCGCCAGCCACGGTGGAAGCGTCCCTTCGGGCAATCCTCCTCCTCCTCCTCTCGCAACCGGCAGCTGTGGTGGGGCTGGGAGGGTGCACACATGAGGGGAGATGCTCCTCAAGCAAGTGCAAAGCACAGCAAAACCAGGCACGGGATGGGCAGCTGCTCATTTGAGGAGCATCTCCCCACACGTGTTCATTTCCCATTCCCCATTCATATCTGATTGTTAATAAAACACACCATGTCATCATGCATATGTATATTGTACATTTTCTATCATTTGCTTTCCAATCTTATATGGAAATTCTATATGAAGCACATGGTTGTAAAAAAATATTAATACACAATCTCCTGTGTGGCAATTCAAACCACAGCAAAAGTAAAATCATTCCCCCACTTTTTAGAAAATCTTGGAAACAAGAACAATGTAGAGCATAAAGCTAAAAAGATGGTCAGAATGCATTTTCTGACAATAGTACATGCCAACTCATCAGGATACATGCCAAATAACAGGAGCAAAAACTATTGATCTCAAAAAGAGAAAAAAATAGAAAGTAACTCAATAATATAGCAGAACAGGGTAATAATTGTTATGAAATACAATATTGGGTGATCATCTTTGAAAGAATTTGACACCAAATAAATCTGTTGATATTTGGACACCAACTATTTATTAATCTACTAAAAGTACAGTTCTTTCCTGCCTACTCCAGTAATGTCTCAATTGAGTCATATCATTAATTATTCTCAGAGTAACCATGGATGCTTTTTAGTTTTCTTTTGTTTATTTTCTTTGATTTATGGCTGACTCCTTCCACTGTGTTTTTTCAAAGTCATCTATATCCACTTTCAGTCATGATGATAGGGGCTTATGCGTTGACCATGTTTCTTCAGCTTTGATCTCATGGTTTTCAATATAGCCTTTCTGGATATTTTAGTAGTTTCTGGATTTATTTATTTTTAACTTTCAGATAATGTCTTTTTTTTTTTTTTTAAAAAAAAAACACCTTAATATCTGTTATACAATACAATCACAGCATCATTCATCATTCATTTTTGAATCTGGAGGGAAAAAGAAATGAGGATACATACATACATACATACAATATACATACATACATACATATTTGTGTGTGTGTATAATTAAAGTTTTGATATTCATAACCAACCCATTTGAAACAGTTGTGCTATCTTTTTACTTTTGTAGGGGCAACATTATGCTATATATATATATAATTTGAGAAATCCCTCATTAAAACATTTTAAAATTAAATGCATTTGGAAAATATTGAAGATTTAATATAGGTTGGCATCTTCCGGTCTTGTTAATTTTATCTAGCATCAGTGTGAAGCATTTATTTAAAATAAATTATTAACATATTGAGGTTGATAAAAGTGTTAGCATCTTGAGAAGATTATATTTTATTTTAGTTCTCATGTTACTTTTATTTCTCCCATTTTGTTTTGTTTTTGTTTTTCATAGCTACAGTATGATTAAATTAAGTTAATTTAAGGCAGAGGTGTTTGGAATATCCTGAGCAACATTCATTCTCCATTAAAATTGAAATAATTTTCAGACTGCCAGAATAACTCAGAAAAATTGAAATTCTGTTTATATGCTAATCCAGACAGATTTCCTACCCAGTTTCTGAAATACCCAGTTACCATTTCTTAAGGATATGTCTTTATAATTGGCTCTCCATCTTTGAGTCAGCTTGATTTAATGCTGAATTAATTGATCTGGTAGGAACATATTTTCTACTTAGAAATAGAATAAGATCTCTTACACAAATATTCTATATTGCACAGAGTAGAGGATGTTGGGCCAACAACCTATAGGGTTCCACTGCCTCCTTCCTTGGACAATGTTTTATCCCTTCACAGCTATTTTTACTGTGATTGCCCTTCAAAGTAGATCAGACTAGGAATCCAATGTCATGCAGATCAGTTCTACTTTTGTTATAAAGCTCTAGCACAAATTGCAAGTCTGAATGTACTTCCCTCCTTCCTCCCTTTATCTTCATGAAAACTAAGGACAGGCTTGTCTTACCCATTCTATGTTTCTGACCCCAGACTTAGTCTTCTTTTATCTTTCCATTGTCTTGGTAGCAGCTTTACCTCCTGTCCCTCAAGGCCATTCCCTCTCTACCTATAAAACATAATCTCTCCTGGTATTTATTTATTTATAGAGGAAATCTATATTCTAGGGAATATTGGTCAGCTGATGTTCCATTAATAGACTATAGCTATTAATTACAAATTACAATGGCTGGCAAAGAATTAAGCTTCAAACATGGAAAGGACCCAGCACTGAGCACAGCCTGGAATCTGCACAAGGAAGGAACCCATTGCCAAGCTTATTTCTCCAGGTACTGGAGTCTGTTGATTTAATATAAGGAGGGATTTGTTAGCTGCCCTTAATCTGGCTTAAGTCCAAGGCATTCAGTAATTACACATCACATTGTTCTAACTTGCCTTGTTTTATCTATAGTAGCAGCAGAAGCTAAATGCCACTATCAAGGGAAGGAAGCAACTCTATTGACTTTATTATTTCAATGCTATAAATGGAACATTGTCGATATGTGTATTTGTGTGTGTGTATAGGTGTGTGTGTGTGTGTGTGTGTGTGTCACATCTTGAAGATAAAAGGAAAGCACATTGTCAAGGGTGTATGACTCAACCTTCTACCAATTCTTTTTTCTTTAACTTCAAACACTAATTAGTGACACTTCTAACACCTTGGTCTGCCTTAATGATTTTCTCAGTTTTACTCCTGGCAAATCTATTAAGCATCAACATGACTTGATTTTCAGAAATCAGTCCTAGTGTCTCTATTCCTTTCATTTTCCATGAATGTTAAGTTTCAGGATTAATTTACTATGTGGCATAAAATAGTTTGAATTCTGGGAATACATAGATAGATTTTCTTGAGGACAATAGATCCATAATCTAGTCTGTCACGTCTTCCAATGGGGCACCCATCATCACTGTAACTGAGTCCATGCACCTTACTGCTGGTCTGTCTCTTCCACCCATTCTTTCCATAATTTTTAGTCTGCATCCAAAACTGTTGGTTTTATTTATTGCCATATTAATTTAAGCACCAGTTTATTTGATTCAGTTTATATAGTCTCCTGTCTTACCAAAATCACCCTGGGTTACAAATAGTTGTGGTAGATATTCTTTGAAAATACTGCAATTTGTTATTGTTCCCAAGTCTTTATTGAAACTACTTATCTTTCTGCTAAATAATCTACAATCTTGCCTAATAAAGGCTTTATTGAGACTTGAGCTTCAGCATCCCCACTTGAAAACTTCCAGTTCATTGATGACTAGGATTTTGTTTGTTTGCATTTTTAGTACTTCATATTTCTCTTTGCTAGATGCCTTACAGGTCATATATACTCTATCATGAAAGATTACTAAGGTAATAAGTTCTACTACTCTTTTTCTTTCCCTAGTTTGTCCTTTTGATAATTTTCTTCCTCCTTCCCTATCATATAACTGATTGATTGATTATATGCCATCAAATTGTTGACTCTTAGTCTATCCATATAGATGCATAGATTTCCTCCATACCTTGTAATAAAGATTTGCAAAAATCCATTAACAGTAATGCTTTATAAATAATTGCTAGTCCTGCTTTTGTTTATGGAAGCTTGTGGTCTTTTTAAATTAAATAAAGACCCTAACTTACTAGTATCAGCTCTTGTTTATCTGTTTGAGGTTCAGCATCACAAATTGTTTGTCTGGCCAAAAATGTGTTTTTAACATTGAGTGTTAAGATGCACTGAGTATATAACTTTTCATTGTGTTAGGGTCCACTTCTTCCTATTTATATGAAATACCCCTAATTATGATATAATTGACTAGTATGAAAAACAAAGTTGCTCCATTGTCTGCAAAAAAAATCAAGAAATCTAAGATTGTTTAAATTCTTAACTTACATTGTAGATATAGTAATAAGTAATAAGTAATAGTAATAAGTAATAAGTAAACTTATTACTGACTGAAATTTGACAGTTGATATAGTTTATATCCATTTATATAGTTTATATAGGGCAGTGATGCCTAACCTTTTTGGCACCGAGTGCTGACATGGGAGCACGTGCATGTGCGCATTCCGGAAACCGGAAGAGCAACTTCCTGATGTGCATGCATGGGAGCACCGGAAACCAGAAGTGTAGTTTCCTGGCGCATGTATGCGCACCAGCCATCTGGTTTTCTGGTTTCTAATGTGCATGCATGTGCAAAGATCAGCTGGCTGGTGCACGCATGCGCTCCAGGGAGCTGCTCTTCCAATTTCCAGGCTCCTGTGCACATGAAGACCAGCTGGCCAGCACACATACGTGCACCCAGAAGAGCTATGGGCGACAGCTGGCATGCCCAGAGAGATGGCTGTGTGTGCCACTTCTGGCACATGTGGCATAGGTTCACCATCACGGATATAGGTTTTTCTATTATCACTTATTTAATTATTATCTTTTTATTATCATTTATTTAGTTATTCCCCCCAATTGGTATTATGATGATGATGATTCTGTTGCTTTATATGTACATGGATAGTTTCTGCACCTGAGACAAATTTCTTGTGTGTTTAATCACGCTTGACCAAACAAAGTATTTATTCTACTCTACTCTATTCTACTCTATTCTACTCTATTCTACTCTATTCAAATATTAATTTTTGCTGGGCCACTAGGAAGATAGATATAAATTTAGAAGTTCATTTTCAGAAAACCCAGATACAGACAGGATAAGAGAAGCTACCCAGTGCTATTAGGAGAGTATATCATCCAGTATGATTAGTTTAAGCAGATGAAAAACAGACAAAATGAAAAGCATCTGCAAAATGATAAAAAAAATGAAAATAAATTATATAAGGCACAAACTATGAGAACTAGAAAAGTTACCAAGACTCTTGAAATACCAAAATCACTGGACAGATTAATAGTAAAAGCTACTCATCCTCAAAAGCATGGGAATATTGGCTAGATAAACAACATAACTTCTTTCCAGGGTTCTGATCTTAAAGTACTTAACTAGGAAGAAGATGTCAGGGAAACTGTACCAAGCTTGTCAAAATGATAGTACATCTCAGATAAATGAAAAACTTTCACGGGAGCTATTGAGATACATCCTTCAATTTGTATCTTTCCAATATGGTCGTAGATCAATGTGACCTAGTTTTTGTCTTCCAAGTGAAGAACTAAATTGGATATAAAAGGAGGTAATAGGAACTGGAATTGATTTTAAGAAGGGATATGAACTTGAATAATAATATAAACAATTCATACTACATTGGCTCATCTTCCAGTGTGATATACATCATAAATGTATTTTATGATGTATATCTATTTTATCATCAGTAAAACTAACACCCGGGGCTCATTTAATACCTTGAAAGAGGTTATATTAAGCAGATCAGGTTTCACTAGATATTTTATATAAAAAAAATCAGGACATATTTATGAAATATTTTGAAAATAGCAAGTTTGAGTGAGCTTCCATATTTAATAAGATTGTTTTAATGTAAATATTTGAAGCAGTATTTCCAGTATTTAAAATGTGTTTTATATCACATTATCATCATGTTATTACAATCTAATTTATATATTTAGAGGACTAAAGTCCAATACCCATCAAGTCCAATCCATTGTAACTGTTGGTTTTCGGCCATTTAGCATTCAGTTGGAATCTGCCTTTCTGTAACTTAAATCCATTATTTGTGTCTTAAATGGATTTTTCCCCCTCAAGTTCCAATGCAGATTGGTTGGCCTATAGTCTCCTCAATATTCTTTGCTTCCTTCTTTTAAAATATGGAAATTAGTTTTCTTCCAGACATTTGGCACTTCATCCATTCTTCAGGACTTCTCAAATATGATAAAGATTTGGCTGGTCAATCAGCAAATTCCTTTAATACTTTAAGATGAAATTCATCAGGCCCTGAAGGTTTGAACTCATTCAAAGTCAGTCGATATTCCCTGATTATTTTTCTGTCAAGCTTACTCTTTCAACTAGCTCTTCATAGTTCCCTGATGAACACATATCTTTTTTTCTCTGAAAATACAGGGCCCAAAAAGAAGTTAAATAATTCTGGCTTATGTTTAGGTTTTTTTTTACTCTTTTCTTGTCTCTACTGAATTGATTTTTCTCCTCTTATTTTTATTTTGAAGGTCTTTTTATCATTCTTAGATTCATTAACTAACTTCAGCAAGTTCTGAACTTCATTTTCCTAATACATTATAAAGTACATTGTAAATCAGGACTATTGGTAATATACCAATCTCTCCACCTTTTCCTAGAGGAACATTTTTGTATGCATTTTTGTTCTTTGGTTTATTGAAGCTCTCCTAAACTTTAGAGCCCAGAATTAATCACAATTCCCCAATTAAGCTTGATAAAGCTAAAACAGAAGTATATGGCCCAATCTGAATAACATTGTTATTTTCGCTTGTAAAGGTATGTGATCTCTTACAAACTCTAAGACTTTTCTTTGTGATGTACTATAATTTCAACATTCTTTTAGTCTAAAATCTTCAAATTTGGAATTAATTTATTATATATATATGTGCTTTCTAAGTGCAGGTTTATTTATTTTGTTGGAATTTATTTTCTGTTTTGGTCAGTTCTCTAACAAATACATAGAATTTTGAAATCCTGTTTTTGTGTTCTGATTTATTAGCTACCTTTTGTCTGCAAAGTTTGTGAGCTTTTTTTTCTTCTTGATCTCAGTCATTAATAAAGATCTTGTGGCTTTTTTGTTATCTTTCTAAGCTGCAGTGAGCCACTAAGGAGAAATTTTGTGTAATGTCCTTCATCTGGCCATAACTCTACCTAACAACTGCAACATCTCAACTATATTTTATCAATTTATCAACAAGTATATTGTGGGGAAATTTTCCCCAAGCTCGGCTGAAGTCAAGTAAAAATAAAAATGTTGTGCTGAAATCACTCTCCAATTACTCAAATCTTTTTCTCTTCAGCAAAAGAAGTGTCTGTATTTCTCCCCATATTTGTTCAGGTGCTTAAGAATATAAAGCCAGGTTATATGAGAGCAATTAGCCAAACCAGACTGATTTTAAAAAGCTAGGAATCTTTTAACCTGATTAATGTATAGAAGGCAGCCTGCTGTAAGTCTGAGGATTCGTGAATATGTCCATAACACAACAAGGAATCATTTGAGTCAAATGCAGTTTTTTTTTCTTTACTAAGAATTTTGCCTTGTAATTCTTTTGATTGAGTTTCTAATTATACACCAGGTGATAAAAGTATTATTGCTGCTTTCTATTATATCACACTCTTTTCACAGCTCTTCTTATATTCATTTTAATATAAAGATATACCAATTCCATGTTAAGCGTTTTCTTAGGATTTAATGATTCTGTGTGAAACTAGGTTGGCTGAAGACTTTTGATGGGATGTTATACTATAAGACACGCTCATATACCCCTTAATCTCCTTGAAAAAATGGGGTGTGTGTGTTAGTGAGGTAGTCAGTTTTATCTAGTGGTTTAAGGCACCATGTTAGAAAACAATAGGCCATGAGTTCTGGTTCCACCTTAGCCATGAAAGCCAACTGGATGATTTTGGGCCAGTCATTCCGTTTCAGCCCAACAAAACCTCACAGGGTTGTTTGCTGTGAGGAAAATAGGAGGGTAGGAGTATTGGATGTGTTTTTACCTTGAGATGTTGATGTTGATGATGATGATGATGATGATAAATAATAATAATAATAACAGAATATAAATAAATAAATATTCTTCTTTTTCTCACTGATTTCCTTTAAGGAAAAACAAAATCAATGAGAACACTTGAGAAAATGTAGTAGCGTTTTGAACACAATACTATGTAATATCAGTCAACTTTAATTGACCATTGACCAATTCAGAAAAGAAGAAACAAGACAAATTCAGAAACAGCAAATATGAATAATAATAAAAGAACATAATATTGATTTTCTATATATTTTACAAATGATTGATTGTGTGCCATCGTGTTGTTGCCCAGTCTTACCAACCACATAGATTCATTTTTCTCTATGACCCAATTTTCCCCTAAGTTGCTCCTTTAACCATTCCAATGGTTCATTTAATCCATATTGTAGCTGACTTTATGCATCTTGCTGCCACATTCATAGATTTTTTTTAAAAAAAATGTTGATTTGATAATAGTTATTGGATACAATGAATTCACTTATGTTTGAAATGTTAATAGATAGAAAGTTATTAGCTGTTACAGACATCTTCATAATAAGAGCAATAAAACAAAACATAATACTTCAATAATTTCTTCACTCCAGAGACAAGATGTTTGTTCTGATCGAATATCCATAAAATTTCTTCCCAGGCAGTTATTGTATAGGCATTAAAGTTTGAGAAAGTTAGGGTTCTTCCTAGTCTGAGATTCAATATTTAGGTTAACTATTTTTGCTATCTTGAACACGTCTTAGGACATATTGTTAAGTAAAGCAGTAATGTCTAATTAGCTTTCAGATAATCAAATTGTTTTGTCTGAAATATGAAAATTGGTATATAACCTGCTATGATAATTTGTTTTACTATTTTGTAATCATATAACTCTTTTATTAATACTCAATGTGATTTTGTACAGTACAAACATATTTGATGGTATCACATCAGCCTTTTCTGTGATATAAAATTGAGATATGGGTGATTCTATCTTTTTAAATATTGATTACATATTAAATTTACTGTCGGGCTCGGCAGTCTGGCTAGTTTCCAAAGCCCGACAAATGTGCTAGAGATTCAGCGATCCTCCTCAACACAGCTGAGGGGAGGTCGGCGATCTCCCCCAATCATCTTCCTCCTCCACAGCTGAGTGGGGGCTATACACTGCCGCTGTGACTGCTAATGTATCGCATGGCATGACAGAGGTTCCAGAAGTGTGAGCGTCTCAATCAGCTGCTGCGCGGGGCCTATGGATTGTTTTGAATTGCTTTTTGTTCGGTGTTTCTCTCTTGCTGTAGTTACTGCATTGGACAGGGAGGGGGATAGGATGGGATGTAAGCCAAGAAGGTGCGTGTGATCCACATGGGGTAGGGGTAACGGGGGTTGATAGGCATAATTGATTAGGCATGGGGTGGATGTTAGGTTAGGTTAATTGGGAGGGGTGGATATAAACGGCGTTGAGAGTCAGTTGCTCTCAATGTTAACTTGGCACGGAGTGCCATTGTTGTTGCTGATCGTGATTGGAAGAACTGCAATAAACTCTAACATCACACATCTTTATTTGTGAGTAACATGGTTTTTTGTGGAAAGTATCCAGTACCCTACAGAAGCCAACATTTACACATAACTTTTCAGCCACCTCTTATATTTTAACACAATTGTACTAATCATAAGTTATTTTGGAAATTTATCAATTCCAACATGGTTAAAGAGCATCTATAATAGCTACTTAGTTCAGACAACAAAATGATTCCTTTTATTTTCTATTTTCTCCTCAAAAATAGCAATGCTTTAAAGTATTTATTGGGTGAGGAGTCAAAAGCATAAAGCTAAGGATTTATCATCTTCAAATCATAGTGCTAGTTATATATTCCTGGATGATCACAGCATGATAAGAAGTATTATGTCAACACTTTAACTCCAGATTATTTCTTGCAATTGCATTTCTGAGAAGTTCAAACAAAGAGGTAAGAAATTAATAGCAGAAGATACAGCAAAAATCTCCAAGTTTCTGCCAATGAATTTAATAGGATGACTTTACAGGAACATGGATGGGTACTGCAGTTTTAAGTTTGTTCCTTTAACATAATATTGTATTAGTATACATGTTAGTGCAACTTAAACTGTATTTCTCAAACCAGTATGCAACACATATGTGTGGAACATTTTCAAATCACCGGAATTATTAAACATTAAAGACTAGAAAGCTCATCATTTTCCTTTTTGAAAAAGAAAGTTATTTAAAACTTTCCAAATCCAATTAAGATTTTTACCTAGATATTCAGCTATACATGCTTCGAAAATGATTTGAAAAACAGTGCTTTGGGTGTAATGTGAGCTGAAGCACAATACTTCCCTACTAGTCATTAAAGTATTCTGATTTTTTTCAGCTTTTCTTCCAGCCTGAGAAAAACTTTCAGCTGATTTAAGAAATGCATAAACTGTAATGAGTGGACTCTTTAGAATAGTAACATCTCTTTTTCAAGTTTGCAAAGAAGTAAGTTGAAAAGAATTGGGTTGCACTTAGGAATGGTAAAGAGTTCTGTGGTTTCCCCTTAGGTATATTCCTGGATAAAACATAACAAATAAGCACATAGAAGCCCACAGGAAGGAAAATGGGAGGAAGGAGAAGATAAATGATGAAAGTTCATTGTGCAATGCAGACCACATGACTTATATACTAGCAATTGATGAGAAGATGGTAGTAAAAAGTATGCATTATGACATTTGGTCATGTTTGTGTCATCAGGACTTCAATTATCCTGATATCAATTGGAAAACTAATTCTGCACCAAGTGAGAAATCAAATAAGTTCCTAACCAACCTAGCTGACAACTTTGTTGTCCAAAAAGTAGACGATGGAACTAGAGGGACAGCCATACTGGACTTAATTCTTACAAACAGAGAAGAAGTGATAGAGGGAGTTGAAACTGCAGGAACCTTGGGTGAGAGTGACCATGTCATGCTAGAATTCAACACAAACACAAGCTATAGAACATAATGACACCAGAGTCTTGGATTTTAAAAGAGCTGATTTTAATAAATTCAGAACTTGGGAAAGATTCCATGGATGAAAATCCAAAAAGGGAAAACAACTCAAGAATCTTGGGAAACTCTGAAAAGTATGATCATAGAAGCCCAAACCAGCACAATACCACTGAGAAAGAAAAACAAGAAATCCAAGAAGAAACCAGCATGGCTGCACAAAGATCTCTCTAGCAAATTGAAAGAAAAAAAGGACAAGTACAAAAAACGGAAAGAAAGACATACAACTAAGGCAGAATAACAGCAGATATCCAGACTCTGCAAACACGAAGTCAGGAAAGCAAAAGCTCAGAACAAAGACTTGCAATAAAAGTCAAAGATGATAAAAAAGAAGTTTCTTCCAACATATAAATAACAAGAACAAAATCAAGGAAACAGTTGGTCCACTAAAGAGAGAAGATGGAAAGGAAGTCACAGGCAACAGAGAGAAAGCAGAACTGCTTAACTCATTCTTTGCATCTGTCTTCATGCAAAAAGATACTATAGCTCAACCCATCAAAAACATAAATGTAAAAGACAGATCAGAAATAAAAGTTAAAATAAGAAAAAAAAATAGTAAGAGAACACCTGTCTGATCTTGATTAACACAAATCACCAGGGCCTGATGGATTACATCCCAGAGTTTTAAAGGAGCTGGCAGAAGTCATTTCAGAACCATTGCACCATATCTTTCAAAAATCCTGGAGCACCGGAACTGCCAGAGGACTGGAAAAGACCTGATGTGGTTCCCATCTTCAAAAAAGAAAAGAAAAACAGATCCAGGAAACTATAGACCTTTGTTGGCGAACCTATGCCACATGTGCTGGAAGTGGCATGCAGAGCCATTTCCCCCAGCACGCGAGAGGTTGTCCAGAAGAGTCCCACTGTGCATGCGCGCACGCACCACCGCCTGACAGCTGATTGTCGGGAATCTGGCACACATGCACAGGGGGTGGAGGGGGTGCACGAGAGACTCACACACATGCACAGGGACGCGCTTCATGCGAGTGGATCACACACACATCCGCAGATGTGCTGTGTGAGAGGGGAAAATGTGTGCGCAAGCACAGATGCATGGTGCACAAAGAGGGAGTTGCATGCGCATGCGCAAAGACGCTTGGTGCGCAAGGGGATCACGTGTGTATGTGCAGACATGTGGCATGCAAGGAGGGAATCACACGCGCATGCACAGATGCGTGGCGCACAAGGGGGATTGAGTGTGAATGCGCAGATGCACAGCATACAAAAAGGGAGTCAGGCAGGCATGCGCAGATGCATGGCGCATAATGGGGATTGCATGCACATATGCAGACATGCAGTGTATGAGGGGGGCACATGCATTCACAGGGGGCATGGGGGGCCAGCATGCATTGCCTTTTGGGTGCTGGCATATGAGTGCACGCAAGTAAGCGTACACACAATTATAAGCACGGGAGATGAAAAAGCTTAGCCACCACTGCTATAGACCAATCAGCCTAACATCAACATCCAGGAAGATACTGGAAAAGATAATTAAAAAAATGGATCTGCCAACATCTAGAAACAAGTAAAGTAATAACTAGCAGTCAGCATGGGTTTGTTAAAAACAGATCATGCCAAACCAATCTTATTTCATTTTTCAACAAAGTAACTAAATTAGTAGACCAGCGAAATACTGTGGACATAATATATTAAGATTTCAGCAAGGCATTTGACAAAGTAGGCCACAACCTACTTCTTAGTAAGCTAGAAAAAAGTGGAATAGATAGTACCACCACTAGATGGACTCGCAACTGGCTGGCGAATCATACTCAATGAGTAGTCCTTAATGGGTCTAAGTCTACATGGAGGAAAGTAAGCAGTGGGGTGCCACAATGTTCCATCTTAGGCCCAGTACTCTTCAATATCTTCATTAATGACTGAGATGAGGGAATAGAAGGGGAACTTACCAAATTTGCAGATGATACTAAGCTGGCAGGAATAGCTAACACCCAAGAAGATAGAGTCAAGATCCAGATGGATCTTGACAGACTAGAACACTGGGCCATATTTAACAAAATGAAATTCAATGTAGAGAAAAGTAAAGTCCTACACTTAGGCAAGAAAAACCAAAAGTACACATATAGACTGGGTGAAACCAGGCTCAATAGCAGTAACTGTGAGAGGGATCTTGGAGTCTTAGTGGACAACCAGCTAAATATGAGCCAGCAGCAGCCAAAAAAGCTAATGCAGTCCTAAATTACATTAACAGAGGGATGCAATCAAGATCAAGTGAGGTACTAATGCTACTCTATACAGCCTTAGTAAGACTGCATCCAGTTTTGGTCACCGCACTATTAAAAAAAGATGTTGAGACTCTAGAAGAAGTACAGAGAAGAGCATCCAGGATGATTAGGAGACTAGAGACTAAAACATATGAAGAACGGTTACAGGAACTGGGCTTGGTTAGTCTTGTGAAGAGAAGGACCAGGGGAGACATGATAGCGGTCTTCCAATATTTGAGGGGCTGCCACAGAGAGGAAGGGGTCAAGCTATTTTCTAAAGTGCCTGTAGGCCAGACAAGGAATGATGGATGGAAACTGAACAAGGAGAGATTTAACCTGGAAATAAGGAGAAACTTTCTGACAGTGAGAACAATCAACCAATGGAACAGCTTGCCCTCAGAAGTTGTGGGAGCGTCATCACTTGAGACTTTCAAGAAGAGATTGGACTGCCATTTGTCAGAAATGGTGTAGGGTCTTCCACTTGGATGGTGGTGGGGGTTGGACTAGATGATCTACAAGATCCCTTCCAACTCTGATGATCTGTTATCAGATGCTTGTATATAAAGTTGATGAAATTATCATCGTGTTCTCAAGTTGTGATGGAGTACATTTCATGCTAGCTAGCTATAAATATTGTAGTTTTTCCTATCTGGAAGATTTAAAATTGAAGACACTGCAAGAAATGTGCTTATTAATTTTATCCCACTTTTTGTTCAGGATCTTAAAGCAATATACTGTATATAGAAGTCCATCCTCCCAATTTGCTGTACAACAATAGCCATGTTATATAGATTGGGTTATGAAAGAACAATTATTTAGTCATTCTATGAGCTATCTAGTCCAGTTCCTTAAAGGTCATGTCACCATATTATTTGAAAACATATTTGCCAAATGAAATATATTCTCAGTGAATGAAAAGGCAGCATGTTGATTTTTTAGTAGTTAATTAGAAAATTATTTCTACATCTTTTTGCCAGTTTTCCTTTATTTTTATGTTCAGCTTTCTCTCTCTCTCTCTCTCTCTCTTTTGTAATTTATTGCTAAATTTTATTATGATACTACAGCAAATCATGGCTTCAATCATTATGAGTAGAAAAAAATAATATTGAGCCATATTGCAAATAGAACATGGGTAAAACTTTTGAATAAGCTTGCAGTATTGAATGGATGTAGTACATCCAAAAACTCTAGGTAGCTTGGTGTCACCACGATGATAACAATTTAAGCTCTCCCATTTCACTTGCCAGTGAACCAATCTCAGGATAAGAGATGGAAATCTAAACAACTATTTCTCCTCCCATACTCTTGGCTTCACAGCTCATTTTTCTGTAGCTAATGAGGAGCCAGCTTTGAGTTTTCCTACTCCTTGCAAGTCTTCACTTGTTCCAGGCATTATCTAATGTCAGAAGACAGCTTTTTAAATGGATTTGACCTAAGCCAATGGTCACATTGGCCATGTGATCATGAAGCAGATAGCAGCTTATTTAAGGTCCTCCATTTGATGAAATTAAAACTGTAGCATCAAGAAGGTTGCTGGACCTTCCATTTGCTGAATTAAATCCTTCCAGTTAATTGCTTATTTTAATCTAAGAAACAAAGATTTCCCAAATTCTAGGGAAGCTTCTGAGGAATTGGGAATCGTGAGCTGAAAGAGTCCATTATCTTTGCTGTAGCAAACTGGTCCAGATCAAAATATACCTGTGTCTACCTTCTGTCCATTGTTTAAGCTCATCTAAATTCTCTGCCCTGGGAAAACTATAGTTTCAAGAAGCCATGGATTTTCTTCAGTCATGCTATTTCTTTAATTACTGTTCTCTTTATCTTTGTTATCTTGCTGTGCCTTTTGTGTGTGTGTGTGTGTGTGTGAGTGTGAGAGAAACTTCTTTTCCTGAGGGTGTGTGTGTTGCCATTTTTGGATTCATATCTGTTCCTAGTTTCTAAATTCTTTCTGGTTACCAAATCTTGTTTGCATACTAGCTCTTATTGGATGGTCACTGTGTATCAGGGATGACTTTTTAAATTAAACTGATGGCAATCCTATCCCCTCCCCCTCCCCCCCCCCAAAAAAAAAGCTAAAGCAGGGGTGTCCAACCTTGGCAACCCTAATATTTGTGGACTTCAACTATCAGGCATATTTGAATGTAAAATCCACAAGTCTTAAGGTTGCCAAGGTTGGACACCCTGAGCTAAAGTTTCTGTTGTAATAACAAATACACCCATGAGTGAGATTCAGCAGAAACATTCAGCTGAGATGTTTTCAGCTTAAGATGAATTCAGCTAATCCCACCAAGGCTAATTAAGTAAATGGCCTCCAGGCCATTTGAATTATGAGTTATGGAAAACAAGTTATCAGTGCTCTGAGAATCAGCCTGTATCTGAGCCCTGTAAAATCAGTCAGGTTTCTATTTTAAATGCTGATTTCATCATAGAAATTAATCCCTTTCTAATGTTCCCATATTTTTCTTTCCATTCTACCTTATATCATTTTTATTGCTGTCCGGGATGATATGTAAATATGCACCAAAGAGTGCTAAGAAAAGCATTTTTTGTAAATGCCTGAAATCAGATATGCTGATTTTTTTAAAAAAATAAAAAATAAACATTAATGGCAGTTATATCTGAGCACTGGTTGGAAACAGAAACTCTGACTGGTTGGAATAATCACTGGTAATCAAACCTAAGGAGGGGAAAAATAAATGGGTTAAAGACAATTAACCTGTGATTCATAGCATAACCATAGTTTTATTAACTGATTTTACTGATGCACTGGGAAGCAATAAATGGAAAGACAAATTACAGTTCTGTAATCTAATGTAAGAACTGGGCTTCTGCAGGAAGGGTTAAAAAAAAGTCAAGATGTCGGCAATGATACCTGCCTCTTTTTTACTGGTTGTTGTATATACAACTGTCATTTGACCTTTTCAAATATACAACCTAACTGTGGCTGCTGCTGCAACTGGGGGCTCAGTAAAGGGATACTTGGCAGGTCATAATTGATAGGGACTGGATTAGGAACTTCTGTTCTCACTGTGAGTTGTGTTGTGGGAGTGGTGCATGAACGGAGGCTCAGCCAATCTCATTGTACACATGTATTCTGACAATAAAGGTAATAATTATTCTGTATTATAGAATAATATGTTGGGGGTCACTGCAGTAAGTGGTAGCAAGGTTAATGGCATTCTGAAGCCATGGATTGAGCCATCCATTTTCTTTTTATGTTTTCCATTCCTACCCACTGTCTTTCTAAAATAGCAACAGACTTACATACTGCTTCACAGTGCTTTATAGCCCTCTCTAAGCAGTTTACAGAGTCAGCATATTGCCCCCCAACAATCTGGGTCCTCATTTTACCCAGCTTGGAAAGATGGAAGGCCAAGTCAATGTTCTCTGTTCTCTCTTCCTACCTATAGCAAAATGTTTGTTAAAAGAATAGATCACTTTTATGTTTTAAGAATTGTATTTATTAATTAACAATATTTATTAATTGCCCCAATCACATGACTCTAAGGTGAACAGCAAAATCAGAAACTGCACGTCCCCATACAAAAATCCACAAAAGTAAATAAGAACATAGTGAAAAATAAAATCCCGGGATTATTTTTCATCTTGAAAAGGCATTAAAATCATCACTAAATCATCGTTAAATCCTGCTAGAAGGGAAGCTTTGAAGAAATTTCTTAAAAGCACAGAGACCAAGGACTGTCCAATCCCAAACGAGATTAGTTACAACGTTAAGTCATGCCCACATCACCATATATTTAGATTGCAATGTGATGTACCTTGGGTATCTTTAAAAACCACCCTAACACTACAATTTTACAAAAGGGTGTACTGTGGTACTAGTAGGTAGGCTTAAGAACACTGAGTGTGAGGGCTTTCTTAGCTTGCTAATTTTGTTGAAGAAAGAATGGAAGAACCTGGGTGGTGGAGTTAAAAGAGGGATCAGCCTAGAATCTCTACATAGGAGCAAGTAAAATAAGCCTGACCAAGGGTGGGATCTGACCAGTGTAACTACCGGTTCGGTGATTTACATTTTGCACGTGCATGTGTGAAATATCATCAGTTTGCTTCCTGGACAGCTGAGCAGCGCTGCGCGGGTGCACAGAGTTTGAAAAAGCATTTTTTTCCTGCTTTTTCAAGCATAGCTGTGCCACACAAAGCAGCTGAGGTTGAAAAAGCAGGAAATAAAGGTCAGGTAAGGGCCCAGGCGGGTGGCTGGGCCAAGCAGCAGCAGGCACAGAACCGGTTCGGTATCTGCTGCTCTTCAGAGCTACCAGTTCTTTAGAACCAGGCAGAACCGGTAGCATCCCAACCCTAAGTCTGACCTTTCTTGAATTTGTGGATTCTTATTTAAACACAGGCAGGTATTAACCATTAGTTGAGTATGTGCATAGGTATAATTAGCCATGCATTTAATTGGATCTTCATGTATAGACCTGATCTTTTGCACATGACAATTCAAAATGCTAGTTTACAGTTTGATGTCAAGGGTTTTTCTAGGACTGCCTTCTCAAAGTAGAACTAGCCAGTTCATCATGATTGGAAAAACTCAGTCGTATGCAGTTTCACAATATTTGGGGTTATCAAGAAATGATGTTTTTCCTTCAAAGGTTCCAATATTGCAGAGATTTGGGGAAGTTTAATTTACTTTCAGGGGATATACATATGTGTCAAAAACAATTATGGTATGATGCCAGCATCTGAAGTATTGGTTGATATTTGTGATGAGAAATACAGTACATAATCTCTGTGCTGGGGGAGAAAAGGACATTACTGATGGATGATTCCAAAAGTGATTTAGTCTATGGTGTCTGGTTAGTATTTAGTACTTACATATTTAGTATTTAGATATTTAGTAATCACATATAGTGATAGTAGTCATCAGTTAACAGTAATTAGAACTGGAATTAGAACTGTAAGAGATGTGTTTGTTTAAGTGAATCCCACACCATTATTAAATACAACATGGTTGCCATTTCCAACTTCCTATCAGCTTCCCCACAAATTGAAATTGAAAGTGAACATTGCAAATGGTGAGGATGTGACGATGCGCATGTGATGGAAAGAACTTCATGGACTAATTGCAAGTACCACTCATTTAGTGTTTTTATTAGTTCAAACGTCACTGAATTAGTGATCGTTATGTGGGGATCACCTATATTAAGCAGGTGGAATGAGGTGTAAAGTGATTGGGAAAAAACAGATATGAATGCTCTTTTGTGCCTGGTAGTATCAGATGATGAAATAGTGCTGAGGTAAAGTAGTAGTTCAAATACTGTGTGTGTCAGTGAGTGAATGTGTGTTATTTTACTGTGGTTCCAGAGGTAGCTGTTTGAGCTTTAATACTTTCTTTTCCTTGGCTCATTATGAAAATTGTCCCTTTATAGCTGAGAAACCATTTGAGCTATGATTGCTTTGCATCTAGTTATATATCAAGAGTATCAGAGGGACAAATTTTAATAGTATCTGCTAATAAAGCCTGCTAACATCTCTTTCTTTTCCTGTAGTGGACTCTTTGAAATGGCAACATTTTAAATATCTAATTAAGTTAGCTTAAGCAGCTTTGTCTTTCTTTTATAATAATACATATTTTCCCCTATGTGTACATCCTAAATGAATCTAAAATAAATCTTCCTTCCCTTCTTCTCTTCTTCCTTTAATATTAAACTTTTTTAAACTGCTTATTTCAGATATCAGAAACATCTGGTTAAGAAGATTTAAGAAGTTTTTAACTAGATTTTTCTTTGAAATGAATATTGCTAATTTAAAATATTGTAGTCTAATTAGGCAGATACTAATCTCAATGAAGATTTATTGCCATTTAGCTAATATTTTAAAGTTCATCTGATATTCAATAAAATTCTTAAATCCGAAAGACTCTTAGAGCAAGAAAATCCAGTTATTTTAATATAATTGGAGCAGTTCCCAAAATAAATTATCTTCTGATGCTAATCTTCGTGAAATTAACTCAGTATTGTTGAGGCTATGAAACTCTCATTTGGTTTGTGTAATAAAAAAAACACAAAGTATTTCCAACATGAAATAAAGTATATTTGCTTTTTGTTCTCTATCTTGAATACTATAGAATAAATTTCAAAATATTGAGTATAATAAATCAGTAAGAAATCTGTTTATCTTAATTTTGTTTATATTTGGCTTGCTTTTGTTTTAAACTCTTCCAAGTCCCACTGATATGTGAATAATTAAAATATTAATTCTAAAAAATAATTTAGAAAATTGGTATCATTATAATTTATATGTTGCCAAAATTAACACCACCATACCCCAAAATAACAGAGGACCTGAAAATTAAAATTATTATACAACATTGCCTGCCAAAATTTATTCCTTTCTCTATTTCTGAAAACTAACAAATTCAAATGTTAACAGATCACTGCAATATACAATGCAGGTGTATTTGACCTGTGAAGGTTGGGTAATGATTCTTTTTCATGCACAATAAAAGTAATAGATGTCTTCATAGATTCCACATGCAAGGAATTACTAGCAGTGATTAAGTAAATGACATGTTAACAATATTCTCTGCTCAAACTGTGACATTAATAGGGTAAATCTAAATAATTTTTATTTATTTTAATATATAATTACAAAAAGAAAACAAAGCATGTGAATACAATTAATGCAAAACTATGTGTGGATAGATAGAATTAAAATTAATTGCTCAATATTTGGTATAAATTACATTTTTAAACAATGGATTTAAACTTGACAATATAGAATTGAATTGTCCAAATTTCTTGTTTACAGAGGGCTAATCAGCCAATAAGAGTTGACACATATTATCAAACCTTAGATATCAGCTAGACATGCATATTTGCAGAATGCATTATGATCTATTTTGCAATTGATCAGGTCTAAGAACCTAGATTACTATACTATAAATATCTCACCAATAAGGAAATTGCTAAAGGACATACTAAACCATATATATTAGCATACCTTCTAGTTTGTTCCATTTCCACCATAATATTATCAACCAAGGTTTGAAAAACATTACTTGAAGAGGACAGTAAATACCTATATTTTTATTGAAATAATCTTGTCTTAAGACCATAACAAACAGAGTTTACCTATCTCAAACCCTGAAAATATTTTGTTGCAAATTTAGTTATTACCCCAGTTGTATTTTCCAATTTCTTGTTTATCACCCATATTTATTTCAGTACTTTTCAAGCTTGTTGTTAAAACTGAATTAGCATTTCAACCTGTAGCCTGTAATATATTCAAAGCTTTATGAGTTTCCCTAGAAGCCAATGCCTCTGAGCTAAACAAGACAACAAACACTTGTATTGAATATATTGCCATTCAGTAGCTGGGGCAAATTTTATTCTTTTTATAAAATTTCAAAAGTTTCTAAAGTGTCATTGATAATTTGTAGTTAAAAGTAGCTGTCACATTTGCAGCCCATACTTTGCAAGAACTCTCTCTCTCTCTTTCTCTCTCTCTCTCTCTAACACACACACATATCTATCTTTACATTCTCTTAATTTCTTACCATATTATCCAATTTATCTCAGTCTTTAGAAATGGAAATCCCACTTAAGCTGTAGGTATAATTCCAACATTATACTTGAGGTATTACTAAGTATAGTCCTACTTTGGCAAGACTTCAAGTGTATCAAATAACAGCTCTCCAGTTGGGTGTATAATGCCACATAGTCTTGTTTTCATTCCAATCCAATACCAATTTAATGATATAGCCGAAAATCAAGGTGTTTAACCCCTTTCCTCTCCCCTTTCCCATTATTTTTTGAAAGTAATAATTTTGAAAGAAATATACTTGGACTTTTACCATTCCACAAAAACCAATTATAATATTGATATGTTTAAATATTTAATTGAAATTCCAATTAGATACTTTAACACACAAACATACTTCTTAAATACACAAACAAACATATAACATAGTCTTTAAACACTTTTTACTACATTTCTTCTTGTCCATTGACTTTTGGGAATTTTGAACTATCTATTAATATCACCACTAACCTGCATTATAATATATGATCTACTCTGGTCTATAAATAAATATACTTTTCTTGCAACAATTATTCTCAAGTATTTCTTATTGGTAAAATCCAAAAATTATTATCAGTTCTTTTATCTATATCTATATATCTATCTATCTATCTATATCTATATCTATATCTATATCTATATCTATATCTATATCTATATCTATATCTATATATCTATATCTATATCTATATCTATATCTATATCTATATCTATATCTATATATCTATCTATCTATCTATCTATCTATCTATCTATCTATCTATCTATCTATCTATCTATCCAGATTCCATGAAGCTGCGTAGAACATGTTAATACTTGTTAAAAGAGCTCAGTATGCATATAATAGCAAGGTGTTCATTTCCTATCATCGGTCCTTAAGCAGAATGACTACAATCATCACTTTTCACCTGAAAAATAAAATTAAATGGTAATCCCTTTAACTTGATCCAAAAAAAATAACTTGTATCATATGGAACCAATGAAATGGAACCAATTCATTATGCAGAATCAAATTATGTTGCTAAATATTTTCCAATAGTCTGATATTATCAGAAGCTGGTGCCATTTCATAAAACTTTTCATAAATTAATATAGCCACTCTTTTGGCCATTTTTGAATTTCCACTAATCCAATTCTTATCAATCTAATTCCTTATAGGTAAATGTTTTTTTTTTCTTATCAGGGAGAATGTGAATTTCCTGCAGTATAAATTTAACAGACAGATAATCAGAGTTGGAAGGGACCTTGTAGGTCATCTAGTCCAGCCCCTGCCCAAGTGGGAGACCCTACATCATTTCTGACAAATGGCAGTCCAATCTCTTCTTGAAAGTCTCAAGTGATGGCGCTCCCACAACTTCCAGGGGCAAGCTGTTCCATTGGTTGATTGTTCTCACTGTCAGAAAGTTTCTCCTTATTTCCAGGTTAAATCTCTCCTTGTTCAGTTTTCATCCATCATTCCTTGTCTGGCCTACAGGTGCTTTAGAAAATAGCTTGACGCCTTCCTCTCTGTGGCAGCCCCTCAAATATTGGAACATTGCTATCATGTCTCCCCTGGTCCTTCTCTTCACTAGACTAGCCAAGCCCAGTTCCTGTAACCGTTCTTCATATGCCTTAGTCTCCAGTCCCCTAATCATCCTGATTGCTCTTCTCTGTACTTTTTCTAGAGTCTCAGCATCTTTTTTATAATGTGGTGACCAAAACTGGATGCAGTACTCTAGGTGTGGTCTTACTAAGTCTTTATAGAGTGGTATTAGTACCTCACTTGATCTCGATTGTATCCCTTTGTTAATGCAACTTAGGATTTACCCTATCTTACATGTCTTCAGGAAATAAAGATACCTCTCAGGCCCTTCAGCTTTCTACAATACCAACAATAATCTTATTATTGAAAGGGGGATTTTGGAGTGAGAACAAAGGTGGTCAGCGCGCAGAGCTTGGAAACGTGGTCATTGGTCCCATGGTCTACAGAATCTGTTTCTGTCCTGTGTCTCGGCAGGGAGATCTAGAGACTTTGAAAGTAGCAGATTCTAAAACTCTGACAGAAGATCAACGGGAAGAACTCTTTGAGAAAATAGATGCTGCTAAGGAATGTGTAGGATAGGCCCTACACATCCTCTCCCCCAATTTCATCTCAACTAGTATGCAGAGACGGACAAAGTACAACTTGAATGCACTATCCCACGATACAGCCATTGGCCTAATCCAGCATGCAATAGATTCTGGAGTGCAACTTGCAGAGGTTTTTGTATACACAGTGGGACCAGCAGAGACATACCAAGAAAAGCTAAAGCAGCAGTTTCCTGAGCTGGAGTTTACAGTGAGGGCCAAGGCAGAATCTCTCTTCCCTACCATAAGCGCAGGGCTATCCCAATGGCTCGGGCTATCCCAATGATCCCAAAACTAAAGAATGGCTCGCTCAAAACCTGGACCCAATCTTTGGCTATCCACAGTTTGTACGATTTAGCTGGAGCACAGCTCAGCTCATTCTGGAGAGCAAAGCTGTGTCTGTTCATTGGGATGAGACTGAAGATGGCCCACCCTAGTAGAGTGCAAAGTCCTTGCTTAGCTACTTTATCCGGAAGGTTTCCCTCTCCAAGCGTACAGCCCATCACTTCTTTTATGAACGCAAACTGGAAACTGTCACCAGCTTGTAGTTGGTGGCAGGTGGCTTTCTTCTTGTTGAAAATTATCTTACATTGAAAATTATCTTATGACAGAAAACTGACATTTAGTTTTTATTTAATGGGCAATTCCAAATCCTTTGAGCCATAGCTACAAAACAGCATGAAACCCAAAGGTTCAGCTTAAAGATATAAAATTGAACAGAGAAAGAATATGATAAATGTTCTTCCTGGAGGCCCTCCTGCCCTTGTGACTTAATTCCTTTTTAGTTAATAAATTATCAAAAACTGAAAAAAATAATCTTATTATTGAGGGAGGAAGTTACAGACATGTCATTTTATATTGGAAAGTCTCAGCATGATTCCAAACCAAAGAAAGACAGTGTGAGATTCAGAAAAATGGATATTTGTTCTAATTTATCAAAATAACCAGTTTAAAGAAGAATGAAAGCATAATATGTGAGTGCATTGAATTTTACAGTAACAATAATGACATTGATGCTAGTAGAAAAAAATGTGAGAGTAAACAAAAGATAAAAAAATAAAGAAAAGATATGACTGTTGATATTAGCAATAGGAACAACACAATATTTCCTGAAGGGTTTTCAGTGGAGACATGTTTAGATTGCAAACTCAACATTGCCTTTCTTCTCTCACACTGAGTCTAACCTACTCCTCAGTTGAAATCGTCCCATTAAATACATCTTCTAATTCATAGTTGAATATAAAGGAAGAACAAAAATAATCCTCTCCAGAACACTGTCTCTGTGTGTGAGTGGGTGGGCTCTCTGTTGTACCAAACAAAACAATTGCATTTTCAGACCTTATTTTTAATTGTCTGGCAGTCATTCTCTCTCTCTCTCTCCAATCTCTCTCTCCAATACAATGGTGGGTACAAAATAGAAGAATACTGTATTTTTTTTTTTCAAAAAAAAGAGAGACTTTATCCATATTGTTTTGCAATACTAAGGGCTTGACTCAATACATTATTCCTTTTTAGAGCTGGAAAAAATGATATATTTGTTTTAGCACATTCAAAGGCAATTTGCTTGGGAGGAATGCTGCAGAAGATTGTCATTGTAAGACCTCTGAAGACATTGCAACAAGACTGAGAGTACAATATGATTTAAATCTGAATTTTCTTCGATATGTAGCTTTCTCGTATGCAGATATTTTCTATCATCCTGATTAAAACCTCTTGCTACCATAGATGTTTTTCCATGAAGGCCACTAATGGTTATTCATCTTTTTTATTCAGAAAGCATAAAATATAAAGACATTTGTAGATCTGACCTTAGACTTGAGCCAGCTTGTTATGACAGGCTGCCCACTATTTATTTTTAGTGGTATACCTGTCTCCTCCAACACTTTCATTCTGTTTTCACGACATTTCAGCTCTTTTGGATATTTCTGTATTTCCTCATATGTTCTTTCACACAGTTCAATGTTGAATACATATTTTAAAAACCTTTTGGCTATCTAGAGCATAATAAGGTCTTGGCTCAATTATTGATGGTAGTTCTAAAGTCATAACTGCTCTCTTGAACACTTTTCAACTGATAATCAATTGAGCTTTCTGTCAAAATTGTTCTAAGGAGTTGTTGTCTCCTTAGAAGAAGCACGGATCTACATTGTATCCATAGTGGTGTACTGAAGGAGCTACATTTTTTAATATTCATATCTGAGCTGGAACTTAGGTCCAAACTCTTTAAGCTAATGTTCCAATTTCGATTTTGCATCTCCAGCAGTGATATGATTATATCCAACATCCATTAAACATTCTAAAAGTGCCAGGCACAACATAGATTTTTATAGCGATTATCCTCATGGTCTACAGACTATGCCAGGGTCATAAGCTTAAAAGGCTTTCAGCTAGCATTGCAGGTGAAGCCTTCTCCCCATCTTGTCCATGAGGAATATTCTGCAGACAGAAATGAGCTAACCATATTGTTTCCTCGCTCCCCCTTTGAGGGAGTGCATTGTGCAAAACTTGGTGGAAAAATGCCATATTTCTGAAGTTTCACAAAGCCCTAATTAGGAATGACATTAATGCTTCAGGAATGGACAGGAAGAAATAAAAGACAGAAAGAGAAACAGAGAATGTATCTTGCTCCTAAATATAATGTATGCCTTCAACAAATCCAAATGGAAGGAAAAAACCCAAAGTGAATATTGTGGGTGGCAATGAGAGAAAAATAGGCTAATCACAGCTGTAAAAGAAACTTCATTTTATCATGTTTTCCCATTAACCAAGGTCAACTATGTAGAATAAATGAATTCTTAATTGGTAGCTGAATGCCTAATTAGAAGTTCAGCAGCTGGTGCCTGAAGTTGGTAATAGTAGGCACAAAAAGAAAGAGAGAGAGAGAGAGAGAGAGAGAGAGAGAGAGAGAGAGAGAGAGAAAGAAAGAAAGAAAGAATGAATAAATAAGTTAGTACACTGAATTTCAGGAGGAATTTAAGGGGTAATAGCATCTGCTGAATCTCTAGACTTTGGCCAAAGAGTTTAGGACATAAATAACAGGATACCAATAAGATGTAGAAATGTGCTGTAATTAGTGACTTTCTATATTGATGGATTGTCTTAACATAATCTGGAAAGAATGCATGCTTTTTTTCAATAATCAAAATCTATTCTCTCACAGCAAATCAGAAAAAAATAAAAATAAATCAAATTGATTCATCTTTTTCCTGAAACTTTTTTTGTTCCAACAAAAAACCTGTTGACCTTGTTTCTCTTCAAGAGCTGTATCCTCAGCTCTATAAATTATATAGTCCATCTTGAGATACTGTTGTTCTGATTGAATCCCTGGTTCAGAGAAGGGTTCAACCATTTGTCTAGATTCCAAAAATCCTAAATGGCTGCATATTTTGTTTCCTTCTCCAGAAAAAAATAAATGTAATATATTTATATTTTTAATAGAAATTGGTGCAGGAGATAGAATAAGATTTTAGAAAAACATTACTTCACAATCTGATTTTAAAAGTATCTGTAACTTTTAGGGAAGAGGGATAAATTAGTAGGAAAGTAGAAGTTTTTAAATTTTATTACATAAATAAATAGCAAAATGTCCAAATGTATATAATTGAAATAAAGGTAGATATAACCCACAAATTAAGAAAAGAAACAGGCAGAGAAAAAGACTGAAAATTATATTATAAAACAAACTTTGACCATATTACTAAATAAATCATCTTATTTGACAAAAAAGAACTACCTCAAATGTTGAAAAAAATGACATATCAAAAATCTATTTGTTATCTTATTATTGAGGGTATAAAACTCACTGAGTGCATAAAATTTCCCATCTTTGTGAATCCAAACTGAAAACAATTAAGCAATAGTGGATTGAATCATGGAAAAATCAATAGGAAAAAAACACCAGTTTTTTTAATTGACCAATTTTTTTAAAAAATAATTCCTCATTAAAGAGAGCAATCATTATCTTGTTCTTAACACCTACTGCAGGGTAGAGCTGATATAACACCAGGAGGGAAAAGACCATTTCCTATTTTCAGGACCAAAATATTCCAGAGCTGGTGGGTGAAAGGTCTCTGCAGATGACAGTCCTTGAAAGAAGGAATCAAAAGTGAGCTTGCCCTGCAGATCATATTGGACATTTAGTTATTAGTGAGAAATTAGCTTTAAGTTGTTCAGGATCTGAGCCATGAAAGGCTTTAAGATGAAAGTCAGTATCTGAAGCGCATTCAGAAGTCAACTGGTAAACCCAGCACTCTTGAGCAGAAGATGCTTATATCTACTTGAGTATTCTAGATCAGTTGAAACTATGAATTCAAAAACAGCCCCTTGTAGAGCTCTTTGTAATAATTCCTTCAAAAAGTGAATAAAGTCCCTCATTCAGGAAGGGTTTGCAACTGGTTCATAAGATGGAACTGAGTGTCCCTGAATAAACTACTGCTATGAATCAAAGGGGAATATGGTGGATGAGCACCAAAGCTGACACAAGCCAAAGCATAGGAAAAACTCAAAGAAATAGTGCAAGATCAAAAGATGTGGAGACACCTGGCCCATAGTATCACCAAGAGTCAGACCTGACTGAATGGATAACATCATCATGATCAATCCAAATCAGCTGTGTCCAAAACCAAAGATGTTATCGCTCCAAGTCAGATGGTTTAGAGACCCTCAGACTCTATCTTGCTGAGATTAAGACCTCCCTATGCACCAGTATATTCAATCTGATACTAGGTTCTGGTACTGGAAAATCTATACCTGAGTGATGGCCTGGTCCCACTGGGGCTTAATGTGATGGTCCACCCATTTTTAAGAAATCATAATTAGAACCCACCAGACAATTTTCATCCTGTCTCCAACTTTCCCTTTTTGGAAACATTGTTGAGGAAGGTAGTTACACAACAGCCTCAGAGAACCCAGCAGATAATTTGGATCCCAATGTTTTAGCTTGGATGCAGCCCAAACAGCATTAATTACACTTGCAAATGACTTCTGGCAGGAACAGTATAGAGTTAGTGAGTCTAGCCTAGCTCTCCTTTATGTCTCAGACATTTTGATACCATCAATAATGTAGGAGTATAAGCAATTATGTGTGAGTTCTTCCTTCCCATGTCTTACATAAAGATTGAAAGTATTGTCTGTTTGCCAAAGCTTTAAAGAAAAGGTGTGAACATGAAGAGCCATTATTTGAAATGGAGAGGTATCCCTTCTGCCTTAAATTTCTCCATGATATACCTTTAGTTCAATCAAATACATAAACTCTTATTTGCTTCACTATGCTCTGATTCAGAGAAGACAACATTTGAGTAGAATTTGATAACCTGAGTAAAAAAAAAATCAATATTTCTCTTTGTTCAATCTTTTTGTAAACAGCAAATGTAATAATTTGTTGCCTTTTGAAACATTACTAGAAGTTTCAAATTTGTCCAGCTTTCTACATTTAATTGCAGCATAAAACACAATTTTAAAAAAGGAAAGAAAAATAAAACAAAGCTCTATAACAAAGGGAGAAATAAAAATAGAATTCAGACAAAGAGTTGGCTCATAAAATTCTTCTGAAATATAAAAATAGCTTTAAAAAATAAATTCTAAAGCAGTTTTAGGAAAGTTCACAGACCTTTTAAAATGTAACTATTAAATACTTAACTTGCAATAAATACTTTTCTTATCCAAATCTTATATAAAAGGTGAAGATCGTGGAAGATTTATAATGAAGAGCATTGGGTATATGTTTGATATGTAATTGCATGCATAATTAATCAGCAATGTTGACTACCTTACAAATGCTTTGTTAGCTTTAGTTTTAACAGCAGACACTGAATCAATTAAGAAACTCTTCTGAACCTAGTGTTATACTATATCTTCTCAATTAATACTACAAACACAGAGACTTACTTTGTATTACTATCTCTGGTAGCTTTTACTGGGATTCACTTGTCCATCTCTTGCTATTTAAAATATACAAATGTACTTCTCTTTCAGTGATTTTGGAATAATTAATTGCCTCTTTATTCTAGAAGCCCTTTAATGAAATTTTCATAAAAGATTTGTCTATTAACCTTTGTGTGCCCCTTTTCAAAACAACAATTAAAATGTGCAGAATTGTTTACAGTAGCATAATGTGACATGTTGAAACATTTTGGTAGGGATAAAGGAAGCGAACTATTAAAAAAATCAGAAAGTTCAGTTGTGATACTATGCAAGGGGGAGGTTTAATCTTCTCATGATATATGAGAAAGAAAATAAATGAATTATATATTATATATGCAAAGGCCTTTCTACAATATAGCATTGACACTGATTTTAAACCAATTTTCCAATTTTCTCAGAAGAATTCTGAAAACTACATTTTTCATTGAATATCTTCTTATGTAGCAGTTTCCCTGAGTTCCCTGAGAAGGAAGGCTTAATGTTTGCAGCATAATATAAATTCATGACTTTCCCTATGCTTTTTTTTTTTTAAAAAAAAAACACCTTCTCTTTCCTATCTTTTAATTATTTGTGGCTTGTTTTTTCCCATAAAGTTAGTTCTCAGCTTCACGGTTTTGCAAGAGTTCAATGTTACAGTGATGCTGGGGAAAAATGACTGTTCTTAAAGTTTTGGCCCTCATAGCATCCCCATGGTCATATAAACATGATTCAGGCACCTAGCAAATATTTTCCTTGTGCTTTAGAAGGAAAAGTAATGCCAATTACTAGCTCTAGTAAAATGAAAATGCCACTAGAGTTTCAATGCCCTGGTATGTCATACATCCCAAACATTTAATGATGCCAGGGACTGAGGATAGCCTTATTATGCCCATCCTTTATCAGTATACAGTTGAATGCCCATTATTCTTATATTGAGGCTAGAACATTTTTTTTTACTCTCATGTTTTTATAAAAAAACAAATATGATCTGTTTGCTGCTTCTTAGGAGAACACTCACCATACCATAGGTGGAATAAAAAATAATTGAATTCATATTTGAGTTGATGTGGCAATTTAAAGTAATTTTCCCCAACCTGCATACCATTACCACTGCTGTTCTTTATGTTCTTCTGTTCTTAGATGACTTGCTCTTAAAAATGATTTCCCAGTTCTAGTAGTTGTGAACTAAGACCAACATATATCAACAGCAAATGAGATCAAATGTTATCACAAATGAGATCTAGGCAAGGAAGTCATTCCCTAGGGGACAGATTGCACTAAAGATTGCATAATAGTTGTAGTTGATAGGGTGCACTTGTTATCTGGTCCTACCATTTTGGGAATGACTTATAATCATAATAAGAATACACTATGTGCATGGCCATTGTTTCAGATAAGAAATATATTCTGTCTTGCATAAAGGCCAAGAAAAGACAACTGTTTTGAATTTTAGGGCTGTGTTTTTTTATTATGATAATTTTCAGTGGCTCTAAAGGAAGCAACACAAATTTGTTGGATGTGAGATTGAAATGAATGGGCAATTTTAGAGTTTGGGGGTAAAATTAAGGGATTTAATACTAAAAGTTATAGCAATGGCATAATTTGTATGTAGTTTGGAAATAATTCAATAATGGTATTTTGGAATCTGCAGGAGTGTAAATGTAGTATTATTTGGCAGTTTTTTAGTAATAGACACATGTTCCTGGAATTACACTATGCTTCTGTATGATCATAGGAAAAGATATAGATGCTTTAAAGAGTTGCAGATAAGTATTATTTTTGTATCTCCTCTGTGTTGTATTCTGAAGGACCTTTTTGTAATAAAATCTGAAGCATTACATAACCTTAAAACTAAAAGCAACTTACTTAATGCAAAACAAATGCATAAAAATTGCAAATAATGTCAACTTTTGATTTGTGTGACACAGTCTAGGCATCAGTGGCTATACGTGTGCTAATATACAACTGATATTCCCCCTGATATGGATTTAGCACAGAAAATGAAGCTGATTAGGCAAATATTTTGTTTGGCTGTATGTTGGACAGATGTGTGCCAATATGTTATCAAAGTTTTACCCATCCTGTGCCTCAAAGAATGACAAAGATACTCAAGCATTATAAATAGTCATAAAGCTTACTACTTGAGCTAGGGGTCAGAAGCCATAAATTGAGCCTGTCACATAAGTTAAAAGATATTCATGCGTATATACTTTGCAAAAAGTCTGCATCATAGAAGACTAAAATGCTAGTTTCCATTTATTATAAAAGTCTGTGCTGTGAGAATTTAGATTGAAGACCAGCATGAATATGATTTTACCCATAAATACTTGCTGTTTGTATGAATGACTTCTTTATGATTTTTTTAAAAAAAATTTTATCAAAGTTTTACAAAACATAAAAACTAACACAAAAACTAAAGAGTAGGAGTAAAGAAAAAAAAGCAAAAGCAAAAGAATCAAAAAGAAGAAAACAGAAATAAGCTTCCAATTTCCTTTGCAGCAAACATAAGTACATCCTCTCTTTGATTGATGATTACAAAGAAACCCTAACTGCCTCACCCTTTTCTATTATCCATTTTTTTCCAATCATGATAAGTGCTTTTTTTTTTTTTTTTTGCTTCTGTTTCATGCAAAATGTTGATAAGGAATTTCCAATCAACCATAAATGTAAATATTGTTTTTTTATCTAATCAAAGAGGTTAATTTGACTTTTTTAAAACTGATTTTGCAAGTATGATATGATCATGATTGAGTGGTGTGGTGGCCTAGAGGTGGAGCTCTTGACTCACAATCAGGAGGCTGTGAGTTCAATCCTAGGTAGAGGCAGGTGTTTTTGTCTCTCTGGGCATGATGAGAATATATCTGCTGAATATGACTCCACATTGGCGACACTAAGGGCATCTGGCCAGTAATCACTCAGCTCTCTTCAGTTGCCCAGACTCCACCCCACAAGAGATTATGGGGTCATTAAAAGATGATGATAGGATCATGATGGAACTGTTCAATATTACACAATTAAACATTCAGACCTTTTGTAAATCCTGAATAGAGCTATAATGTTAGAAGTACTGAGATCCAAATGATGATTTGCTCGGAATCAAGATGTAACCGCACTTGACAATTCAATTGACTTGTGACACTGATTTGATGATCTGAGGTGCATTTATTCAAAGTTGTTAATTCGGTTCAGTTTTTCAATCTTCCAACATTTTTTTCTACTCATCAATTGAATTCACTTCGATTCAAAAATTCAATCAAATCACATTTGAACTTAATTAAATATTTGCATAGGGTTCATAAACAGAATGTAAGATATATTGAAGTGCCTTATTGTATCAGAAAACTTGAGATATTCAATAACTTGAAGGCTACCTGTGTCTAGCTAACTGATTATAATTTATTTGCCAAATTATGGCTATATAGGCCAAGGCTTAATATAATGCTTACCTTCTATTTGACTGTGCCTTGGTACATATCTGACACATAAAATGCTAGTGAGTATGATTGTGTTTAGAACTCAGAAAGGATATTAAAGCCACAAAAGTTACAAGGAAATTGATTGAGGTTTAACCATATTAATCAAAATTATGGCTGTGAAGCCACTCACATTATCCAGAATTACATCTATTATTCCCTTCCAAAACAGGTATCATAAACTAGAAACTATTAAGATGATTTGCATTAATTGACATTTTAGCAAATCATTTTAATTGTCATAGCAAAAGCTGTGGTATAATTTACTACCAAAACTTAACTATCCTGTCAATTTTCCTGGCTGGTCTATGTTATGACTATAGTATGCTGTAAAAGTTAATATCACACCTCTGAAGAAAACATTTTAAGTCTCCAAGGTTGTCAATCTCCCATGTTTCACAAACTCTAGATTCAATTTGGGGGGAAAAAAATCAATTGTTAGAATGCAATCCCTCTTTTCTGACAGCTGTGAACTTTTATTTCTTATTTTTATATTAACTGAGATCCAGGAAGGGTCAGTTGTGGACAATCCACCAACAAAATTCTTTCCTTTGCTTTCCCAACCCAAGATCTTTTATTGAAAAGGTAAACTTCAGTGGCAGTTATTATTTTGTATGCCTGCAGAATAGAAAGCTGAGCACAGCCCCTCACATTGATAGAATATTTCCACAAATCTATGAGACCCCATGTCTTAGAGCCAAAGTTCAAAATATATACTTTTTATGCAGGTATGCTTAATGTTGAATTTAGATAATATTATTAGGTGGCCCTTCCTCTGCAGAATTAGTTTGTATGGTTTTAAGTTCAAATGCAGACAAATCTTGTTTTGCAATGGCTTGAATATATCTGGGAGCTGCTCACATCAGCTATATACAATACTTTCTTTTACACTTTAGCACTTACATTAAAGAGTCACTATAATACAGGTAGTTCTTGACTTACAACAGTTCATTTAGTGACTGCTCAAATTTACAATGGCATTATTTTATGACCATTTTTCACAACTATGACCTTTGCAGCATTCCCATGATGTTTGGCAACTAGTTTATATTTATGACCATTGCTGTGATCCCCTTTTGTGACCTTCTGACAAGAAAAGTCAATGGGGAAGATTCACTTAACAACCGTGTTACTAGCTTAACAAGTGCAGGGTTTCGCTAAAGAAATTTGGCATGAGAAGTTGTAAAATGGAGCAAAACTCACTTAACACATTTTTCATTTAGCAATATAAGCTCTAGGTTCAATTGTAGTCATAAGTTGACAACTACCTATATAACACTGGTGGTATTTGACCGGTTCTGCTCTGTTCTGGAGAGCTGGTAGGAGCAATGAGCAGCGGAGATCAACTGGTTCTCTCCACTGCTCTAATGGCTCTGCTGTTGGGCCCACCTGCCCACCCGGGCTCCCATACTCACCTTTATCCGCTGAATTTGAAGCGCAGCTGCTTTGCGTGGCACAGAATAGTGCCACGTGGCAGCTGCTGAAGTGACCGGGAGATTGTGCAGGCTTGCAGGAGGGAGGTAGAAAGCCTCTGTGCCTGTGCAAATATCTCTGCGCCTGCGCAAAGTGCACATTTGGCACACTTGTATGCAAAGTGCGCATGCACGCAAAGTGCACCCACCAAACCACGTCCACCAAACCGGTGGCAACAATATTTGAATCCCACCACTACTGTATAAGCATTATCTTAACATTGGCAGAGCACTCACAAGTAAAATTCCTGCTGTGGGTAGATCCCTAGCTAAGAAATAAAGACAATTTATTTCTAGGAATAAATAAAGACAATTTCTAGGAATAAATAAAGACAATTTATTGTTCTAGGACCAACTCTCTTCATACTCTACATAAACGACCTCTGTGATCATATTAAGAGCAATTGCGTTCTCTTCGCTGATGATGTAAAGCTGTTCAATACCACAGACAATACTGCTACCCTACAAAAAGATCTTGACTATGTATCAGAATGGTCAAACAAATGGCAACTTCAAATCTCAACAAATAAATGCTCTGTCTTACATATTGGCAAAAAAAATCAGAAAATAAAATACAAGCTGAATAGTCAAGAACTTGTTGATGACCCAAGCTCTGTAAAGGACCTTGGAATACTCACCTCTAATGATCTAAGTGCTAGAGCCCACTGCAACTACATAGCCAAAAAGGCATTAAGAGTTGTTAACCTAATCCTACGTAGCTTTTTCTCTGGTAATATCACACTACTAACCAGAGCATACAAAACATTTGCTAGACCAATACTCGAATACAGTTCATCAGTCTGGAACCCACATTACGTATCTGATATTAGCACAATTGAGAAAGTCCAGAAATATTTCACAAGAAGAGTTCTCCACTCCTCTACTCATTGTAGAATACCTTATGCCACCAGACTTGAAATTCTAGAACTAGAAAACCTTGAATTACGCCGTCTTCGGTCTGACTTAAGCATGGTATATAAAATCATACATTGCAATGTCCTACCTGTCAGTGAATACTTCAGCTTCAACCATAACAACACAAGAGCACACAATAGATACAAACTCAAAGTAAACCGCACCAAACTTGATTGCAGGAAATAACTTCAGCAATAGAGTGGTCAATGTCTGGAATACTCTACCCGACTCTGTAGTTTCTTCCCCAAACCCCAAAAACTTTAACCTTAGACTGTCTACTATTGACCTCACCCCTTTCCTAAGAGGTCTGTAGGGGGCGTGCATAAGCGCACCAACGTGCCTACCGTCCCTGTCCTATTGTTTCTCTTATTCTTTTATTTTTCTTATATGTACCCATTTCATGTATTCACAACTATGTATACACTTATACTTATTATCTTGTAAACAATTGGCAAATCAAATAAATAAATAAATAAATAAAACAAAGGTATGCCTTATTTTTCTCTCACATTTTGAGACCTATAACTAAGTGGTATAAATAGTTTGCCTTATATAATTTTTATTATAATTAGACATTTTGCATTCTCAATGTATTCAATTCAGATGACCTTTTGTCTCTATATATTATGATAGATTCTAAGTATACTTTTTATAATTACTGAAGTTTTTATAATATGTTGTTTTGTTGATTACTGTACACCACGTAGAATTGCTCCTTGAGATGGGCGGCCATATAAATGTGATAAATAAATAAAATATTTTTTTTATATTTTATAATTATTGTTTCTATATATTTATTGTTTTATTGATTGTTGCATCCCACCCAGAGTCACTTCTTGTGAAATAGATAGGCACATAAACAGGATGAACCAATATATAAATGTTTGCTGCCAAATGTATTTCTCTGATTTAGGCTTTTTGTTAAAGACAGATAAATAAATATGATTTTCAAGGCAAATTGAGTTTCCAGTTAGATGAGTGAATAATTTGCCTTCCCTGCAGAAGAGCTTTAGATAATCTAAATTCACCTTTTTAAAATGGGATTTTGTGCACTATGTTTGTGTATGAATGTGTGTGTATATACATACCTTCCTCTAACTTGCAATACAGTAAATACCTATAGGTATTTCACTGTATTTCCTTTTATTACAAATAACTGTAATAGCTACACGGATATGTAGCACATATATGTTTGACCAGCAAACCTGTTTTTAGAATCTGAATTGCTCAGGATGGAGATAACTGAAAATAAATATTGTTGATATACATTTACCTTGCATTAACATTTGACACACATAACTAATTTTAATTGTGTTAGCAAGAAAATGCTTCAAACAGAAAAGCAAAATACATATTAAACCAAAATGGGGCTTCAGAAGGATAAGCTAATATCATTTGAGTGTTTTCCTGTGTATTACGTAGATAGTAAACTGTTTTGCACTTCCAGCTATTTTAAACATCCGAGAGGCTCCAATAAATGTGAAAAATGGTACTGTATACAGTTAGTGTCAAGATAATAAGCGACATACTTGATATATTCTAAGTCAATTGATTTCTTAATGTGGCATACTCTTTATTTCAAAGTTCTTGCAAATATTTCCTACCTTAATGATAATAATTATTTATTTAAAGAAACACTGATTCTAAATAGCTCTAGAACCAGTAAAAACACATTGCAACACTGACAGTCATTTGAGAATTCTGAGCTGCTGAAACATCTGGGCTGAACTATTAAATTAATAGATGCTATTGGTTATATTGCCATTTTGCAACATTAGGCAATCCACATGTTTTAGCCATGCTCCAAATGGTTTAATATGTCCTTTATTTCCATTCCTGAAATGGGCATCTGTTTTAGAGATTGACCAATAAATAATAGCTATCCTGTCACAAGTTCAGCACCCATCCGGAAAGAAATGATATCTCTCTGGGTGGATGTTGTAAATTTGTACATTCCTTAAAGTGATTAATTTAGTTATCTGCACATTAGTCATTCCACCACTGTCCAGTGGAACAAGCCACTGCAGTCATCTGGGAATTCATGCATTAGGAACTCAGGTATGTGGTTGATGACACAAATCTAGAAATAACTGCTGTAAGCTAATAATTCCTTGAAATGTGTGGACAGCTATATGCATTTTGCAATTTGCTCCCCAAAAGCCATTTCTTTTTCCCTGATGGAACTTTGCAAAGTGTCTTTAAAATGCCAGCTGTGTTTTCTGTGTACCTTTTGATGAGGTGACAGTACGAGAAAAGTGAAAAGTGATTGCTCATGATGGCTTCAGAAGAAGATGAACTTTCCCTTCTCTTCCCAATGGACATGCAAATAGAATCAAGCCCTTCTCCACATTACCTTTAAACATCTACCTGTAAGCAGTATAACACCACAAAAGATAGTATCTGATTGCTGTCTCTGACTGATAATAACTAAGGTTTGTCTCTCTGTTTCCTGCATTGGTCAAGGTTTTATTTTCCCCCCCCTTTTTTTTTTGGTTTTTTAAATTTTTTTATCTGTGAATGCAGCACGACTTTTAAAGAATGAGCTAGCATTATGGAAAAAAAAACTTTAAGGAAAATGACAATATTGCATTGTAACCTGAATAGAATGAGGTGATGGGTTAATTTTCTTTTATAGTTTAGCAGTTAAGGGCAAAATGACTTTAGCTCCTAGTTAGATTCCGTTTTCCAATTATTTTTGTTTAGGTTTATATATCTGCAGGACATGATTGCACAAACTTATGTTTTCCTAGGTATTGTATTACTCTGAATCTAAATATTTCTCTAAATATGTCTCCATATTTAACCATGCACAAACCAATAACATTTAACGAAGCCATAGTGCACCAAAGCTGAAATTGAAATCAAGAGATAATTTATATAAAAAAAATACTATGCAATTACTTTTTAAAAAAGGAAAAATTTACATTGCACAGGCAATGTAGAGATGGGACTAGTGGCTATGTGGCTAAATTTGTAGGACAGATGTGCAATGCCACCTAAGGGGAAGGGGAGAGAAAGAAATGCCAGATGGAAACAGATAACAATACTACACACCTGGATAGCAATACTACAGCAAAATAGGCTATGGAATTCACAAAGGAAGGCAAGGGTTGTTTGGGATTAGATTAGGGCGCATATTTTATATGCATCACAATATTTTACTCATAGTCCAAAGGACAGAGCTTGTGATGTGATGCAGCAATGGGAGTTTCATCATTCTAAGAAATGTAGAAGCCTCTATATTTGGACATGCATGATTGCAGATACCAGTCTTGTGTGTTTTATCATGATTCATGGACACGGGGATGGATCATGCATTCCATTGGATCACAATATTGCAATTCATGTTTCTTTCTTCTGTCCTTCCCTCCCTTTCCTACCCACAAACCTCTACTGCCCCATTGTTGAACACTCATTCAAATTTACCCATCTCATTCTGAAAGTTTCTAATATCTTCTATCTGTTTTGTAGCTTTTTTTTTGTATTGATTGGCTGGCAACATTGTGTTTCCTGTATTGGAGGCTTTTAGTGCGGCTTGGCTCCGAGTAAATGGACGGCTATCATTTATTAGGAGCCAAGCTGCACTAAAAGCCTCCAATACAGGAAACACAATGTTGCCAGCCAATCAAGACAACAACAAAAAAAGCTACAAAACAGACAGAAAGTATTAGAAACACCATCAAGCAGAACACAGCAAACTCCAAGACCAATAAACACAGACCAAGACTCCCAGCCAATCAGGATGAAGAAAAATCCATTCTGTCACAGCAGTAGGCTAGCATCAAATTTAAAACAGAAACAGCTGTGAAAGTCTGACTCACAGATGAACACAATACACAAGCCTGATAATGGCAGATGAGATTCTGCCGAAACGTTGCTACAACTTTAAAAGCACAACTATAATGATGTGGGAAAATACCTGAACAAAGCTGAATACCATACATATAAATACCCGTGAAAACTTAAGAAAACATATATACACACGCGCGCGCACACATACACACACACACACACACACACACACTCATTCTTTCATTTTTCTTGTTATCGGACATTGCTATAGTGCCAGAAAATATTAGCCTATTCTTTCCCTGTATCATCAGTTCCATCATGAAAACTTCAGCCTTAAGATATTGCTGAAATCCTAATCAAGCAGATGATGATATAGGCTTTGCATTAGAAACTAAAGTAAACAAACAAACAAATTAATGTAGTTCTGCAACAAATAAAGTGATTGTATGATTATTTTTTTTCATTCATATCAACTATTTATTATTAGTTCAATTTCAGGTACAACATGTTTAAGGACTATTTTAATATAAAATAAAAGTGAAAAATGTGCAGTTTTCTGCAATAAATGGATGGTACTAAAATAGAAATAAAATATGTCTGATCTTAATGGATTTCACTAATCCTAGGAATTATAAATTTATTTACCCACTAGAAACCCTTTTACTTTTTATATTAGCTTTAAAGATTGGCTGTTCAGGAATTCATAATTTTCATAATCATGTTCCTCCTACAGGTTTAGGTAGGTTTCTTAAGGATATGCAAAAATATAATTTTGCAAAGAGATTATAAGCAAAAATGATTCTATATACAAAATCCAAACTAATGCAACTCTTCTAATCATGGATATTAATATGAAAAAGTGATTGAACTGCTGATGGGGAACAGTTTTTGTGGCATCTAAAAAGCAATATTTCCTTGACCCCATTGTTATTGCAATTCTAAATAATATGGTTTGAATATGATGCTGGATGCTGAATAATTACAATCTCTCTATATATTTTTAAAAGAAACATGCTTCGCATGTATTGTTACTGCAGAATTCACACAATTCTAATGTATTTATTTACTTCTTTATTAAACATATTTCTATGCCAATGCAGTCTAACATTCTTACAGCTTACATAGAAAAAAATTGTGCTGTTTAAAAGACCACGATACAGTCTTAAAATTCAGGAATCATATAACAAACAATAAAGCAACACAATAAAACAACAGTAGTAGTCATAAAAAGGAAAATAAAAATACATATGGCACCATCAAATCAGGAAAAAGCTCCCTAGAACAAGCCGGCTTCCTTTTTCCCCCAAAAAATCAGCAAAGAGAAAATGAACTGGATTTCCACAGGAAAACTGTTCCACAACATTGACATTCTCGTGAAGAAGTAGCAATGAATTCCTTGATTCTGATAGAAGAGAATATTGGTACTTCAGGGCTGAACAGAGCACTGATGATGTTATCTAGTTTGGTAATGAAACGTCTACAAGAAAACCACCAAGGTCAGAGAGCCCCAAGTCCTTGATTCAGCTTCCTCCTCCAAAACCTAAAAGTGTGATATTTGTATCAGTTTCTCCCTGGTTGATCTAATCAGTCAGGCTGATAATCACTCTTATGGCAGTTTTCAGACACTAAATATGAGTATTTTGCCAATTAAGTTTTTTGTAACATAGAATAGTTTATCACTTCAATCTAAGTCAATTGACCAATATATGGAAACAAATTTCTTCATTTCTGCAATGTGTTACCATACCTTATCTTCTGTTTTCAGAACTGTGATTTCCTGAACCCCAGACTCTAAATGGCTTTAGGGAAAAAAATAAATTTTGTCCAGTTAAAATTGGATTCCTAGCTTTGAATGTTCTTTTGAAGACTTCAATTTTCTTGACTTCTGGCTATCCAGAGGTACATTGATTGACATCATGGAAAAAGCCTATGATTGAATGCTTAGACAGCTGGTAGTAGAAAGTAGGCCTTTCTACAAGCATTTGAGGATGCACATATTAAATTAGATAATTGGACTAGTTGTTTATTTATATCTGAATTTTTCAGAGTCTCAAGTAGAATAAAGCTTTCACATTCATAGTAAGTGATTCCTCAAAGTGGTCAATACGTAATTCTACTGTGTATAGTAAGCAAATACTTTGAGCAAATAAACAAAAACAGTAAATGAATGCCACTGAAAATGAATTAAGAAAGTGAAAATGAGTCTGGCAAATAACTTTTTAAAAGGTTTGCAATTTATTTATGTGTGGCAAATCATTTTTAAGAGTTTATAATTGCATTTACATTTATTCTTTTTGTCAAAATGCATTGCTTTGCATATTATGCTTTGTGTATTAGGATCCTTTTAATATTTTATACCCACAAATACACAGTGCCACATATCAAATCTCATTGGCTTAGCCGACCCAATTTTTTTCAGAACAGATCTTTGAAAACAATAAAAATCATGGAGTTGATATATTGTGAAACAAATTGTATAGCTACTGCATGGATGAGTGGATAGAAATTAAATGAATAAATCTATTACAGATTTTTTAAGGACTATAGAGATATTATTCTGCTATTCTCTTTATTCCTAGCCTAAGTTATTTACAAATTGGAGGTTTATAAGTTTACACAACTCTGAGTTGTTATTGAACTCCAACGTTTGATAAGTGGCCATATACAGAAAAGGTCAGCTGATTGCTCCATTTGTAGGATTGATCAGTTTACCACAAGTAATTCATTTTATGCTCACTTCATTATTTGTCAGCTGTGAACAGATGAACTTGACCTAGAGCATGATTGGCTGCAAGATGTTTTGGTTTTGTTCTGAGTGAAAAGCAAAACTGAGTTATATGGATTGTGTGAACTGGCACATAATTATTGTTGGAATAATTTTTGTACTTGAAAACTAATACTTGTATGTTGTTTTTTTCTCTTCCCTCCCAATCCATTTTCCTTTCAATTTGTCTGCCATACAGTACTAGGAATTGTAAACTTGAAGACAAGGAGAATCTACCTGCTTCTTTTTGTACGCTGTTCTGGAAAGCTTTCTTTTAGATGGAGCTTTAAGTAAAGAAACACATATCAGTGTCTGCTTTTGTTGTCAATAATCTTAAGGAGTTGGTCTTCATAGAAGGAGAATGTTTGAGCTGAAGATATATTTTTAGTCTATTTTTGTATTTCATAGTGTTTACACACACACACATATACATAGTATTTGGGGGCATGATGGCTGAGCAGTTAAAGATGCTGAGCTTGTCAGCTGGAAAGCTGACAGCCTGGGTTCGAGACCTAGATGTCCCACATCAGAGTGAGTTTCCATTCCTTGTCCTAGCTCCTACCCTTGTAGCAGTTTGAAAGCATAGAAATGTGAGTAGATAAATAGGTACAACTTTGGTGGGAATGTAACAGCATTCTGTGTGCTTCAGTATATAGTCATGCTAGCCACATGACCACAGAAAATGTATTTGAACAATGCTGGCTCCCTCAGCTAAAAAACAGAGATGAACATCCCCCTAAAGTCAGACACGACTGGACAGGGAAATCTTTAGTATTTGTTACTGCCTTTAAACCTTCGTGATGAAATTCCGATCTATAAAAATGATAGCTACATTATTATAAGAGAAATTATAAGATTAGCATTATAATAATAAAACATTTGGAGTGTCATTTGAAAACTAATCAGCATTGACACAATCCCCATCAATAAATTGCAAAAACCATCGAACAATAATATCTCCTTATCCCAGGCCAATTGCAAGGATTGAATAGGTGGGTGAAAATGCCAAATCCAGTCTAAATCTTGATGACAGTGTGACAAACTGTAATAATACTGAAGAAGAAGTTAAAGTGCTGTAGGATTTTAGAATTCAAACCAACAGGGATGTATCACATAACAACGGGATTCAACAACTGTCGATAAGAAAGACAAAAAAAGTCTGGATAGTGGATGTAGCAGTAGCTAGAGACAGCTGAACAGAAAAGGAAGACCTGGAGAAGATAACAAAATAGAAGGACCTGCAAATAAAAATAGAATGACTGTGGAAAAAGGAAGCAAAGGTAGTACCAATAGTAGTAGGTGCTTTGGGAGCAATCCCAAAACAACTAAGCGCCACATGAACACTATCAGCAATTGACAACTTCACCATCAGTCAATTACAATAGGCAACTTTACTTGGAACAACTTACGTCTTGAGATGATAACTGTAACATTATCAAACATCGATATCTGTCTATCCCAGGTTCTTGGGAAGGACTCAACAGGCAGACAAAAATTCCAAATCCAGTTTGAACATCTGGCTGACTGTGTGATGAATGACAATAAGAGCAAGCTGTGTGAACTAATACAATCATGTCCAGAACTGAAAAAAAAAATGATTCAAAGTGTAGATTATGCTAAGAAGCAGAAGAAACAGTAGATCATACAGCTTGTGCAAGAAGATTACACAAACTGGGTATAAACAATAATGTAGCACAGTCTACTACACAGTTTATTCTACTAGCTGTAGCTTTTCTTTTTTTAAATTTGCTTCTCACTAAATCTATGGTGCATAACCAGTGGTTCACAAACTTTCTAAATGTGTAAATGAGGGATGATATCTCTAAAATATTCCATTATGACTTCAAGCATCCATGAGAAAACAGCAATTTCAAAGCTGATGATGTTTCAGCATACAAATAGCATTGCTTTCCATGAAAGGGGATTAGAGCAATCATCTGCTTCTTTGAACTCAACCAACGGTATTGTGTTGACTAGTGCATCACCCTTAAATAAAAGCCATGCGAGAGGGTGTAAAATCTCTTATATTGTAATATAGGTAAGTAGATATTCACTGGAAATAGTATCAATTTTTAAAAAGGGGAGATTCTGATTAAAGGTGGGGGGACATAATTTACCCTAATGGGAAGGTCTGGAAGAAGATACCCAAGATCAAGAAAAATCTATGATGTTCTATCCATCTAAAGACTGAAAAAACAGAAAAAATATGGAACATAATTTTTAAAAGCACCCTGAGTATAGAGGAGAAATTGTGGTGAAGAAAAAGCATTGATTTTAATTTGTTGAATTTCACTGATATTCTTCTATGCATCATACAGAGGCCACCAAACTGAAATCAATAGATGTTACACAGTGTTTTAAAATATTGTTGAGGCACTTTTATTCTTTTAATTTTAGTGTGGTTGTTATAATGTTCACAGTGAGTTGGAGCAATAGAAACTGATGTACTGAAAAACTCTGAATTGGGCAGAAAATTCACTTCATGCTTTTTCAAAGCCAGATGACGTGAACGTTCAAGATGACAAAGCCTCTGGCAAATGCATTGTGGTTGTGTGTGTGTGTTCTTTCCTGCTAATTTGTACTGGAGGAAATTTTCATTTTCAGGAAATTTTCATTATCTTGCCCCCACCTGCAGGGCTTGGGGATGAAACTAAATTGGAGAAAGATGTCTAGAAAGAAGAAATTCCATTGTACCTTGGGGTTTTGAAATGCATTTTATTTTTGTGAGTTAAGATAACTTTTGCATTCCTCATTAGTTCTGGAGTAAAACAAAGCTACAGGTCAGGGACTGGGTCAGCCTAATGAGGAAATAAAACATGTTGTTCACTGCAAGCCCCCGATTCATTTGCTTTGTAGAAGTGTGTTGTAACTTATGCCTTATTTATGCTGAATCATTTTGCCTTGTGGAATTACAGAGCTGTAATGGAAAACTTTCCTTTCCTTTCCTTTCCTTTCCTTTCCTTTCCTTTCCTTTCCTTTCCTTTCCTTTCCTTTCCTTTCCTTTCTTTCCTTTCCTTTCTTTTCTTTTTCTTTCCTTTCCTTTCCTTTCCTTTTTTTTTTTGGCTTCCTGCTGCCTAATCTGAGAAGAGAAAGGTTTATTTTGAACAAGAGTTGTTCTGAATGAATGATCCATCCCAAATGGAAGTTGATATTTCTTCTGCCCTGAAAAACGGGTGTGTGGGTGGGAGTGAAGAGCTGTGCTACTTGGGATCTTGTTTTATTAGTTCAAAGAGTTTCTTGCTGCATTAAATAAAATCATGTTTTTTAATATACGAATAAAGTTTAGCTGGATATTTAATTGCATAGCAGGGAGACTAGCTTCTAATAGAAGGAAGAAGACAACCAAAAGTTGGGAGTGGGTAGATTCCAGTTCTTGTTCAGCCTTGTTTTTTGCAATAACTTTTCTATGCTTTATTCTTATAAAAAATGAGGTGGATGTCTCAATTCTGAAACTGGCTTGATTTCATATATTTGTATTGGTTAATGGTCATCCAGTTCATTCAGATCAAGGGTGCCAGAGTAAAATAGCAATGTACTTGATGTTCTATAATTAAAAGTTGTGTGGTGCCTTAAGACTAATAGTTCAATAATGTTTTGAGAATGAAACAGTGCTCCAAATGCCAAATTTATAAAAACTGACAAAAAAGGAGCCTCAGAGTCACCATGGGAAGAACTGGGTGAACACCTATCTAGATATTTCTAATTTAGTGAGTAAAACCCTGCCAACCTATCTACAAATACCTAATGTTGGAAAATGAAACAATTGCTAACAAAAAACAAAAGGTGAGTCACAGCAAAGAATCTTCACCAGAAAGAAGTCACCTAGACATCAGGTAGAGTAGAGGTATCCAACCTTGGCAACTTTAAGACTTGTGGATTTCAACTCCCATACTGGCTGCAGAATTCTGGGAGTTGAAGTCCACATGTCTTAAAATTGCCAAAGTTGGACACCCTTGCCATAGAGACTAGAGGTGTGTCTGGCTGTGTGTTTGCAAGTTAGAATATCAAACTTCAATTTTCCAGCACACTCTCTTGAAAGAAGTAGCTCTTGCTCATGTTCTGCAAATCTTAACTATTCAAGATCTGACCTTGGCTGGTTAATATTAGATGAACCATTATGTGGTACACATACCAAATAAGGAACTAATGAAATAACATAGCTTGAAATCCCATAGATTGCCAGAGGACTTAGCGTGTTTCTGGAGGTATGCTTCCATACACTAATTCTCCACTTTACATTTTAAACAAAGTTGCAAGGAATATTTTCACATGATAAGGAAAGTTAGACTGTAATTTCTAGATGACAGATCTGGTGCAACACAAAAGAGCAAATTTACTTGAGTGGTCATTAAAATAAAATATATGCACTTATACATACAACATACTTATACAGAGATGGGGACTGCCTTTTTCTAAAATCAATCAATGATTCAATCTAAGACTAATAGGTAAGCACACACTATTAAACCCACCATTACACATCATATGAAGTTCCCACTGTTTTAACAGAAGTTTTGCCTACAAAGAAACACTAACAAAGAACAATATGTCTACAGGGTCCAATTTGGGTTGGTCATCAGGCACACTCTTCTAGAGAGAAGTTTCCTGAAGATGGGTTCCAGTACAAGTCTGAAAGCTCGGAGGACAAAATCGCTGGTCCCGGTGACCAACCCAGATTGGATCCTGCAACATTATCCTGGGACATGTATATTTGCCTTCATTCATGAGTATGTCTATAGATTGTGTTCATTCTGTGTGCTTAATCAAGTTAAGGACCTAGCAAATAGACCTTGAATATTTTTTGCTATTTAGCATGCTTTATAAATCCAGCCTATTTGGTTAGTTTGCAATTGAATGTGTTGTACAAACTCAGACAATGGATTAATTCAATCATGAGATTTGAATTAACACAGGCATCACTTTACAGAGCCTTTGTCAATCTATCAAAAAATTGAAGTTGCAACAGGTTAAATTAGGAAATAAACAATGGTCAGCAGCAAGGGAAATCAATTGGATAATGCAAATGTAAGTCCAAAGACCTGGACCTTAGTAACCAGGACTTAACTACAAAAGGCAGGATAATAGCAAACATATCCATATAATGCATGGATTAATAGCAAACATATTCTGAAGATTAGTATATTCCACACAAAAGGCTACAAAGGAGAGCTACCAGATCTGGGATGCAAAATCCTCTATAAACAGTAGATGGCAGCAAACGTTTGATTTTTTTTTTCTATGTACTTTTTTTAAAAACTGCTATCATCTCAAGTTTTGCAACCTAAATCTATAGACCTATTTTAGGCTCCTGCCTTTAAAGTAGTTGTCACCAACCAGTGAGCTGGGAACCACTGGTGGTCAGTGAGAAAATGTTGGTGGTCCACAGAGAAATGTCACCCCCCCAAAGCACCCCCCCAAAGCAATTAATCCAGGCTGCGTGGGAACATAAGGCTGCGCCACCCACATGGCCCATGGTAACACAAGGTTTACATTGCTTGTATTGCTAACAACACGAGGTAGTGAGGGGAGTGGGGAAAGGGCGGAGGTGGGGAACTTGCCCCACTCACCCCATGTGCCTGGCCTGGCCACTGGGCTGCTTCTCTGTGCTTCTGTCTTCTGCTTTTGGCTGCACGCAAGGAAAGCAGCAAAAGTCTTTCTTCTTCTCCCCCAAACTCCGCCAGAAATGAGTCTTTGGGACCCTGCAAGGCATCCTGCTCCAAGAGGCTGCACTGGCAAAGATTCATTTTTGGTGGAGTTTGTGGGAGAGAAAGAAAGACTTCTGCTGCTCCTGCTGCTTTCTTTGCATGAAACCAAAAGTCTCTCTCTCTCTCTCTCTCTCTCTCTCTCTCTCTCTCTCCCTCTCCCTCTCCCTCTCCCTCTCCCTCTCCCTCTCCCTCCCTCCCTCCCTCCCTCCCTCCCTCCCTCTCTCCCTGAGAACGGAGCTGGAGACAGTATCCTGCGATCCCAAATAAAGAATGATCAATCAGTAGGAAAACGGGGTGGGGAATTTTCCTGAAGACTTTTTTGGGGATTTCCCCAGGGTTCCTGGTCTATGGGATTTAAAATTATGAGTTTAGTGGTCCCTGAGGTCCAAAATATTGGTGACCCCTGCTTTAAAGGCCATCTATAAGCTACTGAAGAATACCTGATAAAGACTGCTCCTTAGAAAAAGTCCTTATTCCTCCATAAAATTGTTATTTCAAAAAGGACTGTCTTGAAGTTGAATATCTCCCTACCCCACTTCTCTGATCAACCTGTACCTCTTTTGGATGCATGGAGAGTAGAATTGAGACTTCATCTCTGTTCAAAGACTTCTTAACAGCTTCTTAAACTCTGTAGGAAACACCTAGTCTGCTCTGATTCATCCTCTAAAGAAGATTTATATCCTTTGATGGAAACTTATCTGACCACTTCTAGATAAAAGAGAGAAAAATCAAGTGCCCAGCCAGGCCAATGCAAAATTATTTTTAAAACCTTTCAGTAGCTGCAATACAACACAAAGATTGAATTTAAAAAATCATCTAGGGCTTTGTATTTTTTGGGTGGGGGCATTATGTAAAAACAAGTTATTTACTAATTCTTTACTGCATTTCATCCCATTATAGCAGTTCATTGTTTGCACAAAAGCATTGTAAAAAGTGTTGTTGATAATATATTTAGCAAAATGGAATATCCTTGTACAGAGTAAAATATTTTATTTACATCTTATTGTGTATTCTTTAGTTTCTCTTCTTGCTGTCTTGCTGTAGTTTTCAGTACATTCACAGGAAGACACTTGTATTTCCCTACTTATCCTTGTGAATAATCATTTTGAAAATACTCTGTTTCCCTGGTATGTACATTCATTTATGAACACGTAAGCATGTTAATTTCTGCAAACTGAAACAGTTGTGTCAAACATTTTCAAAAGACTGCACAAACATTATCTCAAATGGCCTTTATGTTTAGTGAAAATGAAGATTTTGTATCCCTGGTTCCATCATATCCTAAAGGTTACAGAAGTCATGTTAGAAGTCCATTATCGGTCAGATGTGGTTGTTCTAAGAGCTAGGACTTATACACCATGCTCATTTGCAATATCCATATAACAATGTAGTTCTTGAATAATTGATCTTATATATAATGAATCTCAGCCACTCAAAACAAGCAAAGTTGGGAGGAAAATTGGTGAACAAAGGGAATAATAATTTCAAATTGCATTTGACATACAGGAATAGTCTATATATAATGAAGTTTTATCTTGGGAGCACATGCATTAAGTCTCATATTTTCTTATTTTGACTTTATTGGCATTAAGGGAAGAGAATATCTGATGAATAAACTATGTGCTTATTTTCTCAGGTTCTAGATGCGATTTCTTATGCATGGAAGTAGGAATTTGAAATCCAATCATCCAGAATAATCACACACAAGCTTTTATTGAGAACTAAATCATTCAACTGTCATTAAACTGACCAATGGTTCAACTTTATCTTTACTAATATACCCATTGATAGGAAATGGAAAATTGATATTTATCCTCAGTATGTATCACTGTGTCATTTTGAAAATGTAATAAGTGAAGTTAGAAATTATTATTATTAGAACTTTGATTGTAGTTCATTTAACATATTTTCAATCTATGAGATGTTGAATTCTCTGCTTTGAACCTGGCCGTCTAACATGATGTTTCTCATGATAGCCCATTCTTAATCCTATGCAACAAGCAATAGCTGCATTATGAAATGCATGATAATCAAATAAATGAAAATGCTTCTACAGAATTCCAAAATTTCAGCTTTGTGATAAGGGAGGTTTTCAAGCGTTATGGCTTAGTTACATCATTTGACTTCCCAGTACTAACAATTGATAATTGTCCCTAACGAGTTGTCTCACTTTCATAATTAGGCTGTGAAGAAATTGGTCTTTCATCCTTTTAATGACAAGGACAGTTTACTCATTCTCAGGGTGACTGACTTTGTAGCTTGACAAAAAGACCAAGTTATTTTTGAGCCATCCTGCTTCAAAGCGGTAATGGCCACATTTTGAAAAAAGCCACATAAAGTTCAGACGCCAAAGAAACTAAACTGGTTATGCATACAACATAATCCCATATAGATTCTGAAATAGGAAAAGGAAACTGATCTATATTAGAATTTTTTAAACATTATTTTACCTGACTTCCAAAACTGACCTGAGTTCTACTCTTCTCAGCTGACCATTATGATTGGAGACTGTATGGAACTTAGTGGAATCTCAAAAGGTTTTTTTCAAAAGGCAACTAGACTTTTTTCCTTGAGGAAGAAGAACAAAATGTGTTTTTTTTTCATCTGAGAAACTTCCTCAGTTGTGATGGATGGGGAGAATGGAAGTATAGGCACTGACAATTGACACTAAATGGAGTGGGGGAGGAAATAGAAGGATAAGTCCTGACCAGATGGGTGGGGGGACAGAAGAATTGGTGGTGGTGGTGGAAATGGAGAATCTCCACTGACAACTCGGTGGAATGTTATCAGGTAGAGCAAGACTGAGGCCAGTAGCCCTTACAAATTTCCCTTTCAAGTCACAAAAGACATCTCCTCTGTCCGGAGAGGTTGCCAGGTGCTGATGGAATGACAGATGAGTAATTTTAGAATGAGGAGTTATGAAAATGAAGATGAGTACAATTAAAATTAATTAAAATAATTAGTTCCCTTCTTTTTTGCTTTTTTTTTTTTTTTTTTGTTAAAGAAGCTGCTATAAAGATCATAAATGCTTTTTTTCAGATGTTCGGGTTAGAAAACTTCCTGGCTTTATAAACAAATTGTACAATTTCTATTAATGTGTATCTCTCTCTCTTTTCTGATATGCCTTTTATAGATTCCACCTCCTTTTCTTCCACCTCTCTTTTTAGGAATGCCAACTAAACAGCTCACATATTGGTCATGGCACTGAATTATTTTGATGAGTTATTTCCCTTTATTACTATTCAGTCCATTTCTGACTAGAGAATGAGGATATTTTATGAAGGCAATAAAATGCAGGTTTTGAAAAATACAAGGGCTCAGGAGAAAAAGGCAAGGTTGCATATTTCAAAGCACTATTAAGCTCTTTTGCATGTTTTATGCCAGTCTTTCATTATGATTCTTACTATTTTTATTTTACTATTATTTACATTCAGATGTTCTATCCTCACAGTGTAATATGAGTGAGATACTTGGGAGCTACACTGTATCACTTCTCCTAATAATACGGTATTAATACGGTATATAAATATCAATCTAGAAGAGGTTTTTGTTAACTAGATCTCAGCAATTACTGCTCTCATTATGTGCTGGCAGGCTTCTGCATTTAAAACTCCTAATCAGCATGACCATAACTGGCTAAACCTGGATGGAAATATTCTTGACAAAACATCTTTCCTAGCATCAAACAGAGAAATATTTGCCAGTCTGTTAGCTGTTTCACTTCAGGAGTAGGTCTTACAGACTGCTTAATTCACAATTGTGATTGAATCAAGCATGGGGGTGACAGAAAGAATTATTTGATGAAAGTGGAAAAGAGGTATTAATATAGACGTTAAGGAACAGTTGTCATAAATGTGTTGTCTATCTCAGAGGTGGTATTCAGCAGGTTCTGACCAGTTCTGGAGAAACAGTAGCGGAAATTTTGAGTAGTTTGGAGAACTGGCAAATACTACTTCTGACTGGCCCCGCCCCCATCTATTATCTTCATCCCGAGTTCCAGCTGATCGGTTGGGTCTTCTTTTGTTTCCCTGCAAAGGAAAACAGAGCTGGAAAGCAGGTTAGTGGGATGGGGATGGAATGGGATTTTGCAATATCCTTCCCCTGCCACGCCCACCAAGCCATGCCCACAGAACCGGTAGTAAAAAAAAATTGAATCCCACCACTGATCTATCCGTTTTGTTCAAGGTAATATTTTCTACTAATCACAGAATGTAGCATTATTTGCTGTTATAGCAAAAGTTTTGTGATATCTTACTACAACATCTTATTTATATTATAGTGGTGACCAAGAATTCATTGGTAAATCAATAATGATTTAGCAATAATGAAGAGTTATTGTTATAAAATATTTATAATTTTATATTTATAAAATATAAACATTTTCCATCTTAGTTTGTACCTTTAGTTTGTATTTTAATTTGTTTTAATTTTCTTTTCCCACCTAAGCTTAAAGATTGTTTGTTAAAGGTAAAGATAGTAAATAAATAAATTCTTTTTTTCTCCCTTTCTACCTATTTCTCATCCATACACATGAAGTCTGACTTTTTTTCCCCCTACCTGTTCAGAAACATTGCCTGGAGGAATTGTACATAAAGCTAAAAGAAACAAAAAAACAGCCACATTTCTAGACCAGAGGTTACATTCCCCCACAAAAAAATTGTTTTATCCTCCAAGGGCTTCAAAGGCCACCCTAGTCCCATGGTGATGTATCTTAAAATCATTTTTCAGAGAGAGCTTTTTATCTTTAAAAAAGAACATAAAAGCACTATACGCCCTTGAGACACATCTTCAATATTATTTTGTTAAGGTTGAAGCTAAAACAAATGGTATATTCAGAATAGAGTTGGAAGGGACCTTGGAGGTCTTCTTATCCAATCCCCTGCACAAGCAGGAGGTCCTATACCATTTTAGACAAGTGGTTGTCCAGTCTCTTCTTAAAAAAACTTTCTACAACATGAAGCCTCCACAATTTCTGAAGGCAAGCTGTTTTGCTAGTTAATTGTTTTCACTGTTAGGAAGTTTGTCCTTAATCCCAGGTTGCTTGATTAGTTTCCATCCATTGTTTCTTGTCCTGCCCTCCAGTGCTTTGGAAAATAAATTGACCCCCTCTTCTGTTGGTCTCATGTATCTCGCTCAGAGCCCAACACATCGCTGGGGCTGCCGGACTGATGGATGTATGGATGACTGTCTCTATGCTGAATTTTTCAGACAGGAGACAAGAGGCATGGGAGCCGCCCAGAACTGTGTTCGTTGTAATGCCATGGATGCCACCCTCGCTAGACAGCTGCAAGGTACATGGACACTAATCAGTCATCAGTCTTATTTCTGGGTTGCGCATTGATGTAAACCATGATGTGGGGATTTGGGGATATCAGTTGGTGGAGGAAAGCAACCTCCCATTGTGACAAGGGAAAGCCCTTTGAATCCGGCACGAAAGAAACCCAGCATCTACGGCGGGTCCGAAGCTGTGACAGCCAGCTGCGATCGGGAAGCAGGAAAGTAGATCAACGCAAGACATCAGAAGAAGAATGGCAGACTGGGGAAGTTTTTGAGACGTGAGAGAAGAGAGCCCTGTGAAAGACTTTGAGAGAGGGAGTCTCCGGAGAGAGTAAATACAGCGGCTAATTGGCGGGGATAGGGAGAGGAGGAAACAGAACAGTTTGACAGCTGAGAGAGAGCACCGCAGAAGAAAAGATTGAGACTCTGTGAATAAAAACTTAAAATTTCTACGATTTGGATTGATTACTAGTAGAGCAGAAAAGAGACATTAGAGAGAACAATTGGAACTTTAATGGAGAACTGTAGTTGAACGGAGAGTGGAACCATTTTGATAGAAAGTTGTGACTGTGCAAATTGAGAGTGAAAGTGACTAAGTAGTTAAAGACAACTGGGGAAACAGGAAATGAGGAAAGTAATGTGACGGTGTGCAGAAGAAAGGGAAAGAAAGAAGAAAGAAGAAGAAAGCTGAATAATTTCTAAGTATTAAATTCAAAAGTGTATATGGAAAAAAAAATCTAAAGCAATATATATATATGTTATGTCCCACCTTCTAAAATAAACAGTTAAGGCTGAAAGCAGCAGTCCTTGTAAAGAAAGGCAGCAAACAGGAAAATGTTATGTCCCACCTTTTAAAGTAAACAGATAAGGCTGAAAGCAACAGTCCTTGTAACGAAAGGCAGCAAACAGGAAAATGTTCACAGATAGCTCCAATAAGTAAAAGTTCCAACGAACTAAATCCAAGACTCAACAAGATTCTTCAGATCAAAATCCTTCACAAAATAATTCCAATAAGTAGAAGTTCCAACGAATTAAATCCAAATCCCAACAAGATATTTCAGATCAAAATCCTCCAAACTGTGCTCTTCAGTTCTCCTTGCAAATAGACACTTTGTTCCGGACAAAGTGCAAAGTCATATCTCTCCCTTTATAGAGTAACTAATTAGTCTAATTGCTGGTCTGCTCTCCTACTGTATCCTCGTTGGTTCCTCCTTGTCAGGAGACGTCTTGTCCTGACATCTACCCAGCAATCATCCAAATTATCATCTTCTTCACCTGAAGATATCATTGGTTCCTCATTATCACCCGTTCCCGGCTGACCACCTAATTGAAGGGTGGAGGAGTTTGAAGGTTCAAGCCGATCTTGCAAATCAAATGCATTCATCTCCTCCTCATCGTTAGAACTTGCTGATTCATATAAGTCCTCCTCACTGGAGCTGTCATTCAAAAACCTGTAGCAGATGCCGGAATCACAACACTATCCCTCACCGCAGGGCCCTTCCCCGGGTCTGGCGATCCGGATGCGGTTCGAAGGGAAGCGTGCATGAAAGTCTCGAAGCAGATCCGAAGCATGAAGTGTAGACGCATCCGTCCAGGAACAAACCTCCGAGTCATCTACCCTCCTCCTGACCAAATACTGGAAGCGACCTTTGAGCCAACGGGAATCAAGGACGTCGACCACCGTATCGTCAACAGCAGGCTCCTCAGAAGGCAATGATAACAGACCCGGTTCAGCAGAATCATGTAATCGACAAACAGAAGAATCAGGAATCAAAAGAGATCGATGAAAGACGGGGTGAATACGCATGGATCGTGGCAAAGTGAGGCGGTATGCCACGGGATTAATAACTGCCTCAATCGGGAACAGACCAATAAACCGATGATCAAGTTTTCTAATAGGGCGATCGACCTTCAGATGTTTTGTAGATAGCCACACTTTATCACCCACAACTAACGGAGGTGTATCTCGGAGGACCGATCTGCAAACCGCTTATAATCTTCTTTTGCCTTGTTCAATTGTTGTATCAGTAGACGGCGAACTGCGTGTAGTTCTTCCAAAAACTCTCGGGTCTCAGGAACCGGGAATCCATCATAGTTAATGGGAAGAAACGCGGATGATAACCCATATTTGCAAAAATGGCGTGACACGGGTGGAGGTATGCTGCGAGTTGTTAAACACGAATTCTGCTAACGGGAGGTATTTCACCCAATCGTTTTGTCGCAAATTAACAAAACATCTCAAATATTGAGTAAGAATCCCGATCACCTTCTCCGTCCCGCCATCAGTTTCCGGATGGTGCGCTGACGCTTAAACATACTTTCACTTGCAAAGCCGCCATTAACTGTTTCCAAAATTCTGCCGTAAACTGGACCCCACGATCAGAAACCACTCTATCAGGCAGTCCATGTAGACGGAAGATATGTTGCAAAAATAACTGAGCCGTAGTGCGGGACGATGGTAATTTCCGACAGGGAATGAAATGGGCCATTTTAGTCAACATATCCACTACCACAAGCACTGTTGTGAACCCCAATGAAGACGGTAAATGTGTCAGAAAGTCCATAGAGATCGCTCCCCATGGTCTACTTGGAGTCGGCAAGGGTTGCAAAAGTCCAGGAGGTGCACCGGATGCTGCTTTCGCTTGCCTACATTGAACGCAGAAGCGACGTAAGAAGACACATCATGACGAACTCGAGGCCACCAAAAAGTCCGAGTGACCAAATGCAAGGTCTTGTGTAATCCAAAATGACCAGCGGCTGGGTTATCATGACATTGTGTCATGAGAGCCCTCAACGGTCTGGTAGGCACATATAATAAACCCCGATATCGAAGCAGATCGTCTTCAAAAGACCATGGAGAAGTTGGGCCAATGTCCTCCCGTCTCTGCTGCGTCCACGCATCCAAAGCGTTGTGCCTCTCGTAGTTGGGCCCGTAAATCTACCGGTTCCTGCAGTACGGCTAGAGATTCCGGTGGTAACACTGTCCGTAAAGGAAGAAGATCTTCAGCACAAGTATACTCCGGTTTCGAGATAATGCATCCGCCCTCCGGTTCTGACCACTTGGAACGTAAGTAACCGAGAAATTAAATCTGGCAAAAATAACGACCAACGAATCTGCCTTTGATTCAATTTCCTAGCCGTGGTCAAATGTTCCAGGTTCCTATGATCTGTCCGAACCTCCACCTTATGTCGAGCTCCTCCAAATGATGTCTCCAAGTCTCAAAAGCAACCTTAATAGCTAACAACTCTTTTTCCCAAATGGTATAGTTGCGTTCCGAAGCTGTAAGCTTCCTAGAATAATAAGCGCAAAGGAAACAAAAGAGCGCCATCTCCGAAGCTTGTAACAGCACTGCTCCGATAGCGACATTAGAAGCATCTGTCTCGACCACAAATGGGCGATCCGGATCAGGATGCTTCAATATGGGTTCAGTTATAAATGCTTTTTCAAAGTGTCAAAAGCCTGTTGTTGTGGAGGCCCCCACACAAATGGAACCTTCTTACAAAGAAGCTGGGTTATGGGATCCATTATCTTCGCAAAACCTGGAATGAAAGTCCGATAATAGTTGGCAAATCCTAAAAGTCGTTGCACATCTTTAACCCGACGAGGAGCTTCCCAACTACACAACGCCTCAACCTTTTTGGGGTCCATAGCAAAGCCCACAGGAGAAATAATGTGTCCCAAGAATTCGATAGACGACTGAAAAAGAAACATTTTTCTAATTTAGCATAAAGTTTATGTTCCCGAAGACGCTGAAGCACTTGACGCACCTGCTGAAGATGTTGCTCTTTAGATTTTGAATAAATCAAAATGTCGTCCAAATATATGACAACAAACTTATCCAACATGTCTCGAAAGATATCGTTCATTAAATGTTGAAATACAGCAGGAGCGTTGGTCAAACCAAATGGCATAACGGTGTACTCGAAATGACCATAACGAGTGCCAAAAGCCGTCTTCCACTCGTCTCCCTTACGCATCCGAACCAAATTGTAAGCTCCACGTAAGTCAAGTTTCGTGAAAATTGAAGCTTCCGTAACCGCTCCAACAATTCGGAGATGAGCGGTAAAGGATAGCTATTTCTCACAGTGATAGCATTTAAGCGTCTATAGTCACAACAAAGACGAAGTTCTCCGACTTCTTCTTGACAAAGAGAACGGGTGCTGAAAGAGGGGATGACGAAGGTCGAATAAATCCCGAGCTAGATTTTTATTCAAAAATTCTCGAAGTGCAACTAGTTCAGGCTCAGACAAAGAATACAACCTCCCTTTGGTAATGGAGCGTCCGGTATCAAATCCACGGGACAGTCGTAAACACGATGTGGTGGTAATTGATCTGCCTCCTGTTCACTGAAAACATCGGGAAATCCGACAGCTCTGAAGGAATCGAGGCAGCAGAAGCGACAATATGTTGGCCTGCGCAGACATGTCTCAGGTGGTCCACACATTGCAGGCTTGGAAAAGAAACAGCGTTCTGCGCCCAAGCCACCAACGGATCGTGTAGACGCAGCCAGGATACTCCGAGCACCAAAGGAAGATGGAGGTTCGAAGTGATATAAAAACTTATCGCCTCCTCATGATCCCCAATACGCATACGCAGTGGTTGGGTGGCGAATAGGTCCCGACTTGAGTTCGCGCCCATCTACGGTTTCCACCTGCATGGGGGATTCACAGGCACTAAAGGAACTTTGAAATGTTTTACAAAATCATAATCCATAAAGCTAGTCGTAGCCCCTGAATCCACCAGTGCCACGGCAGGGATTCCCTCCTTCCGAGATTGCAAGAATATGCGAGTGTCCAAAAGTAAATGTCGAGGAGGGCCAGAATTAACTTCAGCAATTTGAGATGAAAGTGAATACTGTGCCCGACCTAGGGTTTCCTGAGGTCGGGCCTACCCCGTTTCCCGACGGACCAGCAATGGGTTTTGATACAGGTCCACGAGTCCCCTTCCGAGTGCAGGAATTAGCAAAATGTCCCGAACCCCCGCAATAAAGGCACAAACCTTCCTGAAATCTTCTCGATCGTTCCTGAACTGTTAAACGAGGCGGAGTGCGCCTATCTCCATCGGCTCCTCTGCTGGAATTCTGGATTGGAAAACCCTCATAGACGGGGTGCGTGAACGAGGAAACACAGGTGGCTCTGCAACGGTCCGTTTACACCCACGATGTTGTAGGCGAGCTTCAATACGTAAGCATTGAGTAATCAATGTGTCCAAAGTTGAAGCACGCTCTGCATGAATTAGTTCATCCTTGATAATGTCGGACAAACCCTCTTGGAATGCTGCCATGTGAGCTGGTTCATTCCAGGTGGAGTCCATACACAACAAACGAAATTCTGCAACGTATTCTTGCAATGAGTGTTTACCTTGAATAATATCCCTCAATTTTCTGTCCACAATTTGAGATTTAATTGGATTCTCAAACATAACGTTCATCTGTTGAATAAACCCTGGAAATCGTCAGTAATGGACTATCTTGTACTAATAAGGAGTAGCCCATTTGGCAGCCTGCCCGGTTAACAAACTAATAATAAAGCCAATTTTAACTCGATCGGTTGGAAAATCCTCCGGCCTCACAGAAAAATACAATTGGCACTGACCCAAAAATGTTGAAAACATGTCCGTTTGCCCAGAAAATTTATCTGGCATAGCTATCGGAATTTTTCTCACAGGGGTGCAGGGGAACTCCAGCTGCAGCTGAAACAGTTTGAGAATTGGCAACGAACGATAATAATTGTGTTACCTGATTTTGAAGGGATACGTTGCTCTGAAGTAATTGATTTATTTGCATCTGTTGCTGCTCCACCAATTGTTGCATTTGAGTTGAATCCATCGTTGCAAAGATGGTCTGTTGGGTCCGGAACAAAAATGTTATGTCCCACCTTCTAAAATAAACAGTTAAGGCTGAAAGCAGCAGTCCTTGTAAAGAAAGGCAGCAAACAGGAAAATGTTATGTCCCACCTTTTAAAGTAAACAGATAAGGCTGAAAGCAACAGTCCTTGTAACGAAAGGCAGCAAACAGGAAAATGTTCACAGATAGCTCCAATAAGTAAAAGTTCCAACGAACTAAATCCAAGACTCAACAAGATTCTTCAGATCAAAATCCTTCACAAAATAATTCCAATAAGTAGAAGTTCCAACGAATTAAATCCAAATCCCAACAAGATATTTCAGATCAAAATCCTCCAAACTGTGCTCTTCAGTTCTCCTTGCAAATAGACACTTTGTTCGGACAAAGTGCAAAGTCATATCTCTCCTTTATAGAGTAACTAATTAGTCTAATTGCTGGTCTGCTCTCCTACTGTATCCTCGTTGGTTCCTCCTTGTCAGGAGACGTCTTGTCCTGACATCTACCCAGCAATCATCCAAATTATCATCTTCTTCACCTGAAGATATCATTGGTTCCTCATTATCACCCGTTCCCGGCTGACCACCTAATTGAAGGGTGGAGGAGTTTGAAGGTTCAAGCCGATCTTGCAAATCAAATGTATTCATCTCCTCCTCATCGTTAGAACTTGCTGATTCATATAAGTCCTCCTCACTGGAGCTGTCATTCAAAAAACCTGTAGCAGATGCCGGAATCACAACATATATATATACATATATATAGCTGATTGCTTGCAAGAAGAATTAATTTATGTATCCTATTTCATAGATTGCTACATTCTTTATAACTGCTATACCCTATATATCCTTTATATCTTTCTACAATTTGATACTTCGGATAACAACTTATTAATTAATGGATAGATAACTAATAAATGGCTATATATTGATTCATAGACTTAATTAATTGAACTATAAGAAAGCTATAACATATAAAATATAAGAAAAAAAACAATAAAAACATATTTATCTATATTTATTGAATTATATATGTTTACTATATAAGCTATTATATTTAGAATTATACTTAATTAATTTATTAAAAGGATTAAATAAGATCAGAAAATTAAGTGGGTTACAGACTATCATAGATTATAAACAATAACGATATTTAGTTTTACATTGTTGTATAAATACATACATATATGTTTTCTTAAGTTTTCATGGGTACTAACATGTATGGTATTTAGCTTTGTTCGGGTATTTTCCCACGTCATTATAGTTGTGCTTTTAAAGTTGTAGCAACATTTCGGCAGAATCTCCTCTGCCATCATCAGTCTTCTGTATTGTGTTCGTCTGTGAGTCAGGCTTTCACAGCCATTTCTGTTTTAAATTTGGTGCTAGCCTACTGCTGTGCCAGAATGGTTTTTGCTTCATCCTGATTGGTTGGGAGTCTTGGTCTGTGTTTACTGGTCTTGGAGTTTGCTGTGTTCTGCTTGATTGGTGTTTCTAATACTTTCTGTCTGTTTTGTAGCATTTTTTTTGTCTTGATTGGCTGGCAACATTGTGTTTCCTGTATTGGAGGCTTTTAGTGCGGGTTGGCTTCAAGTAAACGGACGGCTATCATTTATTAGGAAGCTAGGCTTCATCTGGGTGCCTGGTTGGGGTGTGTTTGAGCTGGAGGTATCAGGGGGAGTCTGTTTGTGCCCAGGTGTTTGCTTGGCTTGTGGTGTGGAGATTTTTTTGTTTGTGAGTGCAGGCTTCCAGATAATTGACAGTCTGGTGGAGTCATCTCTTCTACTCATGCTTTCAGGTCTTTTTTTCAATCTCTACGGCTTCTCTGATAATTCTGTAGCTGGGGTTTTCTATAGTGGCTAGGGTTTTGGTGCCATTGAAGTCAATGCTATGACCTGTGGCTTTCATGTGTTGGACTAGTGAGGAAGTGTGTTCCAGCTTTTTTACTGCATTTTTGTGTTCATCCAGGCGGGTAATTATTCTTCTATTGGTCTGTCCAATGTATGTGGCAGGGCATGATGCGCAGGGGACTTCATATATGCCAATTTTGTTTCGTAGTCTTTTCTATCCATTACTACTGTGGCATTACCTTTATCTGCTGGAACTATGATTATGCTGCTGTCGTTCCTTAGGGCTTGCAGGGCTTTTAGTTCCTTCTTTGTGTAAGTTGCTTTTGGGTGGTTTGCTTGTGCATAGGATGTTAGTGACTTGGTGTCTTATTCTATCAGCTTTGGCTAGCACCAAATTTTCAAAAAAAAAAAAAAGAAAAAAGACCTGAAAGCATGAATAGAAGAGATGATTCCACCAGATTGTCAATCATTTGGAAGCCTGCACTCACAAACAAAAAAAATATCCACACGACTAGCCAGGCAAACACCTGGGCACAAACAGATCCCCCCTGATACCTCCAGCACAAACACACCCCAACCAGGCACCCAGATAAAACCTAGCTTCCTAACAAATGATAGCCGTCCATTTACTCGGAGCCAAGCTGCACTAAAGGCCTCCAATACAGGAAACACAATGTTGCCAGCCAATCAAGACACAAAAAGAGCCACAAAACAGACAGAAGATATTAGAAACACCAATCAAGCAGAACACAGTAAACTCCAAGGCCAATAAACACAGACCAAGACTCCCAACCAATCAGGATGAAGAAAAAACCATTATGGCACAGCAGTAGGCTGCCCCAAATTTAAAACTGAAATGGCTGTGATAGTCTGACTCACAGACGAACACAGTACAGAAGCCTGATATTGGCCTTTTATATATGGGAGGAGGGCTTTGCCATTCTCTTGTTCTCTGTCTTGGATTTTGGTTGGGGTTTCTTTTTGGATTAGGTGGGTAATCTTCTTTCTTTGGAATCCATTGGCTATTAGTACGTTGGTGAGAGTGTGTAGTTCGGTTTTTAGGTGTTGTTCGTCGGCTAAGCATTTTGTTCTGGAGATGAGTGTCTCGGCAATTGATCTGTGCTGGGTGGTGGTGTGAGAGTGCATGTAGATAGCGGTTTGTATGTGTTTTCTTCTGGTAGATGGTGTGTCCTAGGGAGCCATTGGATTTTTTGTATACCAAGACATCTAGGAAGGGAAGTTGATTGTTAGCTTCTGTTTCCAGTTCATTGAGATCATAAAGAAACAAAACTTACAACCCAGCGACCTACTAGTGAGCTTCGATGTCATATCCCTCTTCACCCAAGTGCCAATAAAAGAAGCCTTGACAGCCAGCCAAAACAAATACAACCCCCCCAAGCACATCCTAGATCTGACCAACCACTGCCTATCCAATACATACTTCACCTACAATGGACAAAAATACAAACAAATAGAAGTAGCACCCATGGGATCACCCCTCTCACCTGTCATCGCAAACCTCTACATGGAACACTTTGAAACACAAGCTCTAGAAAAATATGATCACAAACCCAAACTCTGGCTCAGATACGTAGATGACACCTTCATAATCTGGCCACACGGGAAAGAAAAACTGAACAACTTCCTCACACACCTCAACAGCCTACACCCCAAAATACAACTCACCATGGAATTTTATGAATATCAGATAGACCTTCATTGTTATTTGTTTGGATAGTGGCCAAGAAAGTTTGACCAGTGTTGGTAATTAGAGAAAGATGTGATGGATATTGGCCTTAAGATGAGTGAGAATATTAAAGCTATTAAGGATACTGTGAATCCTATAAATGCCATCTTGGATACAGCTGAGAATAAAATCTGTCAGATGGAAGATTGTCAAAGTCAGTAGATATATCTATAATTGATTTACTAAAGGATGTGAAGCTGCTTAAGGACAAAATGATGTCTGAGGAATCTTACTCTCCTTTAGTCAATCTACACTTCTCATCAACTGAAGCCAAGAAAGGTGTGGAAGCATTATTTCAAAAAGTACTTGCCTTTTTTTGACAAATATGATGCTTTGGGAAATTCACTCTTACTGGATCAATGTTCATTTCTTGTCAGCAGAAACCAAGAAAACTGTGCCAGTTCACTTATGGGAGCTTTAATTTACATTTACAATACAAAGAAAAGTTCCCACCATTCACTATAAAGCTCCTTAGATTGCCATCACAAATGAAATTCTTTAGAAAGTCCATTCCAGTGATGTGAATGGAGAGATATAAGTCTCATATATATTTTTTCTCTGATTTTGGTAAGGAGTTCAAAAACACAGAAAAATGTCCTAGAGTGAGAGAAATAATGTTCAAGGACAGAATCTTCAATAATAAGAAAAAATAATGATATCCTGGTTAGAGATAATCATTGTCTTGAAGTGAACTAACGCTCAGATATGAAAAACAACAATCTATTCCTATATTTTGTAGATCTAAGCAAAGAGTTGTTCTCTCTATGCAAATCATAATTTCATCTATAAAGATGTACTTGAAATACTAACCACTGTTACTATTATGGTTTTTCAATTTTAAAAATGCACTACTGTTAAGCAGGACTTAATTTAATCTGAATTTGACCTTTGAGAAAAGTCATTTATAGCGAACCATTAACCAGTGCCTAACATTGTCTTATCTTAGGAATCATATTACCCTAAACTACAGAACATCTACAGGATAATGAAAAAGTATTCAATTTTTCTGTCTACAATGTGCCAACATTTTAATATGGATTGGTTTTAATACAAAATTTGAAAGAGCAGTATCTTTCCAAACATACAAAATTCCTCAGAGTTGCAAAAAGTGTTTATTATGGATCTTTGTCATTTAGCAATGTGTATAATCAGATCTTTTTAGGAAATATGAAACTACATGAGTTTTTAAAAATATTTTTGACACAGTTATTTCAAACATTTGTTGAAAGTGTCACTTCATTAATTTGAGTGAAGTTTTTCCCCTTAGAAAATGAAACTTGGCAAAAAAAAATTCATTCAATCTCCAACTTTTGTCCCCTTTGAATACATAGTCTTTGATCACTGCAGTTCAGCTGCAGTTTGGAAAGCCAGAAAGGCCAAAATACACAATGGAGGGGGGAAATGTTAAACCTGAGGGGAAAATAAAGTTAACCCAGTCTTCTGTCATTGAATGGGAGAGTAATGTGATGTGTCAGTTTTCTGGCTTCTCTCCTGGCAGGACGATGCTTTCAATAATTAGTTTGGCCCATCACATCCTGGAGATAGAGTTAGAATGAAATCTCAGAGAACCCCAGGGTTGGCCTCAAGCCTGGAATAAACCAGAATAGACATTAGGTAAAATATAACGACACTCTCTCATTCTGTAGTATATGTGAACCTGTCTGAATATCATTTTAATCCTTTGCTATGAGAAGAAAGGGTTAAATCTTAATGTTGAAGAAGAATTACAGACTTGACTTCATTAAAATTTGGATTTCTGCATTTTGATGTAGTAATGCTATATTCTGGGGTTGACTTTTGCCAGATTACAGGAGGGCTCATCTATTAAGCTATTAACATGTTTATTCTCTCCACCACCACTCTAAACTGAGAGGAATGTATGTTGATGTCAAATGCAATCTCTCATTAATGCACTTCAGAAACAAGGGTGGATTGTATTGCTGTCCTATTTTCCCCTCTAAAGTAACATCAACTAATGGCATATAGAAAGGCAAGCTTGGGGACACAACCCTTTCCATGAATTTATTACCGTATTTGCCGGCGTATAAGACGACTTTTTTGCCCCGAAAAACATGCCTCCAAGTGGGGGTCGTCTTATACGCCGGTATATCCACTGCCGGCTTTCGGATGCTTGTTGGACGCAGCGAAGGCGCCTCTGGCTTCCCGGATCCCCTGCGTCGCTTCCGCTTCATCCCGCTCGACTCGCTCCGCCCGAGGCTGCAGCCTTCCTGCTCTTCCCACGGCCCCTGACACTCCGCCCTGCCGCTGCAGCCCCGGGGATTTCTGGAGGGCGTTTCTGGTGGTGGTGGGGGGTCGTCTTATACGCCGGGTCGTCTTATACGCCGGCAAATACGGTAATTTTAATTTTTAACATTAAGTTCATGTTTCTCAAAGCAGAAGGTTGTACCAAATAGAGTAGCCTGGTTGGATGCACTTGAAGATGGCTGCTAGCCAAGGGATGAAGCTGACCCAGTATTATGGCCTTAGAATCAGGCCCCAAGATAAAAATTGAGTAGGACCCACCAGGCATTGACTCAGCAAATTTATTGATGGCAGGCCCTTTCTTTACTAATTTAAAAGTCTCTTCTGGTTCTACCTGAGGCAGTACTTCTTTGACAAATACAGGTGATAATAAGCTGGGACCTGTCAGTTCTGCAAAGGAGATCAAATCAGGAAACAAATTTCACAGGAAGATTAAAACAATGCTTTATTGAAAAGACTATGCAACTCTGCCAATATTTTGCCTTTTCTCATTTGTACAACCCATTGATTGCTAGTCTGAAAGCCAGCCCGAGTGTCTTCTTAATATAAAGCCTAAGAAAGTTTTCTTCCTATTTTCTCTAATGACTTCCAAGGCCATCTCCATGATTCCCTATAAGGAAAGATGTTTAACTGATCAACATTTCAGCTCAATGGTTGAGGATTAAAACCACACAGGGGCTGTCTTCCATTGCTGGAAGCATCCAGATTCATGCACTGTGTTTCATGCTCTCTTGTTTCTAAGCACTTTCAAGAGATCATTTCTTTCCTCCCCCTCCTCCTCCCCCCTTTCTCCTTTCAAATTATAGGTAGATTGATTGGTCTTTGTGTCTCATCTCAAACACAAGAAGTTGTCCTACATAAGCATATTTTCAAATATTTCCTTAATGCCACTCCTGATTTTGCCTGTGCCCTCTACCTATACCCACACTCTGTCTTGCTCTAATGCTACTGCTAATTCTCCAACCAAGCACTCTCACAGTTTGTGCCTGACATCCTATGTCATGGTAAGCTTTTCTGCAGTTATGATGCTCCAACTGCCAGAGGCAGCATGATCCTTGCATCTGCCCTTGTTCCCACACTATTGCCTCTCCTAATAAGCCACCTTACCAGTGGGTAGGTGGTCACTGGTGTCTTTGCAAACCTTTCATGCCTATTAGCAACAGAGACATTTGTCCCTTTTTCCAAAGCCAAGAATGAAACCCAGGTGTAAGGCTGATTCTGGATGTAGCATAAGCTAAATTAATTCAGAGAGCTTTTGTTGGCAGACAGATTGTGACTATCTAACTTTGCTTGGGAATACAGCAAGGGGAGTAGGACCATTGCAGCTTGGAGGAGAATTGTTACTGAAAAGATTCCTTAGTCCAGTGTAGGAGAGAAGATTGAGAAACCCAGAATAACTCTAATTTTGCTAAGTATAAGTAGGTCTGGAGAACTGCCTTGTCAAGCATTCAAAAACCTGTTATATTACCCTGCTAGCAAAACAATTGTTCCCAAAAATCCAAGTAGTTCTTTCCAGAGGTTGTCTGACTTAAAAGGCATGATTGAATCCTGCCCGATATCACAGGCCAGTCTCCCATTCAAAATTGATCTCTCTTGCTATATGCTTCCAGACTTATAGATTACTTACACAAAGTATCATTCAAGATTGCAATGAAATCTATTGAAGAACCCAAAACTTTGTTTATTAGATTTTTATCCTACTTTTTTATTTTCATAAATAACTCCAGGGGATGGACATAAATAACAATAGCATTTAGACTTATATACTGCTTCACAGCCTCTCTAAGCAGTTTACAGAATCAGCATATCACCTCCAAAAATCTGGGTCCTCATTTACTGACCTCGGAAGGATGGAATGCTGAATCAACCTTGAGCCAATCAGGATCAAACTTCTGGTAGTGGGAAGAGTTAGTCTGCAATACTGCATCATAACCATAGTGCCAACAGGGCTCTAATAATATTTCCTCCTATTTTCTCTAGAAAAACTACCCTGCGAGGTAGGTTGAACTGAAGAGAGAGTGACTAGCCCAAGATGACCAGCCAGTTTCCATGCTTTAAACAGGATTAGAACTTAGATTCTCTTGGTTTCTGGCCTGATGCTTTAACTACTAGACCAAACTGGCTCTGTATTCTACCTGGCCCATCTGTACCCACCAATGAAAAGTAAATACATATGTTTTTAAGATACCAACATGTAATATTTTTAATATTCCTATGAATAAAATGAATTATTTATGTTTGGATTTTTTAAAAAATGCCAAAAATCTGATTGAAGCACGGAATAGGAAGCATGTCTCTTCATTGGCTACCCTTGTGCTCTAGAATGTTCCACATATGACATGCCACAAATCAGGTAACCTTTAGAAAATACCCAGCTTCCCCACTCCCATGTGTCTGGATCTATTTTAGTGGAGTCTCCTCTTGGTTTATCTAATTACCCATTTGGTCATTGTTTTATAATGTATGCATCGGGCTGTTCTTTTTTTATACTTACATTTCTTTTCCTTTTTATTGTTTAGTTTTGCTGTATCCCACCCAACATCACATTGTTTGAGTCCAATGGCCCTATAAATTCATGAAATAAAGAAATAAATATTTGGTTTCCAAATGTTTTGTTACCAGGTGAGGTAACATCTTCAGCGGAGTTTAGGAGATATCAGTGTCAGTGTTCTTCTGTTTATGAGGGCTTCGTGTGTCCAGTCAAAGAAGAACACTGACACTGACATCCCTGAACTCTATTGAAGATGTTACCTAGCCTGGTAATGAAATGTTCACAAACCAAGCTCAGAGAATGAACCTTTACAGACAGAGACAGAGACACACACACAGCTGTGTATGTATGGTGATAGATAGATACACAGATAATGCTTTTTTAAAAAAAATAAATATCTGTGCTTCTGTTTATGAGTCTTAAATTAAATTGAAATCTTCAACACAAATTATGTATTGATGATTTGCTGAATATAGATTAGAGAAACAGCTATAAAACACAATTTCAGTTGATAGCTTGATGATTAAAACTTCCATTAAGGCTTTAAACCTAGATTAATAGTATTAAGCAGATTATTATATGAAAACTAAAATACATTAGATCAGTTAAAGATGATTTTTATGGCAGGTTAAATCCCCTTGAATATTTTTGGCCAAACAAAGGTAACCCTTTGATGATGGTCATTTCAACTTACCAGATTTTCTAGTACATGATTAGATTTGATTTTAATATCTGTATTATTTTTGCTGAGACCTTTTATGAATATTCCCCTCTTTGGGACTATTTGGAGAGTGAGTGTTTAACAATTCTGAAGTTTTGGCAGGTATATCAAACATAGGTCTTTATTTCCAACCTGGAAAGCTGCCAGGCGGATGAGTTCATTAATACATAAATTATTTCATTTTGATCTTGAATCAAATATAAATTGACAACATGGAATTATTTAAATTTGAAAAGAGCAGGAAAAATATTTTATGGGAATACTTGGGCTAAACAAGGGATTCAGTTGATATATTATCAGTTGGTTCCCAATGGTTGTTTTGGAGAGTTTGAGAGTTGTATATTGAAAATATGATCTTGAATATGACTTGCCTTCAACATTCACTTGGCAATATTACAGTTAAAATATGTGCTCATTAAACTGCATAGCATGGATGCCCTAACAGACTCAAGGCACCTTCCTTAAGAGATGAAGCGCTATAATAAAAACCAGCAATTCAATTTTATTCAGAATTTTTTAAAAATGAAAGCATTAGTTACATTTCTAAATGATTGAATGAATCCAAATTTAGACAAATAATGGGTACAGGTGTTAAATGTAAAATGTGTTTCTTATGATTTAAAAAAGAAATTAATTCAACAAAAAGAAGAAAGAAGAAAAAGTATAAATATTTATGTGTGTGTTTGGCCAGTGGTGGGATTCAAATTTTTTTACTACCAGTTCTATGGGCGTGGCTTGGTGGGCGTGGCAGGGGAAGGATACTGTAAACTCTCCATTCCCACCCCACTTCTGGGGGAAGGTTACCACCGGTTCTCTTTCATACCCAATTGGTAGTCAAGACATTAACTAAACTAAAAATATTTGATTAGCACAACTGAAATCAATAAATGCAAAAGATATAAAAAAATAAGCAATTCCTTGAAAAGTTGTTGTAAACATTGTGCAGAGTGTGTCATTTTAAAATATGAATTCTAGAATCTAAATTTGGACTACAGCACAATTCTGTATATAAATTATAGTCCAGAAATGATTCCCAAATAAGATTGAATTGTACAACAACTTATTTTTTTTTTATATGAAGTTCTTCTAGACATCAAAATATATTCTCATCATTTAATTAGTATTTTTTCCATAGGAGGGACCAGAGATCTTATCCAATAAAAAGCATATAAAATTCTTGTAGTTATTGTTATATAAAATGCCAGTTCAGTGTATTTTGAAGAAATATGTGGTGTGGTGAAACTTAATAAAAATATCTCAGTTTGAAATGGAATTATGACTTTCAAAATATGTTCCTTACTATGAATAATTAATTTCCAATATTGTTTAATTTTGCAACATTGCCATCACATGTAGCAGAAAGATTCCATCTGTTCATTGCATTTCCAGCATTTCACGGAAAGGGAGTTACTAATTTTAGCAATCACGAGTGGATTAATGTACCAGCAATAAAACAACTTATATCAGTTCTCTCTAAGTATGATGCCTGAGGTAAATTTAATATTCTTTTCAATTGAAATTCCTACTCTTCCATCTTTAAAACTGTATTTAGATTTTGCATCCATTTAAGAATGCAATATTTGACATGTTCAAGTTCTGAATCATATTTTATTAATAGATTATAAATTGTGCCCAGTAAATATTCAATATTGTGAAATCTTCAAATTCAACAAATTTCTCTATAAGTTCTTCTTGTTATCATCATTCTCTTGTCATTATACTACTTATTTGAGATTATTAGAACCAAATGATTGGGGGAAAATACTGTACAGCAAAGAGTTGAAAGATCTCGATTTTATCTTTTAATGCTCTTTTATATTATTTTATACATTTGTATATTTACACTTTGTAATCTTCTAAAATACAGAATAAAATTTGGAACATTAAATAATTTTAATCCAACTAATTGTCTGCTGATGTCTGAACATACTTTTTTGGCAAGAATAAAATAGCCATTTTTCAAAGGAAATATTCCATATTATAGTTTAAACTTGACATTTACACTTTATATTAATTCTGACTCCTTTGTTTGGATGAACTCCAAGTGGAAATGGCTGGGCAGAAAATTGGATACACTCTTCTCACACTATCATTCATACATAAAATATTTCCACAGAGCACTATATGAGACAAGAATAGTCAGCAAGTTCTGACAGTGAGGATTTTTAGACCATTAAAATAAACACCACAAAGACCTGGCCATATGTCTCTCTTTGGCATATTTATGTTTTCTCTGTATCAGAACATCATCTCTACTTACAAGATTGTAATGTCCAGCAATGAATGGAGAAGAAGGCATTCCCAGAGGGGTCTTGTTAAGCCAATAGGACCTGAGTAGTTGCCGCCCATATTATACCCAGACTGATTGCTGATGTGTTCTAGATTGTCTTCCTAAGAAGTTCTCTATTAGGAAAACAAATGAAATAATTGGAGACTCTTCTAGGCCACTTCAACAGGAGCTGGAAGTCAGGTAGAACCACAGTATGAAGCCATAACATGATGCAACTAGGGAAGGCCAGTCTTTGGGGGAACCTATTTCCCTGACATTAACTTTCTAGTTACCTTAGTAAAATAGATATTTAAAACAGATTTTGCTATGAAAAATATTGCACTGAATTAATTGGTAATCATTGAATTTCAGTTATTTAGAGCCTCTTAAAAAAGAGTCAAAGTGGCATGTGGCCCATGGATTCTCTACCCTGCTATAAATCATCTTGGGTATCTTTTTAGAACATATACATATACATGTATTTACTTTAGTTGAAATCTTATTAACTGGGAAGATAATAATCAAATACCTTTATATGTCCAATTTTTTTATAAACATTTTAGAAGGTTAAGAAATTTATAGGCCTAGGTATAATAATAGACACCCAAATGTAGCTTTTCAAATGTCAGTTTACATATTTAATAACTATTATAACTATAAATGGCAACAGACCATGTTAAGAGCAATAAACATGCCCTGAATGCCATAAACACAAATTGCACAAAATGTTAACAACTTCTTTGTCCATAAGGGTTAGTCAACTATATAAGGAAACATCACAATAGAAGTGAACCATATTTCTTGTGGACACAGCAACTTCATGCATTATCACCTTACAAGGTCATTTTCATTCAAGTAATTCATGTATTATAGTCTTCTGTAAGAAATGCTAGCTATATTTGTATCACAATCATTTTAAGCAGATAATAAACTATGTTAGCAAAAGTCAAAACACATAATAAAGTTTCTGGTTTCATTGATCCAGTAGTGCTATGGATTATTGGAAATTCATTAAATATTTTGCTTCTTATGCTTTAGAGACAGGCTATTAATATTATTCATGGAATACTTTTCAATAATCCACTTTTTTTGGGGGGGGGAGCCCCTGATAATTAATATATAGTTCTTGGAAATCACATCCATACCTGTTTACAATATTCTTTGCCCAAAAGTACTCAATTGTCTTAAGATACTTTGATTTCCAGCTTGATATTTCTAGAATTATTGCCTAACTTGACAGAACTTTAATTAATTAAAAATATAAAATACATACAATAAATATTAATAATATAAGCTGAATTTATTATTTTTTAATGAACACTGACACACATAGGTGCTTTAAGTATAAGCATCTTGGTATTCGATACATGAATTTTCTGACCCATACTTCTTGTTGCCTCATATTATGTATCTCATATTTTCTGCTAGTAAATTGAAGTATTCTTTATTAATTTATCCATAAGCACACTAAAAAATAATACAGAAGCAAAAAAAATTCTTAATTTACTGTTTGCTCAGTGTTGAACCATTTTCTAAGTATTTCTTTCATACTCATAGGTTTTTTTAATCCATTATACTTATTGCATTCAGCAGTCAATCTTCAATTCCCTATTGGTGCAAGCCACTAATAATTTAAACCTAGTTTTTCATACATTTTCTAAAATAAATCAAATCTACAATAAGCTTTCTTTCATTGATTCATACATTTCTCAGGGACCAGCTGAAGAATAAAAATCTGTTGGAAAACATGTTGAGCCCAGTCATTGTCCTCTGGCCATAATAAAACCCTTCTAAATTTTACACATTGATACTCTTAATAATCCTATTTCACTATCTTTTCAGGCATTTTTAACAAATTAACTATGCTGTGTTTGCATTCAATGTTGTTTATTTTCCTTTTTATAAAGGCACATTTCCCGTATTTTAATATTTGTTCCGTTATCTATATTTGAAGTTGTGGGGTAGAAAAAGGACAGTTGTTCCTCCTCCTCCTCCTCCTCCTCCTCCTCCTCCTCCTCTTCCTTCTACACTCTGGACTGGTATAAAATGGGCTGAACAACTTTCAGAATCTAAATTGGCTCTCAAACTAATTAGATGATCGTTCCATAGTCCTATTATTTAGTTGTTTTCATTAGTATTTCTGGATCTATAGGATGAGAAGATTTCCCAAATCTCAACCATGTGTTGGTCCACAGGAAAGAACATTTAGGCCAGTTTAGGCCCATTTAGGCCTGAAATTATAATCTCTGTCCATTAAGGGACAATAGGTTTTTTTTTTCCCCACCATAGAAAAATGCAAAGAAATATAGCAATGAGACTTCTCTCCCCCCAAACTTCTTGGTCATTCAGATTCTGGAACAGTTCAGAGAAACAAGAAGGCTTAAAAGGATTATAATAAAACATTAATGAGGTTTTGTGACAAGAAGAATAATGTATTTTAATTTCTCATCCATACAATTCTTTTGTTAAAAAAAGCATTGTCCATAATGTTTCACTGTTTAAAATATGTAAGCTGCACCTTATTTATGGTTTCTTGGTTCTTTTTTATTTTCCTTCCAAAAGATCTTCAATGATTTTTAAAAATGTAACAAAGTTCATAAGCCTTTTCCCCATTTTTCATCCTAACAGAAGCTTAATGGTTCTTATGATAGAAAACTTTTTAAATCCATTTGTACCTGATCATTTGCTAATCACTTAATTTCTCACATACTTTATGAGAAAGACATGAGAAATGTGTTCCAATTATTGCATTTTCTTTTGTTAATAGTTGGTGGTTTCGCTAAGAATAAATTACTTTTTGAAAAGTAGATGTGATTTGGTGGAGGGGGAGATAAACTTCCAAAGTAGCAAAGTATGAAATATAAACTCATTTTAATAACATGCTTCAGCTGTTCTGTTTGCAAGCTTCTACAGTGGAATTATTCTTGTAAACTTTGTTTTGTTCAAATTTTAATAATTTATTTAATGTAACGCAATAAGCCTATAATTTCCAAAAAAAAAAACTGATATCATGACTAGATTACAATGAACAGCATTATTTGGACACATTTGATCCTTTATATGTAAAACCAGAAGAACTTTAAACATTTTTCCTGGGTGACTAGACCCTTAGGGCATATGGTTATGTACTTTTGCATCTTGAAAGTTCTTGCTGATGAGATTGTCCTTATGCCTCACCTTTATACAAATGGAATTTAAGCAGGCAGTCACTTGCTTTTCAACACATAGATGAAATTAGAAACACCAGATGTTTTGTCTTAATTGGGGTGTGGTCAATTTTTAGGTGCATCCTAACACTAGAATATAGCCACTAAAAGTAATAAAGCACTTTCCAATTTCACATCTGCTGTGTTTAAGATGCCAAACATTTCTGTATCAAACTCCAAAGTTGGGAAGGCATTTTCGTGAGGCTTTTATTCTATAAAGCATGCAACTCAAAAACGTTGCTTAAAGAGTTGATTTAAAAGCAATTCTAAAAGGAAGGTAATATGATATTGATTGTTTTTTTTTAAATCAATTCATATACTGAATAAGAAATGCTATGCTTACAAATTGTTCAAACTTTCTTGAAAGAGGAACATTGCCAACATTACTATGAAAACTGAATAATGCTTGAACTACAAAGTTTATGTGAAATAGCGTCTTGGCACTGTTGGAAGCTCTGGTTTGCATACTGCCCAACTATTATTTCTTTAAACATGGTTTATTAAATAAATTACAGGTGTTTGCATTTATTAAACAGACTTAGCCACAAGTTGTAAGTTATGGTGGCTAGGTTCATAAAATATGCTAAGCAAAACCCAATAGTCATTATTTTGTCCACTTGTGGGATGTATTTATTGAACACTTGGATCAACAATTATCATTTTACTTTTTCACTTCTACTCTCCTTTATTTTACCCCTAATGAAATGCTTCTTCAAGATTGCTAAAAAGAGACTGCCCCTATTCTTTGTGATCTTTGGGGGTGGGTGGGAAATCAAATACAGTGATTTTAGCAATGTGGGAATGTTAAATGTATTGTGCTAGGCAGGTTTGCATGTTGTACGTCATGGATACAATGCCAACCTGTAGACTTTTAATTCCTCATAATTTTTATCCTACCTTTTCATTAAAAAAATAAGGAAAAAAAAATCAAACCACACATTAACATTGTCAAAGACAGTTGAGAAATTCCCAGGAAGAGCTGCATGTGGGCATGCATAGACCAGCTGGATGCTAAATTAATTGAAGATTTCACTGGGCTCATTTAGAGGCCCTCAAAGGGGCTCTCCCAGTAAGCAGAGATACAAAGCTTTTTGTTCTTCAATATGTTCTGGGATTCTGGGTATGAATTCTAATCACCATTTCCACATAATTAAGAGCTTAACACACCTTCTTCAGCTTGCTGAATGTCTCCTTTCACCTTCTACCTTTATGTTTTTCATGCAATTCTGGTCTCTTTTCCTGAGCAGAAATGTGCAACTACCTTACAAATCCTCTGAAACAACCATTTCTTTTGTGAAATATTCCCTATTCACTAGTTTAGTTTTTGAACTATATCTCAATACCTAATGTTCTCATTTCTCCCTTTAAACCTGTCCTCTTTCACTTTCATTCTAGACTTTTACAATAGCTATATGCAGAGCTTAATATTATTATATTTCTTTATATTGCATATACATTACCAAGGTTTAGCAATATTTCAGTTCATATATTTGAGAGGAATGGAAGTTAACCATAGATTTTCCAGGGCAAAAATGGCTTAGTCCATGTCATGCATATAAGGTAGAAAGAGATGTGATGAGATTTCTCCTCTTTTCCCATTGGCATTTTCTAGTGGTGGTGGGAATAATGCCACTAATCTTTGGTAACCTGATCTAAGGTCCTTTGAGGTCTCATCCAAGATAGTGGTGGTAGTGGTGATGAATCTCAGGCTACCCACCTTCCACAAATTGCAGGTTCCAGATCAGAAATTTTCATATTATTGCATTAATTAATTAACTGATTATTGTTTTTGTGACATTCTAACTTAGGGACTAGAGAGCCAGTTTGGTGTCATAATTAAGTTATCAGGCTAGAAACCAGGAGACTGTGAACTATAGTCCTGCCTTAGGCACAAAGCCAGTCCCAGAAAGGAAATAATGATTAAAACAAAAACTCCTGAAAAACCTTGCCAAGAAAACTGCATGCTACAGGCAGTCACCATAAGTCAAAAATTGATTTGAAGACACAAATAAGTAATATCTATCTAATATCACCCATTTAAAGATGGAATTAAAAAGATAAAGACACCTACAACCTGTTTGTTCAGGAAAGTGGTACACAAATGACCATCAGTAAAATCAAGAAAGCATAGAAACATTTCAGTGCAGCTAAAGAAAAACAATGTACTTCTGATAACTGGAAGATGGTCTACAGAATAACTTTTTTAAAATAAAATTTTATTCAGTTTTCCACATATTAAAAACATATTTTTTCAGTGAACAGCATGATTCCAGGTTATCACATTTCTATACAAACATGACTTTAGTTTCATACTCATCTTTCACATTTAAATTCATATCTTACTATTACTTTTCATATTTTCTATCATTTTTATTATATACTTTCCTCCATATATTTTTTTCAATTCATTACTTGATCTATTTTCTTAAACTTTGAGTAACTCTCATATTTTCATATTCATTATACTTTATGGTTTTCTCTGTCAGGTTTGCAATTTCATCGCATATATTTAATTCATCATTCCAAAAGTTCAATCTCAATTCAAACATTTCAAAAAATTTTCCCCTAGTATCAATTTGAGTGTGCCATCCCTACAGCATACATATCATGTAATTAATCTCCCTTTAAATCCCATTAATTATTTAATTTTTAATTATCACCTAAAAAGTTAATACTAGTATTCTTCTAACAACTACTACATTGCATATATACCTTTCAGTTCAGGGTCTGCAATTTTCCTCTTTAATTACATAAAACATATTTATAGTTTTAAAAGAAAAAATAATCTATTCAATTCATCATAAAAACTGATATTATTCTCCTAGTCGCAATTTCTATATTTCATTTCAGCTGTATTTTATAAATTCGTTAAACATAGTTAATAAACTTATCATAGTTTCTCCTTTTTCACAATTATTTCACATTTAACTCTGTGTATAATTCCATAAAGAAGCAAACATTACAGTAACAGAACAATATCAGTTCCAATCTCTCATTTTAGTAATCTGTATTTCACTATTTTTAATTAATTTATTACTTTTAATTCATTTCTATTACACCTCATCAATTTGCAGAATCCCCTTTGTTAATTCTTAATTTATCTCTATGTCTTTTAAACAAACAATTTCTTTTTATTTTTGTTCTATTTCCATATTTCTTTATTTCCTGGTCCTTTTTCTTATTGTCTCTTTTCCCCTTCATCCTCTTCTTTTTTAAACTCCAATTTTTGTCCTTCTCCCTTTTTAAAACTCCCTTCTGCAATTCTCTTTTCTGCTGCTTCCTTTTACTTTGTTTGGTTTTCAAAATAAACCCCTTTTTAATTACCATTTCAAACTTTAACTTTCGTTGTTTTAAATGTTCATTAAAGATGGCCTTATCAGCTTCTCTTCTTCTGGCATTCCTCGTTGTTCTTTATGCTCTATGATCGCCATTTCTAAAAATTGTAAGGTCGGGCAAAGCAGTTTGCCTTCTTCTTTTGTCTTCTTTCATGTTTCTAAGTTGTAGTTTTAGTTCCAAGAGCAATTCTGCCATTTTTCCAGTTTTATTCAGTAACTTGATTCAACCAATATCTACAAAGTTTATTTCCAATGATCAGCATTTATTAATTTCTCTTTTAGGTTTTCCAAATTCATCTCATAGTTCAGTATCCATAGATTAAAGTTTGAACCAAGATAACCAAACAATCCCAAAATAGTAAGTTCCATGCTTTTTTCTTTGTCTTAATGTTCAATATTCCACTTTCATTTTCCAGGGTCTCTATTTTATTGTATCCTAATTTCAGTTATTTTATATCTAATAAGTCCTTGAAGGCATCAGTCTTTTAAAAAGAAAAAAAGAAAAAAGGGAAACAAGCAATTCCTTTTGCTACTAAATGGCACTCTCCATTATGTCTAACATCAATTCTTTTTCTTTCTCACTTTTTTTCTCTAGTACAGGCTTTTAAAGTTCAAAAGTTCCAATAAGTCCAAGTATCAATTTTTTATTTTTTCCCCTTGACACATTCCCCTTGACACATTAAAGCCAAGTATGGCTTTAATTATGTCTGTTTAGTGACAGACTTATAAATTTATCCCATATAAGCAAGAATCTTCTTCCAGTTTCTTCCTTTTAAGGTTCAAAGCCACTTAAGCTGTCAAAAATTCCTTTCTTCACTTCTTTATTCACCACTTCAATTAAGTCTCTTAAATTTTTTTTTGATTTAATTCCAGGGTACCTTTTATTTAAAAATTGTGGCTAAGTCTCCTGATTTCTGTGCCGTCCTCTTCTTCACCGTTCCTGCACAATCTTATCCCGGTCAGCTCACCTCTTCAGGGTGGTAGCCATCTTTGAAGGGGAGTATTGCCAAGCCAAGGAGGGGAGATGTGGCTCCCCTCGACCCAGATGGCAGTCTCCCCCTTCTTCACCACTTCTGTAGGGTGGCTCCAGACCCAAATCAGGATGATCGGGGCCCTCCGTTGGGAGAGCATGAACCAAAACCATGGACAATTGCAGATTTCGGTTCGTCAGCGAAGGAGTCCAGCCGGAAATCTGGCCTACAGAATCTCTGATGGTCAAAGAAAGAATTGAGGTCCAGGCATTAGAAGTAAAATACTTCAAATTCTTTTGAAGGTGAAACAGCAAAAACCAGAATTCACAAAGCTTGATCCATAGATTTACAACAGCAGTGTGGTGTCTTCTCTATCATCAATGGGAATACCATGGGAATCTGCAGTTTTACACTTGCCTTACACTTTTCTTAACAGGAAATAAAACTGTACAGATTCTTAAAAGCCAGGAAAAATAGTTTTGCACAGTTGCAGTCAGTGTAGCTTGGTAGACTGTTAAACATGAAAGAGAAAAAAACATAATAAATAAACATAAACACAGTCGTGCTTAATCAGAGATGCCTTGAAGAGCTTCAACCAAGTAAGAGCTCAATTTTCTATTTGTAAGAATTTTCACTACTTTCATTGTCACAGCAGGTGGGAGTGCATGGCAATTTTGTGCACATTCAACAGCAGCGTATCAATTAGGCATAGTTACTCCTATAAGGGAATTCATCTAGAGAATGTCAGGGCTGCAATCTAGATCAGAAAGTCTAGAAACATTCCAGAATTAGACAGTGGCAAGCCAGTTCCACCTCAATATCAAGAAAATTAAATGGACATGTCCATAAACTCTTTTAGAATTAACTTTATGTAAAAAAGGACTTCTCATTACCTTCCCTAAAGAAATTTTATGGTGGTTGTGAAAATAATTACTGCAACACATTTTATAAGTCTGTATGTAAAAAGGCATTCAAAATAACAACAAAGTTGTTATTTATCTAAAGAATGACCAGTATGTCTAAAGATGTTTCTGCCTGTAAGGAATGCTATACAGCTGTCTATAATGGTAAATTGTGAGAAAATACTTTGCAGTCCAATTAAGCGGTTCAGCAAGTGAAGTTGCATTAGTGAACATAAAATGTTTAAATCAATAATTTGGCCAGGTGCTAAATGGGAAGCAATCTTTAAACATTGCCACAGTTTACTGATCTATGTTAATTATGTGTGGAATCAGATGCTGAACTGAAAATTTAAAAACCACTTACTATTTTAAGGCTAAATAACTTTAGATTATTCTACATGTGTGAGATAGCAAGGGATGGCAGCAGGCTCTTTTGTAATAGCTCATAACTTATTTGATATTAGTTGCATGCTTCTTTGAACTTTTGAAGGAAACTTAATCTGAGAATTTCCAGACATGTCCTGGTAGCAACATATTCTTTACCTCCATACGTTAAGTTCATTTCACCTGGACACCTCTTGTCAGTAAGCTCTTTGGAAAATAAATACCTGTTCATTGTAAAATATAGCTTTACACTGGGTGATTTTTGTTAACTCAACTCTTGTTGTTCCTACTTCTATTGAAATTACTAGCAATAGACGCTACATGAAGGTGTCTCATGGCTATTTGCTTCCCAGGAATATTTAAGAAGGAATATTTTGGGCAAGAAGGATTACCTCCTTTCCATGTAAATCCTAGGAAGATCAACCCTAGATGTTCTATTTCTTACCTCTCCCTGCAATCTTAAACGGTTTTTATAGTTACATCCAAAGGGGAATTCTGCATCAGTAATGAAAACCGCTTCAAGTTTTTCTGATCTCACAGAATTAGCAATATTGGAGAACTAAACTGATATCTGGTGTATTCAAATTGCTGCTGCAGTGAGCATTTCTTGTTCTACGTTTTGAAACTTTGCTAGTCCACAGAGTTTGGATTGAGTTTGTTTCCCCACTGAAGGAAACCTCTAACTCACTGTTACCTCCTTACCAAATGCACCAAATGCACATAATGAAGCTAGAAGGGTAACATCAATATTACTATCCTCTTCTGCAGAGTAGAGGAGAAATTTTTATTTTTACTTTTCTTCTAACGGGTTTTGTTGCAACTAGGGTTGGAAAAATCATTATTGGCTTCTTGCATCTATCTCTGCAAGGTTCATAACTATAGAGAGGATTGAAAATCAGGTTCAAACAAATGCTGAGGAAGCATGGGAGGGACTTGGTCTGCATCTTCCTTTAAAGGCAGAATATCAACCAGCAAAAAAATTTACTTATTCACAGCTCTACAGTATAACACAGAAAGTTTGAGCCTATTTTACATTTCTGCATCAACTGCGAAAGTCTCAATCAGCTTAATTACAAATCTGAAATGTTAGCATCTAGAATTTTCTAAAATCTATATGTCTTCAACTTGTACTGATACATGATGCCAATGAATTTAACTTTATATTTAAAAGATTACTTACCAGTGCTGGATTGATGTTCATATCTGTAAATACTATATACTGTCCTGGATTCCAAAGATGTGAAACAAAATGAGGAGATATAAAGCAATCCAAACCATGAATGCGATGGAGCTGAACAATTCATTCATAAATGCTTTCAGATTGTGTTGGTTTGAGCAAGATAAATAGAAATGAAGGTATGATTTGGATACCTTTCACATGCAAGCCCAGGTCTTGTATAACTGTTATTTATTAGCCCAAATGAGTCCATCCTGGAGAAGAATAGCTTTATATACTATATTCAAAGTTAGTTTCTTTTGTCCTTTATTCCCATAGTATTTATTGTACACAGGAGCTTCTGTTAATTCACAAATACAAAATTCTAATTTCACTCCAGTCCAAGGCCCCTTTATCTGGTAGGGGCACATTCTTAGGCCATTGGAATTAATGGAGAGCATCCTATTCATTATAGAGGAGCAGGCATTTATACAAAACTTGTGCTGGGTTTTTTTTTTTATCTTGCTCCATAAATAGTTGTCAAAGACCTAATTAACCTAATTGAATATATGAGTGGGAGTTAGGTTAGAGTGTTTGAAACATGGTACAGTTTAATTTGTGTTTAAGGATGTGCTAAAGATAAGCTCGCTCAAATCATAGCTTTGCCATTTGTGAAGGAGTTGGTGCACTCAAGATGGGAGCTCAAATCATAGCTTTGCCATTTGTGAAGGAGTTGGTGCACTCAAGATGGGAGATTTTAAGCACTTTGGAGACTTGCAATAGGGTGTCATTGCACTTGGGAGGTTGTAAGCACTTGGGAGTTTTATAGCAAACAACCCAAATAGCAATCTCATTAGTGGACACTGGATGGAGATTTCAGAGACTACTGAAGGTTCAGAATATGTTATTCAGAATATGTATCAGTAGGCTGCAGGCAATACCCAACAAAGATATTACAGAGAAAAGCACAAAACATCCACAGGAATTTTCTTACTAGGGATTCAAGAAAACCTAGAAGCTGCTAACTACTGAATCATTAACTGGCAACCCATTTTCTAAGAACATACTGCTTTTAACACAAATCTGGAATTAATTTTCCTTCCAGATAATACAATTTGGTGCTTGCCACCAAAATATCTTTCACACTGCTGCTATTGGAATAGGAGGTACCTTAAACTGTATAGGAGATCTTACACTGGCCATTAAGCACTGAAGTTATTATAATGCATTAATAGCAGAGCTCTACGTTTCCTGCAGTCTATCTCACTCCTATACACATGAACTGGATATACAATGTTGGACCACTTTCATGCTTAAGCATACATTTTACCATGAGCCTTTGGCTGTCCCTGGTGTCAAGGACTTGGGTTCTGCAGTACAGAATTTTGATATTATTATTTGTCTGATTCTCTGTCTTCTCAAGTATGAAAGGAAAAAATTGAATGCTTTTGAGTGGCAGGTTCAATATAAGATGCCCATATTCTCAGTTCAAACTTATTATCAAGTATAAATTTGTCTTAGCTTCAATTTATCAAGATATTTTAAATGAAAGAATCCATGGGTTTTTCTGTCTTTGACTACATTGCTATCTGCTAATCTCTTCCCTTTCCTTCATATTTTTTTTCTTTCAGAAGGAATAGAGTGCTGCAATTCAAATCAATATCTGCTCTTTGCCCTTTAGGGGAAAAAAGAAAGCTCTTTGATGAAAATCCTCTCCCATTAAGGATAGAGACTCGAAACAGTTCTGCAGAATTCTGTTTTTTAAATGAAAGAAAGAGAGAGAAAAATCTCAAAGATGCAATCTATATATAGACTTTGCATAACCACTGTTTTTCATAGCAACATAATAGAATTGTCTGCTACCTAACCCCCTCCCCCCAAAAAACCTATATTTTTCATAATGCACCAAAAAAGACGGGGGAATTAACAATATATTTGACATCAGCTGTCAGTAATTCAAAGTGATTCTCTGAGCTGAATATTCTTCCTTGGATGTTGCCAATTGAGAAACCAAAGCAAAGGAACAGGACTTTGTGTTGAATTATTCATTCTAAAAATAAAAGCTATTCCTTCTTTATAATAAGATGGGAAAAATATAGAACTACCCTGTATCTCCATCTCAGTGAATGTAACCTTCATTGGCTACATAAAGTAACACTATAATATTTTACAAAAAGTTTGATGCTTTTTATAATACACATAGAGACATTCTATACTAGGGAAAGTCTCAACAGCCTTGTGGTGTTTAATTTACGGCCTCTAATTATGCATGATGTCACATTGCACTTTGTATAGAAAGATAAAGGTCAAATCCTAAAGTTGGCTTAAGCTGACTCCCGGCTCTATCTTTTTTTTTTTTTGCTTCATTTTTTCCTTTGCTTCATTTTTTTATGGGCCACCAATGCTGAAATTAGCAACATTAAAAACATTCCAGTGACAATAGAAAGAGAGAGTGGGGGGGGGGGGGAGAGAGAGGGAGAGGGAGAGCGGTGGCAAAGGAAAATATGGGGAAGATGGGCTTGGAAGGAAGAGAAGTGTTAGGGATAGGAGAGGAGAAAAAGAAGCGATAGAAAGATAAACAGAATGGAGAGAAAATGTGATAACTGGAAAAATGGTAACACATAATGTGGGACTTGTTGAGGAGAGGGATTGCAGAGAAGAGTTTGTTGGGGAGGCAATAGATATTATTTGGATAATAATATCACACCAGTCCGTTTGCAATCTGAAGACTATTGATATTGTGCTTCTTCTGTCTGGATGGAACATGTATTCGACTAGGCAATCCTCTATTGATACAGGTAGACAGAAAAATAATGGAAGATGGGGAACAGAATTAGTATGCTCCTTGTGTTTCAATTCATCAAGTACAGCCTAGATTGCTGTTTTAACAAAGATAGAGAAAGGGGTTAAATTATCCTTTTGAGACTAAAATTCCTAACCACTAATATTTTTGTAAGAAATTCAAGGATACAAACAGGGTTTTAACTAATAGTAGGAAATTAGGAAAACAGCCTGATATTTGAAATCTGGAAAGCACTGCTGGTTTTATTCTCCGAGAAGCAGCTGGAGTTGGAGGCTCACATATATCTGTTCTTTTCACTTTTATTAATAAAAATGGCCTTGTACCTGAAATTTGGCACCAAGCTGTACTTTCCCCTACTCATTAACTGAGATGTACATCTGAATCTTCTAATTATAGGTGAAGAGCCTGCTGTCTTTCATTGGAAAATTATAGACATACTTTTGATATTATGTTTTCTTTTGGAACCTCTGGAGTAAAAATATTGTTTCTGCCAAAAAGCAGCTATTTATAGCACAGATCTTAAATCAGCCATTCACTTGATGCTTAGATAGAAGTGATAGGGTAAATTAAGGATTAATGGTTGTTTTATCCATTAAAAAACCCAATTGTACTCTGAAAAACCTGTGCAGATTTGAAGTCCTCTAACAAATTCTCTTACATCATCTAGCAGAATTAGAGAAGTATTTTAGTTTTTCAGTTTTTGCTCTTCACCTCAGATCTTTTTTTCACTGTTTTAACTCTCAGGTTTCCTTCTTTGGAACCTGAAAATAATGATATCCTCTTTTATGTTGAAAAACATTTATTACATCAAAATTCTTCTAATTGTGATGGGGGTAAGATTGTTAAATGTATATTTGTAACCAAATTTTAGCATTTCCACAGAATAGTAATATATATCAAGTCCTTGTAATAGAGATTAGCAGACTTGACTCATACATTCCAATTAAACTTCATTTTGAGAGGAGATATTCCAGATTTGGCAAATTACATTCTATATTATGGTTAGTTACATAGTCAGCTGGATGTTTAGATCAAATTTAGCATTTTTATTCACCTATTGAGCTTGTCTTAAGAACCCGAGATAGACAGAAGTTGTTGCTTAAAGGTATCATCATAGGATACAAGCTGTTTCAAGTAAAGCTGCCTTTTGCAAATGGCTGGTGGTATTTTCAAGGTTTGAAAATAAATCAGTTTAAAAGAAACAATTTTGTCTACACTTTTCGAATTAAATGGAAATGTATATTCAGAAAAAAATAAACCAGATATTTGCATCTTGCACTGAATCTTTGTCTTTGTTTAATAGTCCCCCTTGTAGTTGTTCATTATATAAATATTTCAATCAATATGTATATTTATATAGAGAGATTAGGGTGTCTAATTCAACAATGACCCAGTTTGATGAGGTGGATTGCTCTGTATTAGTGAAGCATGGCACCAGGTGATAGTACTGTATAGCTTAACTGACCTCCTGACTTAGCAGTCAGATCAGAATGACCAGGCTACATCAGTCTAGTGCTCTGTAACAGAGTCTGACTAGACTTTCTGGGGGAACACCAATCAAAGCCTTGTCAAAGGAAAGTGACCTTGAAGCTCTTGAATTTTTAATGGAGAGATCCTGATAAGTTAAAAAAAGGCATACCTTTGGCTAGGACAGCATTATATCAGGACATCTGGCTACTGTAAAATATAGATTTTTCAAAAAAAGATCATATGCAATTGAAATAACATGGATTGGATGGGCCAGTGGCTACCTCAGCTGACCCTTGTGAATTTTTTGGCAAATGACTACTTTTTGGTTGGTGAAATTGGTATTCACCTGCACTGGACACTTGCTTTGTTAAAGTGCTACCCTCATTACAAAATTGAGTCACCTCCTGCATTTTGGTAGCAATATAATGTACCACACAGTGGGCACACCATTAGAAGATCTGAAAGACCAAGTACCTTGAAGAAGATACATTTGATGAAGTACCTTGGATAAGATATAACACTAAGAATCAGCACCAACCTAATGGCACATAATCAATTAATAACATGGAAACTGTATGTCAGCTCAGTTTCTAAGATTACTTGAGCCAGTCACCTCAGGTTTTCAGAGAAATTCATTGGGTGAAAGGAAACAGCTTTTTCAATGAGCACCAAATCTGTGTCTTCTTCCCTGCTCTTAGGAAAGGAAATATAACACATTGTTAGGTATAACATTGATACCAAATATGGTTTGGGTGAATAAATATATAAAACTTAGATATCATGGTTTAAGTGCTTATCACTTTAAGCACAATGCAGCAGGCAATTAGCCGATTAAGGGTGCGGTTAGAAGTTACAATATAAGGAAGCATTAGAAGCTGGAAAGCTTACTGTGTGTTACTGCTGCTTGCTGTCTGTTGCTGTCTGCTACTGTAACTGTGTGCTGCTGCGACTAACTGAGATTACTGACTGTGAGTGCCTGAGACTGAACTGTTATTGTTTGCTACTGTTTGCTGAATATCCAGCGTTTGTTTCTCTGGAGAGTGAAACCGGAGAAGGAGAAGATATCTTTATCGGCTGATAAAGATATTGCAAGGACTCTTAACTTGGACTATACTAGTGAGTCTTACTGGATGGAAATACTGTGAATGACTTAATGGACTGAATGACAATGCTTAAACTCTAACTGGATTAAAAACTATTTAAACTACAAACAGTGTTTGTGTTCAGTGTGTGTATACTCATTGGGCCCTTCCTGGCTTGACTACTGCTGCAATACTCTTCTAGGGTTAATCCCCAAACCCTAACATTGGTTATGGGCCCAGCAGCATAGTCTAACTAACCAGGATATAGCAGAGAGGGTTGGTGTGAGTTGCACATTACTGTAAAAACAAACTGTTTTAATTAGTTTAAAATAGTTAAAATATCTGAAGAGTAATGGCACAAGTAAATTTGTCACAACTGTCCATGATATCCAGGCTGGATGGAACAAACTATGTTTCATGGTCAATGAAATGTAGTTTACTTCTACGCAGAGAAGGTTTGTGGGACATTATAGCAAACCCACCAGATGTGAGTAGCTGGGATCCTGCTAATGATGATGATAAAGAAAAGTTACAAGACTTTAAACTGAAGAATGAGCAGGCTTTATGCATCATAGGACTGACTCTTTCTGTGATCAGCAGCTTGTCCATATTCGTGGAGAAGAAAATGCTGCAAACTGCTGGGAGAACCTCAGGAAGATTTATGTTCGGGACAGTGTAGGAGCACATATAAATCTTACACGGAAGCTTTTTCGAACGCATCTTCAGAGGAATGGAGATATGTTAGTTCATTTAAACTGTATGAAGAGCATTTTTCAAGATTTGCAAGAAAAAGAGCTTATATTTAATGAACTGCAACAAGTCTACATAATATTATCTTCATTAGATCAAAGCTATGATGACTATGTGACTTCGTTAGAGGTATTGCCAAAAGAAAGCCTCTCATTAACCGAGATTACAGGCAGGCTATTAGAAGAAGCCAGAAGAAGGCGTGAGCGTGACGAGCTGAGAGAAGATAAGAAAGAAGAGAAATTATCTTCAAAGCTTGAAAGAAACCAGCAAAGCAAAGTAAAGCACCTGGAAGAAGAGAATTTATCTTCAACGGCATACACAATTAAAAAGTGTTTTAATTGTGGAGGCAGAGGACATTTGGCAAGATTTTGCAAAAAGAGAAAAAGCCAGAATGTAAAAAAGCCAAAGAAAACATTTGAACTAGCCACGTTTAGCAACTCTGATGTGAAGAATAATTTATGGGTGGTTGACAGTGGCGCATCCCACTGCATCACAAGAGATAAGACAAAATTTATAAAAATGTCTACAAGTTCTCAACATATATCACTTGCAAATGGCTGGAACCTGAAAGCAAAAGGTGAAGGTTTTGCACGTTGTCCGTACATAAACCAGGATATAAAAATGTTGTATGTACCGCAACTAAAGTTTAATTTGCTTTCAGTAAGGGTATTAGATAAATTAGGTTATGTAATTACTTTTAAAGATAATAATTGCATAATTGAAAAAGATAACAAAAAGGTAACTGCAGCTTTAAATGGAACATTATATGTCTTAGATAATAGTAAGAAAGGGGAGGCTCAAACTGTATTTAATAATATAAAGCCTCATGATGAATGTATCCATTTATTGCATAGGCGTTTGGGGCATGTAAATTTTAAAATGCTAAAACGTACAGTTGAGTTATCTGAAGGAATAAGGTTAAAATCTTGTGATAAATATTTGCGTTGTAATGTTTGCTGTGAAGATAAGAGCAAGGTATTGCCTGCAAATAGGCTAAATGGTTTCAAAACAAAAGAACCTTTAGAAGTAGTATTTGCAGACATAATAGGTCCAAAGAAACCCAGTATGGGGGTGCTAGATATATACTGAGCATTATGGACCATTATTCTAGATATGGGTTTTGCTATTTAATGAAAAGCAAAACTGAAACATATCAACATTTTTCAATTGGCTTAGGTTTGCTGAAAGAAAGTCTAAACGGCAACTGATAACCCTGGTGACAGATAATGGCACGGAATTTGTTAATAACAAATTCCAGAACAGACTTAAGATAGCTGGAATAGAGCATAAGAAGTCTGCTCCATACAGGCCAGAACATAATGCTTTTATTGAAAGAAGAGGCCAAACACTACAGGCAATGGTTAGAACAATGATAAATGATTCTGGGTTACCTGATTCTTTGTGGGGAGGCTACAATGTGTGCTAATAACATATTGAACAACGTTGTTAATACAACAACAGGTGAAATACCATTTACCAGATGGCATGGCAGGAAACCTGATCTAAGTTACCTGCACACATTTGGTGCACCAGCATGGGTGCATATTCCTGCACAAATCAGGAAAAAGGGCAAAATAGAGCTAAAAGATTTTTCTTCGTTGGTTATCAGGCAAACCATAGGGCATATAGATTTTGGGAGAAAGGCACATCTAAAGTGTTATGTAGTGCTAGTGCCCAATTTCTAGAACATGAAGGATGGGAGAAATTAGAACAGGATGCCAATAAAGATGTAGTTATTGAATCCTATAGAAATCCCATTAGTTATCCCTGTAACTTTAAAAATAAAGTAAAGAGACAAATACAGGATGAAATAGTGCCCATAAAGGAAGAAACAGATTCAATAGCTGAACAGGATGAGGAAGATGAACAGGTAGTAGTTCAACAAAGTCCTCCTGTAAGCCCTGTAATTCCTAGAAGAACTACACGTGTATCTAGACCGCCTGATAGGTACCAGGCTAACACAGTGTGCCAGATTAATCAAGTTCCTAATTCTGTTGAAGAAATTAAAAGTATCCTAATAAGGAAAAAGAAAAATGGTATGCAGCAATGAATAAGGAACTGAATTCATTAAGTGATATGAAGGTGTTTGAAAATGCCAAATTACCTGCAGGAAAGAAATCCATTGGCTGCAAATGGATATTTAAGGTAAAAATAGATAAAGATGGTAATTTAATCCATAAGGCAAGGTTAGTAGCCCAAGGTTTTAGGCAGAATGCTAATGACTATGATGAGGTGTTTGCACCTAGTCTTAAGGCAGCAACCTTGAGGGCAGCTTTAGTGTGGGCAGCTAGTAAAAACTATATAGTTAACCATTTAGATGTGGAAACTGCTTACTTGCACGCCCCATTAAAACATATTATTTATATGAAAAAGCCTGTTGGTATTAAAAGTGAAAATAAGGATAATAATGATTGTTGGTTGTTAAAGAAAAGTCTCTATGGTCTTAAACAATCAGGCTATGAATGGAACCAGTATATTGTAAAGGAACTAGACAATATAGGATTTAAAGCTGGTTTAGCCGATCCATGTCTGTTTAAAAGGGAGACAAATGGGAAAGTATCATTATTATTACTATTCACAGATGACATTGCATTGATAACTGAAACTAATGATGAAGCTAATAAAATAATAGCATCATTAGTAAAGAGAATAAAGATCAAGCAATTAGGGGAGATAAAGAAGTATCTCGGTTTGAATATAAAGAAAACACGGAAAGGTTTTAAGATATCTCAGGAAGATAAGATAAGCAAATTACTAAAAGATTACAAGATGGAGCTTTGTAAGCCAGCTAAGACTCCAATGAGTCAGGAGTTTAGCAATACTGATGTACAAAGCCCTGAGTTTGATAAGGTGATTTATCAATCTTTAATTGGTAGTTTGAGTTATATTAGTAATTGGTCTAGACCAGATATATCGTACTGCGTGAATCAGTTGGCTAGATTCAATTCTGCACCATGTGAAAGACACTGGATTGCAGCTAAGAGGATATTAAGATATCTTAAAAGACAATGAATTATTCATTGTATTTAGAACCACAGGGTGATTTAATTCTGTGTGCATATGCAGATGCTAGCTTTGCATCAGAAAGAGACACTAGAAAGTCGACTTCAGGAACAGCCATAATGCTGGGTAAGACATTAATAGGCTGGAAGTCAATAAGACAACAGCATATAAGTTTGTCTACTATGGAGGCAGAATTCTCCTGTTTATCATTGTTATGTACAGAGTTAATAATGTATAAACAAATGTTAATTGATATAGGTATAACTGTAGATTATCCTATAATTATACATGAAGATAATCAGGCAGCAATTCAAATGGCCACAAATATTGGAGTAAAAACAAGGAGCAAGCATACAGATCTAAGATACCTAAACGTGAGACAATCTGTAAGAAGTAAGATGATTCAGCTAGAGTACTGTATGTCAGAGGACAATTTAGCTGATAATTTTACTAAAGCCCAAGGTGCCAGTAAGCACCAGGAGAGTTGTGAAAAATATGGGATAAGATTGTAAAGGTATTATATATTTATCTCACCCAAAAGGGGAGTATGTTAGGTATAACATTGATACCAAATATGGTTTGGGTGAATAAATATATAAAACTTAGATATCATGGTTTAAGTGCTTATCACTTTAAGCACAATGCAGCAGGCAATTAGCCGATTAAGGGTGCGGTTAGAAGTTACAATATAAGGAAGCATTAGAAGCTGGAAAGCTTACTGTGTGTTACTGCTGCTTGCTGTCTGTTGCTGTCTGCTACTGTAACTGTGTGCTGCTGCGACTAACTGAGATTACTGACTGTGAGTGCCTGAGACTGAACTGTTATTGTTTGCTACTGTTTGCTGAATATCCAGCGTTTGTTTCTCTGGAGAGTGAAACCGGAGAAGGAGAAGATATCTTTATCGGCTGATAAAGATATTGCAAGGACTCTTAACTTGGACTATACTAGTGAGTCTTACTGGATGGAAATACTGTGAATGACTTAATGGACTGAATGACAATGCTTAAACTCTAACTGGATTAAAAACTATTTAAACTACAAACAGTGTTTGTGTTCAGTGTGTGTATACTCATTGGGCCCTTCCTGGCTTGACTACTGCTGCAATACTCTTCTAGGGGTTAATCCCCAAACCCTAACACACATTACAGTTTTTGGGTGAAGGCTTGATTATTTTGGGGCTTCTAGAGGAAGAAATGGCAGACTGATCACAACTCTGAGAAGTGAATCCAATGATTGCAATGGAATGAAGGGCCTGTTAGCTAGATCAGTTATGGAGGATCATGAGGATTGTCAACCTTAGGAGATTCAGGTTACATAGCAACAAGAAGAGGGAAGTATTGCTGGCCTTAGAGATTAAAAAGGTGGAGCTAAAATCTTCCCCAAATGCAAGGGACCCCCACATGGAGAGGAAGGCTGGACAAAGGTGGTCAGAAAGAACCCAACGCAACCAAAGGAACAAATCTGGGTCATCCTACTCCTATAAAGGGAGCTGCATACTTCATAGATCAGTTAGTGTTAACTCTCTGTTACTTTGCCATCAGGTTCCTAAACCTATTAGTTGCTGCTTGGATTCAGCAGTCCATCTGCATTTAAAAAACAATGGCCACTTACTGACTTGTTAAAAGAATGAAAATTATCAGCTGTTTGCAAGGAATATAAATCCTTTTATTCAGGGGTGGGATTCTACCGGTTCTGTTCACCTCTGTAGAACCGGTAGCTCTGAAGAACAGCAGACAGAGAACATACATAGAACTGGTTCTATGTCTGCTGCTGTTTTGGCCCACCCGCCCGCCCAGTCTCTTAACCGACCTTTATTTCCTGCTTTTTCAACCCCAGCTGCTTTGCACGACACAGCTGCAGTTGAAAAAGCAGGAAGAAAGTGCTTTTTCAACCACCGCGTGCAGCACTGCTCAGCTGTCCAGGCAGCTACCTGATGACGATATACACGTGTGTGCAGCAAAATGTAAAATCACCAAACCGGTAGTTACACCGGTCGGATCCCACCCCTGCTTTCATTCCCTACAATTGAGTGGATGAGCTTCTTGAATGAGAAGCAAAATGTCCTCAATGAAAAACTAGAAAGTCCAGTTGCCTCTTGATAAAGCACCTTTAGATTTATTGTAAATGGTTCAGATTGGCTAGTTTTGTCTGAGCACATTGTCACTGGAATAATCCTATTGATTACTTATGACCACAGATCTGTTAAAAGCTATGAATTCAAATCTACAGTATTAGACTACAACACGTGGTTTTTTAATGCATGGATCAATGAAGGTAGAGCATGGTCCCATGCTGATGAAATGATTGATCAACATGATTTTTTAGAAGCAAAAAAGCCAGGGAAAGTGTCCCATTAAGCCCATTATATTGCTTATCTCTAAAACAAAACAAAAAACCCATTGTACTACTAATACTTAGTGTAAAATATTACCATGTTTTAATCTGATTATTACAAATTATGTCTGTAATAGTACATTTCATAAAATACTTTTAGCAGCATGGAGAACATGATGCTATAATTATCTAATCTTAAATTTTATACTAAAGTTGCACATCAGTATAGAGAGGAGAAATAACCTTACTGAAACATTCTTTTGAAAACATTCGTTTTGCCAGTGTTTGTATTTTGAGTGTCATTATAGTTTTAGAAAGGTTTAACGCTCTGTGGAAATGGAGACCTAACCTTTGAATATTGACAAAGTGCAACAGAGCCAAGGAATCTGATTATGACCACATATCAGGAGACGCCTCATATTTATTGCCATCTTCATGAATACACCACTGCTCCATGGGTTTCTAAAACAAATGGTATTTTGCTTTATTGCAAATAATGCCAGCTTTCAGTCTCAGTGCAGGAACTGACATAAATCAAATTAAAGAATGTCAGCTAGACAGGCATCTCGACCAAAGTCTGGTATGGCCTTTGCTCCATGAAAATGACACATGGGTTATATGGGAGGAGGAAGGGGGGGGAAATTCAGCTGTATGTCAGCTGATCCTTTAAAAGCAAAAGGTACTAATCTGACTCGTTGCACCTTGTTGAATTAGGTGTCAGTGAGAGCCAAATCATTTTGAAAGCTTCATTTTAGAAGTCACGGGGTGTTTCTTTTAGATGAGGTTGGCATTTACATGGTTTAACATAAAGTATTGTCCTGGTTACAGGCAAAATTAAATTAATTGTAATGCAAGAGCAAACTGGATCAAATGCCATCTTGTCAGTTTCTCACAATTTGTAGTGAGTGTTTTAACATGTGTGGGTGAGGGAGACTGTACATCTGCTTTGCAAGGATTCTGGCTTGGTCCGTGAAAAATAAAGCATTTCTTCTACTTCAACACAATCACTGCCTTTTAAAAAAAACACTGCTGTGAAGTAATAGTGGCTATCTGGTGCCTTGGCAGAGCAGAAATGAAGGTGTCCTTAAGCCTCATGAGCAGTGGACTAATTGACGATGAACTTATTTTGCACCATATAAATAACTACCAGCCTCAGCAACTTTTTCTAACCTTTTCATAAGAGATAAAGTATTAGCGATGTAAGAGAGTACCTTAGGAGTGATTAAGATATCCTTACCTGCAGTGTTAAGGAATTGGACTAGGACTGGGAGGATCCAAATTCAAACCCTTTCTCGGCCATTGCTAGTGTGTTGGATAATTTAGGGGCAATCATTATCTCTTTCACCCCAGCAACCTTTGTTGGTTATTTTGAAAAATGAAATGGACAACAGAAGGGATATAAATCTAATACATATAATATGTATTAGGTTAACTCTGATAACTAGAGTTGCTCAAGTAGTGAGATAGAAGACATATACATTTAATTGTTCTGTCCCCAGACCATTTGCTGCTTTGGCAGGACAGGGTTAATTTTTTTTTCCTATTTGGCTAGCTTATAGGTAAATTTGGCAGTCCTGACCTTGCTGGCCAAAGTGGATGCAGCATGTTCCCTTCATAAGGAAGCGTTCGGGAATTATTACTTACCTCCCCTTTTCTGTCTCATCCCTTCTTCTTATAAGCATTGATAGGAAAAAGAAGGGAAGTGAGGCAATTCCAGCCTTCATCTTCCATTAAGAAAAACCATTCCCAGTATTTCAGATTAAAAGAGTTGGAAGGGACCTTGTAGGTCTTCTAGTCCAATCCTCCTACCCAAGCAGGAGACCCTATACCTACACCGCTTCTGACAAATGGCAGTCCAGTCTCTTCTTGAAAGCTTCGAGTGATGGAGCTCCCACAAATTCTGAAGGCCAACTGTTCCATTTCAGCTACAATCTCAACCCATCATGGGTAAGCAGTGAATACCTACACACCTTTAGGCAGTTTAGGTCTTGGGACAGTTTAGGGACAGTTATATTTTTGCCTAGTCAGAAAGGAGGCCATATAATAGCTAGGAGCACATGGTTCTTTTGTGCAGCATGGCTGCTAGTTGTTATTTGTGTTGTAATAATGTACTTTTTATTATTTTTTACAGTTATACCAGATTTTTCAGTGTTAAATAAAGTTTAGATGGTGAAATAATGTCTCCTTTATTAAATGACAAGAAAAGATTAACTGCCTGGATAGCTTTCCATAGAGCTACAGGATTACAGATTAGCTAGTCCAGGATATTAATAATAATAAATAAAACTATAGAAAATGGTGTTTCAATATCATAGCTATTTGTTTATGTATGTATTTCTAATGATTCTAGGTTTACAGATGTATGTAGTGCTCTTTATTTTTTCTTGAGTACTGATTGATTTAGCAGATTGTCTGTTAAGTATTCTGTGATTGCTGAGATATTATGCCAATATCCTCCAGCTCATATCACTCTACCCAGCTATTTTCAAGCTATTTAAAAATATGACAGCTGATGATTAACACCAGATTCATGGTGATCAAATATCCAACAGTGGAAGTGCTCACTGGAAAGAAGCTATATCAAAAATAATTTCTTACTATGGTGAATATGGCATGAGATGGGAAAGTAAGGAATAATGTGAATAAATGCAAAGATGAAGTACTTATAATATTGGTTCCAGGATTAATTTAGAGATGGGAACAATTTCTTCTATTTAGGAGTGAAAAGAAAATGATAACTCACTGCTTTAGTAGAATACTAATATAGAGTTAACTGTCCCTTTATTATAAGAAAAAATAAGAAAAATATAGAAGGGGTAGGATAAGAGAGATAGCTGCTGAATGTAAAAGTAAAAAGACAATGAAAAAAGAGAGAAACAATACAGGTAAAACTAAAAAGAAGCACTAATTTCCATTATAACCTAACTAAATATCATTCTGTAAACAAGCACAAATAGGTTTTGTCCAGATGTTTATCTGTTTAAAAGGAAAGAACCAGTATGCTAAAGCAGGGCTCCCCAACTCCCAGTCTGTAGCCCAATACCAGTCCATGGCCATTGGGAACTAGACAGTGCAAGTGGCAGACGAGTATGCAAAGCTCCATTTGTGCAAGTAGCCAGTGTGTACATGAAACCACCACCCCCCCAGTGCCACTTCTGCAACTGGCAGGCCACAGAGATAGAAATGTTGGGGATCGCTGTGCTAAAATAACCATTAATGCAATGTTAATGTGAAATGAAGTTTAATAAAGTATAATCTACTAGAGCTTGATGTAAGTGAGTGTAGTCCTTCAAGGCAGAACAGACCAGGAAACCAAAGTCATGCTAATACTACTTTTATTATAAGGTTACAATAACATAATTCTCTGTTCAGAAATCAGAAGAAATGTGCTTTTCTCCTCTCTCTCTTTATTTTTGTGAAAACTAGAGAGTGTCTTCAGTTGAGGAGCTTACCGAGGTTACAGTTCTGGCCCAGACTCGGATTCCTTTCACCCGCATGTTGTCTTATTGTAGTTCTTCTTCATGTTCTTATAGTTATTCCTCCTGCCCGTTATGTGGAGAAACAGAATATCATAATCTCTTATTACAATGGTGTCTAAGAACAAAGCTGGAAAAAAAAAAACCTGATAAGTTGGCAGAATCAGAATTTTACATTTATGACTTTGAGATGGTGCCACCTGTCGCGACTACCCAACACACGCGTTTGAATCGAAGCCACAGCGACCTGAAGGATGGCATTCCTCTTCATCAGAATAAACTCTGTATCATAATAATATGCGCGGTCTATGTAAAATGCTATGAGGTGAAGCTCTACGCATTAACCACGATTCGTGTGATTGAGTTCATATGAATAATTATAATTAATAACAATAATCATGGGTAATAAGGGTAATCAGGGGTAATGAAGGGTAATGAGGGGAAATTATCATAAATATTGAATCCCAGGAAACTCGGGTTAGATCCAACTTTATTTTGTTTGCTTAGCTATTATCTAGGACTCCTTGTGGAGGAAGGAATAAACAATAAGCTTTTGTGTTATCAAATACTGAAGCGAAGAGTGTCTTATTTTCTCCCTGCATTTGTGCCAAAGAGTAGCTTAGACCACCTCCAAAATAAACCTAGAATAAATTATGACCTTTCATCAAATTATTCATCAAAGGTGTTATGATATTTTATCTGATGAGGGAATCCTCTCTCCAGTAACCACTGGCACCCACAGGAGGATCAAAGGAAACAGAACAATAAAAACTGCCATATGCCAAGGTGACAAATGTCCCAATCCTTTTATATATACATTGTGACCCTACACATGTCCAAAAGAATTGCAGCTTGCAATAAAAGAAGTGCAATCAACTTGTCATTTGAAAAGTTTCTGAGGAGACCACGCTGATGACAGTAATCTACTGATTCAAATTTAGAAAATATCTTTTTTCTCAAAAACTATGGCCTTCCTTGTGTATGCCAGTTTTCAGTTCCACCGCCCAAAGATGACTTGTGCGGAATTTGAAACAATGTCCAGCCAACCTCCTAATTACTGTAAGATCAGCTACTCAGGCACTGAAGTATATAATTACTTACTTTGACATTAAAATGGACTTGGTGCTCCTTTCCCCACTAAAACCACTCCATTCTTCCTGTAAGGAATTAAACAGAGACAGTGTATTTCTCAAGGCAAGTATTAACATTTAACAATTTATGTTCCTTCTTTCATCTTTAACCATTAACATTTTAAAAAATGACCGAAGTATTCCACTGTGCTTATTATGAGCAGCAGAGAGATGATTGTTACTTTTCATCAGCAGTCCTGAAATAGACTGTAGAGTGCTATCCACTAATCTGCAAAAGAAATCTGTAAATATATCCTGCAAAGCAATTACTCTTTTTTTGTGTCCAGCAGAAGGAATACGGGAGAATTTATGTCTTTTCTAAGAAAAAGTTGTGGCTGGCTTCCACACACCTCCACCAAATCTTCATGGTACAATGAATCTATAGTTCACATAAATTCATGGGATTCCTCTCATTACAATTCATAAATTGGTAATGCATTGGAATTGGAATGCAACAATATCTAATTTTGGAAGTGTGCCCAAGGAAAACATGTATATAAGCACAATTTTAGTATATTCAGATCATAATATTGGCCCTCCAATCATATATATTGCTACATATATGTATTCCAAAGTTGCTCAAATCAGAAAATTAACACGAATACTTGACAATAAGTAAGGATAGTGATATAATTCCAGATTCAAAAATTGAATCCTTACTCATAAATTGGATGTTGTATCTCCTGAAATGCAAAAAAAAAATATTAAAAAAATTACTCAATACTTTTATAAAATATAACTGCTGAGCTGGCAAAATGCTCCAGAATTTAAAATTCTTAGTTTTAGAGAATCGGAACACTGAACTAGCAACTTTTTGAGTAACACAATTCAAAAATAAGTATATGTTTTAAAAAATCTCTGGTCAAATGACCTGTCCCCATCTTAGAACATTTTGACCTGTAATAATTCCCTGGACTGTTAAAATGTTTTCTTTAAAATCTGTTATATATGTAATGTTTCGGGGCTATATTATAGTTAGCATTTAATTTAAGGCTCAACATCTCCTGTTGCATAGTGCTGTCATAGCAATATTAAGAACAGCAGGAATTTTCATACATCGGAAGATATTTCCTTACTTATATTAGAAATCTATCACAAAAGGCAGCAACCTCCTTATTACACTTGTGAGTAAGCTTCAGGGGAAAAAATAGTGTATGTACTTGGGGAGGACTTTCTCCTTCGTTTTGCTTTCTCTTTCTGTTTTGAAGAACTTTGCAAGGTTAATAGGAACAAATTATAATTTGTGACTTTGCATTTGTTGTTTCAGTTTCTAGTCAATTTGGCACATTTAGTCCTCACCTCCCCCCTGCTATACACTGCAAGGTGAGAAGGATGATCTTCCATACTTCAGTGAAAGACCCATTTTAACTGACAACCCTGGGAAATTTACCTTCATTGTTCCTTTAGAATAGGCACTCAGTGGAACTATTGATTTTGAATAGTCTTGAGTGGTTGGAAAAACTAAATTAGGAGGTATTTTCAGTACAAAAAGGTTTCCTGTTGTGCAGCCTTCTCTATTGCCACTATACACAGCAAGCCCAGGTAAATCAGTGGCATTGCCCACCACCAGAGGTGGTATTCAGCAGGTTCTGACCAGTTCTGGAGAACCGGTAGCGGAAATTTTAAGTAGTTCAGAGAACCAGTAGTGGAAATTTTGAGTAGTTCGGAGAACTGGTAGCGGAAATTTTGAGTAGTTCAGAATACCACTTCTGACTGGCCCTGCCCCTATCTATTCTCTGCCTCCCAAGTCCTAGCTGATCGCCTGGGTCTTCTTTTGTTGCCCTGAACAGGAGAATGGACCTGGAAAGCAGGTTAATGGGGTGGGGAGGGAATAGAGTTTTTACAGTGTCCTTCCCCTACCACACCAACCAAGCTATACCTACCAAGTCACACCCACAGAACCGGTAGTAAAAAAATTTGAATCCCACCACTGCCCACAACCCTGAAGATTGATCCATTGGAGTAATCATAAAGGACTTATTGAACACCTCTAATAATACTAACTCTTATGATTAGCGAAAGTTTCATTTGAATGATCGGGTAATAATATTTCAATAACATGCCTTAGTGTACACAGTGCTTTCAATCAGTCAAAGGCAAAGGTTTCATGAACTAAATTCATGTATTTATTCATTATATCAATTTATATACAGTAGTTCGCCATCTCACAAACTGGCTTGGGAGAGCAAACAGAGGACTAAAAACCCTAACCTTTCAGCAAATCAGATGATAATACTGATCTGATATAATTTGATGGTTTATTCTTTTCCCCAAAATCTTATAAAGAAGGGGATTAATCTTAACATTATAGTCACTAATTAATTACAGATGTCAAGAATATTTCAGAGAAAATTTGGCATCATATAGCCTGATGCATGCATAAAAAGCTTTGGCTAAAGACTTTCATAATTTGCACAGAGACATAAGAACATTAGACTTTCACCATATTAATAAATCAATTAGAAATAAGATTTTAATTTTTTTCCTGGATTTTCAATTAACTGAAAATTCCAGACCTGAATTAGAGAAGATGCTAAAGCCTCAATCCACAACTTTTCTGCAGTTCTGCCTCTATTTTTTAAAAAGAGCAGTCTTTTTTTTCTGTGTTGATGGAATGTGGATGCCTGTAAACTACACAAAGGATATGCATTCTTCTAAGTTCTTCTGGCTGCTGGGACAATAATATTCACAGCCAGTAAGAAATCCATTAAAAATAAAATTGCTAGAATTGCTAATGCTGATCAAAGCATTTAACTGACCTTGATCCTTAAAGATTTCTATCCCTCCTCTTGATAGTCAAACCCAAACTGTACTGTTAATAAGAATTTCTAGGGGGCCTATGGAGAGAAAAGGAGTTGATTGTTTCTTCCAAGCCAATGATATCAAGTGACAGTGTGATAATGAGCGGGATGATAAGGATTCGGCTTATGAATATTTTTTGTTTGGTTATATGTTTTAATATTATATGGAGGAATTGAAATTTGTCTAATAACCATGGAAAGAAGAGGAAGGGAAGGAAGAAAGGAAGAAAATTTATTACAAAATACAAATCTTTCAAAGATTCTGACAAATTAAATATTTGACCTATTTGTAGGTTATCTATTTAAACCTTTCAGCCTCAAAGTTACAACACAGATGCGAAAGAGAAAAATTCAAACTTCTTCCATTTCCCATATCACATACTGTATTGTCTTAATTGTAACCAGTGGGGATGGTTAGTTTAATTGTACAAATACCTTTTCATCAGTTAGGATCCCATCTTATCCATGGAACAGCTCCAATTGCTCAAGGTAATATCATATCACTGGAACTGATTGCCAGGCTAATGCCAGGCTTCCAGCTGGTCAATGTTTATGCACCCATTGGAAGAAAACAGCAATTTGTCTGGACAAATGTTACAGGACTGCACTCTAGACTAGACCATTACTAACATTTTAAAATAAGCAGAACAGAGAACAATTTTAGGAAGTAGATTAGATTGATAGATTCAGAAATTTATAATCTTAAAATGCAGGAGACTATTCTATGTGTTTATTCAGGGACTTCTAATATTGTATAACAAGTTCTTCTATATTTCTGATTACTTATTCCACACTGGTTCATTTTTTTTAAAGTTTTCTCTGTACTCTATTTGTTCCCATATGTAATTTTGCTGAGAAAAGTATGCTGAGCAAATAAGTGCAATCATATTGCCTAATTTAATATCAGTGGGAAAAGGGCAGGAGTTGGCACTATTGTAAACTTCATTCATACCAGATAGAGTAGATATACCTGCAACTCTTCACTCTCTTTTTCTCTGTTTTTCACAATAATGGCAAAATTACAAAATGTGTTCATAGTTGTGTTGCACTTTGATATGCAAGTAAATGGAGGAATTACAAGCACAGTGTTGTGATGCACATTTTGTTACTTGTTTCCCCATGGATATCTGCATACTTTAGATTTAATTATCTTAATGCCCCCTTGTGTCTTCAAGTACATTTTTTATGTCACCATCAATTGTCCCACAGCAAAAATGCAGAGAATATAAACAGCTGTCATGTCTGATCAAGTGAGGGAAAGGAAAAGGGCAAATCACCATCATAGAAAGGGAAATGCCTAGAAATATGCTACTGGATTGTAACACAAAGGAAACAGAAGTTAGCATAGTATAATCCAGGCCTACTACATAGGAGTGAGCTTTGTTGCTGGTCAGAATTAAGTAGCACAGTGCTGTTCTTACAGTCAAATGTTGCCTTCTGCCTTCTCTGCGGACTATCTCCCACTATCGCTGCAAATCAAACTTCCATCTAATCTAACCTACTGTGGCTTCAGAGGGATAACCACTTCTTGAAAAATCAGCTTATGTTCCATAGCCCTTTTAAGTAACATACCTCCCCCACTTTGGGCTGGGAAGTTATGAGTTCATGATTGTCAATTGTTTATAGTGGCTTCCATTTGATTATTTATAATAAAGATAACAGTTACAGCTGTGTTGCATCTTTGGGAAACTTCATTGAAAACTGTACCTATCTCAGTGACACAAATGTTAACAACAATCAGTACAGAAAAGCTTCTCAATAACAACTTGGCTATCTGGACCATTTAACCATAGTGGCATACTATGCCACATAAGTACACATAAAGATGTGTTCAGTATTGGGTTGGACAGCAGATAAATGTTCTTTTTATAATTTCTATAATTTTTATATGCATCAAATATATTGGTGTAGTATATTTGCATGCTATTTCAGACAAGCACAAAATATAAAGACTTGCAAATAAAATAGTATGATGAGAAAGAAAGAAAGAAAGAAAGAAAGAAAGAAAGAAAGAAAGAAAGAAAGAAAGAAAGAAAGAAAGAAAGAAAGAAAGAAAGAAAGAAAGAAAGAGAAAAGATAATGTCTATAGTAAATAGGTTTCTTGGGTGTAATTACAAAACATAGAGTACTATTTGAATACCATTTGAATTGACCATCAGTCATTTGAAAAAGACAACTTTATTTGGAACAGCTTACATTCTGTGACAATACCTTTAATGTTATTAAACAACATCTGCCTCCCCACATCCTTGGGAAGGATTCAATAGGTAGATAAAAATACCAAATCCAAATCTGGCTGAATGTGCAATCAACCATAAGAGTAATATGCATTAGTTTTCTCCAAGTCAAAGAGAGCATTGGGGTTGGTAGCAAATAGTGGAGTGTGTATGTGAGTGTGTGTGTGTGTGTGTGTGTGTATTTTCCATAGATTAGACAGTCAGGTAGCTAACATAGGTTTGCTGAAGTTGTTCATATTGCTTCTTTATAATACACATGACACTAAGACCTTTTTTCAATTCTGTTTCTGTTCTTTTGTTTGTGCACTTGTCTATGTGTGTAATTTTTTTACTTATTTGGGGTTCCTTAAGGGAAAAAAAATAAATCTCTCCCCATGTTGAATATTTAAATTGTCAGCATTGAAATGAAAAACAATGGCAACCTTCATTTATCATCTTGAAACACATTATATTAACTGATTTTATTATCTAAAAATGCTGGAGGTGTATCTACAGCTCAAATCATTCTGAATATAATTTCTTCCATTTTGACATAATCAAGTGCTAGGTAAGCATTTGTTGGCAAGCAGCAAGCATTTCAAGGCTTTAAAATGGAAAGCAGAATGCAACATTTCTAACCTACAGAAAGGAATGCTTATAGGTCAAACATCTGCAGCAGCTTTTGTTCTGATATTATTTCACGTTCAGAATGTACTGGTGTGAGTCTTGTTCTGTTAGGCAACAGCAAAAAAAGTGCTTATTTCTCCTCCTGCTTCAGCACATTTTTGTGGCAGATTTTTTCCTCCTCTCATCAAACAGTATTTATCTCTAAGTACAGTCATCCTGAAGTGATGGCTCAGTAACATTTGTAAAATGGATGCCTTCTTCTCCCTGCTGAGCATTACATGTATCTCAACTTCCAATAATAAAATTAGAAAACACTTGAGCTCTGAATATCAGGTTGGAGAGAAACACAAGGTACCCCCCCCCCATCATATTCTATGGAGATAGACATAATATTGTAGCCAAATCAGTATCTGCCAGATGGCAGATTCTCATTTCAGTTAAACATGGATGACTTAGTAAATATAAAAGCTGTGATTTGAAGTCCAATTTTTAATTTAATGTCCCACATCTGAAGTTTTAAGATCAAACAATGGAGTTTTGCAACAACACAAGAGGACCTCGTGCTGCAGCAATTTCTTCTCCTAGAACTTAGCATTGTGCTTTGTGGCAACAGTGTGAACTTGGAAAAATAAACACAACAGAAAACTGGATACTCCTTTGTTCAACAAGTAGTCTTAAATATGTTTGTTGAGAACTGGAATCATAGAAAGTAATGGAACATTTTCTGACTTTATATTACTAAGTATAATTTTTTATCTTTCTTTTAAAATTTTTGCCTAAATGTCTATCTGTCTATCCATCCATAACCCCCCCACACACACTTTGTGTGTATAAATATTGATAAATGCTTTCAGACAGTTTTCATATATATTCCTTCTTCTCAGTGAAATTCTGCGTGCTGTAATTTGGTGCAGGATGTTGGAGTAGAATCCTTTGGGAATTTTTCCAAAGTTGCTTCAGGGATTGTTAGAAACTCCAAGGAGTCTCTGAGAAAAGTGGAAAATCAGAGAGAACAAAGAGGCCAAAGAGGCAGCTGTAACTGTGAATAACAAAAACCTCCATGCCTTCCCAAAGAATGGTAAACTAGCCTTATGCTCAGAGAGCATTTGTCAAATGCAGTAGAACTAGTGACTGACAAGATGGCTGTGGTGGAGAAGGCAAGCAAAAATAATTCTAATCACTAATTGAGAGATTTATTCAATCACTTCTTTTCCTTCCTCCAGTTTCCTTATTCATATATTTCTCCCATTCCTGATTTTAAAGAGTCTAGTAAACCACAGCCCCAAGCATTCATCTATCTCTCAGCAATTTTTATTGTAGTGAAATGACTGGGTGTGTAAAATTAAAAGGCCAAAATGCTGTTATCTCAATTCCCATAGTTTTCTTCCTCTATAACCAGGTTGATTGTGCAAGTTATGAGGAAACCATGGATAATAGCTAAATAAGGATGGTATTTCAAGAGTTCTTCTCAATTGGGGATCTTTATAAATTCAAGTAAAGAAAAGGAACAAAACTTTCTCTTAAAAAAACTTCAACTTGGGTAAACGTCAAATTCCAGATCCTTTCCCCCAAAATTGTATCAATACTGACAACAGTGGTAGTTGTCATCACCAGTGGTGACCAGGGGTGGGATTCTACCAGTTCTGTCCGGTTCTATAGAACCCCTTATTAACTTTCTAAGCAGTTCAGAGAACTGGTAGTTAGAAGCAATCTCCTTTTGTTTCCCCCCCACCCACACTTATTACATTCTTGCCAGAACGCCTAGACTTCCTGTCTCCAGAGCTTCTGGGGCTTGACTTTCTTAAAGGGGAAGGGTTGTTTTAAGATTTTTACACTGCTGTTGGGAGGAAATACTTCCCTGGACAATCAGCACTTTGAAGAAATAATTGAATAATGAAGCAAAGCTTTTAGTAACAGGGAACCAAGATGAGTGACATTCAACAAGGCTTCTTGGCTAGCTAGAAAGATTGACATTCAAATGTGAGTTTACATACCCTTTCTGAGTTTTGGTCTAAAACTGGTTTTTGGTGAAGGTTAATTCTGTGCTTCGTGATGTTTAATCCTGTGTTTATTGATGGGATAATTTTTCTTATTCAGCTTCAACAAACAACAGCTACTGTTGTGATTTAATTATTTGTATTGTGTTTGAATTTTTTCCTGCCTCATGGTTTCTTTTTCTATCTGGGGAGGGGGTGTTTCTTCACTGCTTTAGTGATATCTGGTACTGTCCTTTTGGGGTATACTTCCAAAATTCAAGATGCAAGCTTGGCACTGATTTTTTTTTTACTGCCTTTCTTAGGGAGCATGTGACCTTTCCTTAAATCTGGATGATTTCCTTAGGATATCTTGTGAGGTGAGTGAGACCAGCTGGTATCTTTAAGTGGTGCAAATGGATCTAAGGATTGCTTTTCCTGGGTGTGCTTTTTCTGGAGAGCTTAAATAACCTCTCTGCTAAAGGGTTTCACTTTATAAGCAAGAGTTGGCTGCTTGATAGTTATCACTGCATTTTAACTATTTTCATTCCTCAAGGTGCTCTGGCACCCTGCCTGATTTGTAACTCTGGCTTGCAGGTATTTTTAATCTAATGATTGGTATTTAGGGCAGCTTTTTGCAAGCAAAGAAGCTTTTTGTATTTTTGTACAGGTAATCCTTGACTTACAACAGTTCATTTAGTAACCATTCAAAGTTACAATGGCACTGAAAAAAGTGACATGACCATTTTTCACACCTTTGCAGCATCCCCACTTTCATGAGAGGCCAGGTAAGGAGAAGTGCCCCTTGACATGAGTGATGTTGAGTTGGCCATGCCCACCCAGTCACATGACCACCAAGCCACACACCCCAACCAAGCCACACCCACAGAACTGGTTGTTAAAAAAACTGAATCCCAACCCTGGTGGTGACAGCTTTGTTGCTACAAAAATGTTGATTACATCCACCCTGATTCATGCTTGGAAAGACATATTTTTGCCAGTTATGCAGAGGCCAAGGTCTCCGGTAAAATAGCTTCTCTTAAGATTTCAGGTATATGAGTGTGGCCATTCATTTTCTTCCACTTCAGCAATCAGCAAGTAAGTTCTTGTGTGGGAGTGAAGCCATTTTTCTTCAGTATCTTTGAATGGCCTACTGTACAATGTTTATATACTTTAGAGCAGAGAAAAATAGTGACTCTGTGAAAGCATTCATTTTAATCCTGGGATGTCTGAAGGTAGAAACAACCAAGATTGCAGCTACAATAGTGTGATCAAAGCTCTACCCCCCCCCCTTTTAAAAATGTGTGTCACACATTAAAGGGTGGAGCTTTACTTGTAGTTTTGTAGCTGCCATCTTGATTTTTTTAAAACCAAACTTTGCCAGGCATGTCTGATTTTTAATAAAGAGATTTGCAACATGGAGGCAATTTTATTCTCTTCACTCAATTGAAAAAGAAATGAAGAAATATTAGAAGTGCCCAAGTAATATGTTCTCTGGCATGGTTTACTAAAATTGGACAAACCACCCAGTCAGTTGGTATGGGTGGCATAGGAGTTTAATAATAAATAAAAACTGTTTCAGAGACAGTGCTGCAAACTTCCTTTAAGTTTTTAAGGAGTTTAGGAAACAGTTCAGAGAAGGCAAGCAGATCTGCTGAAGTCTGACTAGTGCTGCTAGAAACATGTTTTGCCAAGGGAAACAGAACCTTCACACTAGAAATGTAGTCTTGTTTCTTCAAGAAGCAGCTGTGAGGGCGTGTTTTGCTGCAAACATCTCAAAGTGAAACACCCCTTTCAAGATTTGCACAGCACTAAAAATTAATATTCCAAATGAGGAAACAATTATGAAGCCTAGTAATATAGGTAAACTTTCCCAAGGGGGATGTATGATTTAGTAACAATTTTAAACAATGTAGGCTATGTTTTAAGAATAGTTAACCACATGAAAACTAAGAAAACAAAACTTTCTTTTTCAAAACTTTCCTTTTCAGAAATTGCCCCTCAAACAACCTCTAACTAGGTTTCAAACTCTAATTTCTGAAGCCAATAGAAGAGCAAACAGAACTACTGTTCACCACACATCTGTAGTGATTTGTTTCCTTTTTAATATACATCTGGCCTGATTATTCTGCATCTAACTCATATCATTATACCATCTGGCATGAATGATATGTACTTACAGAGCAAGATGAGTGGAATTAGGTACTAAAAATAATATATTGTACAGGTGAAACTCAAAAAATTAGAATATCGTGCAAAAATTTATTTATTTCAGTAATGCAACTTAAAAGGTGAAATTAATATATGAGATAGACTCATTACATGCAAAGCAAGATGGTTCAAGCCATGATTTGTCATAATTGTGAGGATGATGGCTTACAGCTCATGAAAACCCCAAATCTACAATCTCAGAAAATTAGAATATTACATTCAATCAATAAAACAAAGATTGTATATAGAACAATATCGGATCTCTAAAAAGTAGAAGCATGCTCAGTACTTGGTTTGGGCCCCTTTTGCAACAATTACTGCCTCAATGCGGCGTGCATGGAAGCTATCAGCCTGTGGCACTGCTGAGGTATTATGGAAGACCAGGGTGCTTCAATAGCAGCCTTCAGCTCTTCTGCATTGTTCATTCTCATGTCTCTCATCTTTCTCTTGGCAATGCCCCATAGATTATCTATGGGGTTCAGGTCAGGTGAGTTTGCTGGCCAATCAAGCACAGTAATCCCATTGAACCAGGTCATTGAACCAGGTTTTGGTGCTTTTGGCAGTGTTGGTAGGTGCCAAGTCCTGCTGGAAACTGAAGTCAGCATCCCCACAAAGCTCATCTGCGGAAGGAAGCATGAAGTGCTCCAAAATCTCCTGGTAGACAGCTGTGTTGACCCTGGACTTAATGAAGCACAGTGGACCAACACCAGCAGATGACATGGCTCCCCAAATCAACACAGACTGTGGAAACTTCATGCTGGACTTCAAGCATCTTGCAGTGTGTGCCTCTCCATTCTTCCTCCAGACTCTGGGTCCTTGGTTTCCAAATGAGATGCAAATGTTGCTCTCATCAGAAAAGAGGACTTCACCAGTTCTGTTTTTCTGTAGCCCAGGTAAGACGCTTCTGACGTTGTTTGTTGTTCAGGAGCAGCTTGACAAGCCCATGTCCAGGATCCGTCTGTGTGTGGTGGTTCTTGATGCACTGACTCCAGCCTCAGTCCATTCCTTGTGAAAGTCCCCAACACCTTTGAATGACCTTTTCCTGACAATCCTCTCCAGGCTGCGGTCATCCCTGCTGCTTGTGCACCTTTTTCTTCCACACTTTTCTCTTTCACATAACTTTCTATTAATGTGCTTTGATACAGCATTTTGGGAACATCCAACTTCGTTTGCAATTACCTTTTGAGGCTTTCCCTCCTTATGAAGGGTGTCGATAATGGTTTTCTGCACAACTGTCAGATTAGCAGTCTTTCCCATGATTGTGATTCCTACTAAACCTGGATGAGAGATCATTTAAAGGCTCAGGAACCCCTTGCAGGTGTTATGGCTTAATTAGCTGATTAGAGTGGGACACTTTGAGCCTAGAATATTGAAACTTTTCACAATATTCTAATTTTCTGAGATTGTGGATTTGGGGTTTTCATGAGCTGCCATAATTATCTCAATTATGACACATCACGGCTTGAACTATCTTGCTTTGCATGTAATGAGTCTATCTCATATATTAGGTTCACCTTTTCAGTTGCATTACTGAAATAAATGAACTTTTACACGGTATTCTAATTTTTTGAGTTTCACCCAATCCTTGTACTGCCATCATTTCTGGAATATTCATAGGAAATGTATGTCTATGGATGTGTGCAGATGGCAGTTTTTTCATACAAAGATAACATCAAATGAATTGGGTGCCATAAAATAAAAATGGTACCACTATTAACTTTTGCTCCACAGCTGGGAGGCATATTCTTGCATAAGATAACAGTGATTATTAGGAGAATTAAATTATATAGCTTTTGCTGATTATGTAGTGTTCAATTACATTTTCACAGTATTTGTAAAAGTTTTGAACACTGTGTCTGACAAAAGAAATTGTGTGGGCATTTTTAATTTAAACATTTGTGATTTTTTTTAAAAGTCTTTAAAGTTCCTTTTTTAAAATAAATAAGACTCATATTCTGAGGGAAAGTATTGGGATTACTTTGCTGCAAAGTAGTGGTTATTCAGACCTTTGCAGCCCATACATAGCAATTCTGTATATTTATGGATTAGGTCTTGATTACTTGAGGGACTGCCTATTTCCACTCCCAATTCAATTGGCAGGGTTTGTGCACTCAAGATTCCTTCAATTAAACAATGTCACCTATTAGGGTTTCAATAGTGCACTTTCTTTGAAGCAGCACCTGCCCTCTGGAATGGTTTAGTCAATGGACTAGTTTTTAAACAGCTCTGTTGGGCTAACAGCACCCTGACCTTCAGAAGAATAAAGCTACGGTCAAAGAGAAAACAGATTTATTTTTCACATACAGACAACTTGGTTTTGCTGCATACTGTTTCTTTTTTGCACAACAGGACAAAATTTTCCTGTGCTCATATGCCTATAGCTTTTACATTACAATAAATAAATTAGCTTAAATTAATAATTCAAATTCAAACCTTTATTGTCAGAGTACAACATGCGTACAATGATATTGTATGAGCCTCATTTCATGCACACACACCCCCGTGGGTCAAAAGAGAGAAACTCACTTTAACAATGCTCTTGGAGCAGGGGTTGGACTAGATGACCTCTGAGGTCCCTTCCAGCCCTGGATTGCTATGCTGTTTCAAAGCATCCTCTGAAGCTGCATCTAGTGCCGGGGTTTGTGATCCTTTCTTCCTCTCCTTTTTCTCTCCCTGCCTCCCTCTATTCGTCCATCAATCCACCCATCCATATCTCATTCACTTTCCCTTCCCTCTTTCTCCCTTCCCTCCCTCCCTCCCTTTCTTTCTTTCTTTCTTTCTTTCTTTCTTTCTTTCTTTCTTTCTTTCTTTCTTTCTTTCTTTCTTTCTTTCTTTCTTTCTTTCTTTCTTTCTTTCTCCCTTTCCTCCATCCCTTTCTTTTGGACCTAGGAAGCCTCCCTGAAGCCTCAGGAGAGTCAAAACGGGAGGCCTGGGGGGCCCTGTCGCATCCCCCTGCACCCCATTTTGGGCCTAGCAAGCCTCCCAGCAGTCTATTGAGAGCCAAAACGGGGCATGGGGGTGCGCCACACATTCCTGAACCCCATTTTGGGCCTAGCAAGCCTTCCTGGAGTCTCAGGAGAGCAAAATGGGGCCTGGGGGGTGCTGCCACACACACCTGCACCCTGTTTTGGGCCTAGCAAGCCTCCCTGCACTTCCCTGGAAGCCAGAACCAGGCGGATGGGGACTCCTGGGACAGGCATTGGGGCGGGGCGGGGCAAGCTGGTCTTTGGAGCTACCGGTTCGCCAAACTGGATGTAAAATTAACATCAGTTTCACCCAAACTGGTCTGAATCCCACCCCTGGTTGTAAGGTTATTTTCCATTCAAAAGTCTGACAGCCTAGTGTTTGGCAGCCCATGGATAAAAACTATTCTTCAGCCTGTTTGTGCAGCTGCCTATGTTTCTATATCTCCTTCCTGATGGTAAGAGAATAAAGTACTTACCAGGGTGTGAGTCATCCCAGAGGATTTTCCTCACTCTTCTAAGACAACAAGCCCTAGCGATGTTGTCTAGTGCAGGGGTCCCCAACCACCGGACCCTGGACTGGTACCGGTCTGTGGAGCATTTTTTACCAGGCCGCAAAGAAGTGGGCGCCACCATCTTGTTTCGACGGCGATTGAGAAAGTGCTTCCGGGTGAGCTTGTCGGCCGTCGGTTGGAAAGCGGCATTTGGGTGCTGAATCCTCGCGCCTTAGTTTCGTCGAGGGGGGGCGGCTTCGAACGAAGAGCTGTCCCAATGGCGGTGGAGTCTCATGCTAGGAGGAGATTAAGAAAGAGCCCGAAAAGCCCATCGACAAAGGTACAAAGGAGGAGTTGAAGGTGGCAGGGCGAAGCGGGGGACAGCTGGCTGGCCGGTCGCTCGGCTCGCCTTGCCTTGGTCGTGGGTGCTGATGCCGGTACCGGTCCGTGGATCATTTTGTGATGCCAGTACCGGTCCGTGGGACAAAAAAGGTTGGGGGCCACTGGTCTAGTGGTATCAGGGGACAGCCCATGATGCTTTGTGCTCTGCTCATCATCCTCTCTGGTGTCTTTCTATCCATGGCTGTCAAAGCACACCAGTTATTTTTGACTGAAGAAATAGAAACTGATAAGAGAGTTTTGGAAACTCTTGGTTTTTTTCTGTAATGTCAGTTTTATAACTTTTGGATGAATGGCAATTTCCTTCTTCTGCTTTTAAGAACAGAAGCAGTGGCACTCCTTAGTTTTCCAAGAAACCCCCTCATACTTATTTCTTTCCTTCTCTCTCTCTTTTTAATCTAAAAATTCAAAGTGAGGGGAGAGGGGCTTATCACTTTGTTATACTTCAAAGCCAACAACCTGTATCTTTCTTGTTTGTTCTCAAAATAACACCCAACTTTGCTGGTGCTCCATATCTGCATCAGTCAAATCCTGCACTGGTAAGCAGCTTTGAAATATTTCAGTCTCCAATAAACTACACACAACTTTTATTTGTGTTTTCTCTGCTGCTTCAATACACATGCATTCCAACTGAGCTTGACATTTATATAAAAAAAGGAGCAGTGCTTTTTTTTTAAAAAAAAATGTTCCTTTTCTTATGACCAGTAGGTCATTCAACACCAGTCTTGGTTTTGCCTCCTGTGATTTGGAAGGCAAGAATTAAATCACTTCCTAAGGACATAAACAAAGATCCCTCTGTGACTCTTTAGCAGCCCAGGTGAGGGAACAACAGAATGTTGTCTCTAAAGAGATTGTGTGGTCTCATTCTTTTAAAATAGGAAAAGATAAGAAAGGTTGGCAAGGACATAATTAAACTTGAAATAGCAAACAATTCCAAGAGAGAACGGGAAAGGAAGAAATCCATGTAGTCACACAAAAAACATAGCAATGATCTTTTTAAAGACTGCTATCAGGAATGGAAGAATAGGAAGAACGGAAGAATAGGTAGGTCAACCAAGAAGAATTACAAAAAATTACAGTTTAAGCTTCTAATGTGCTAAGCAGTGAAGGGTGATAAGAAGTTGGGGTGGGGGGAATGGGACACACAGCTCAAATGAAAAGATATTCCAGGACCTATAGAAGCCAGAATCTAGCACTTCTTGGCACTTCCTTAGGATAACAATGTCTTTTCCTGAGATTCTTTTGCGGATATGAAGTGCAACTGCAGACGCCTAGGCAAAGACATAGATTCTTTAAGGAGTTGCAGACTCTGAATTCCCATTTCTTTTTCAATTCCTTTGAATGCTACACGCAAACAGATAAAAGAAACAAAAAAAAGGCTTTTATTATATATCAGATTAGAAAGAAAAATGGCTACCAGTCTCTGGAACATATCCCTAGATATGTTCCACTCTCCTCGCCTTCCAAAAGGGCCTTACCACTGGTTCTGCTGGTTGGCCTGGGGCCTGGCTTGGTGTGTGCATTCTGGAGGTATGTCATGCTCCTGGTCGAGACTGACTCTAAGGAAGAGGAGGAACAGCCAACAGGGAGTGGAAGTGTGGTTCCAGAGGTGGTGGAGGAGGCTAGGGAAAGGCAGAGGCCGGCTGAGCAGTCAGAGATGGACCCAAGCCCATCCTCTATCCATCCTAGGACACACAGGGAGAAGAGGATCAGGGTAAAACATGGTCTACTTGGGAGGAGAGGGCCATGATCCTCTTCATGGGTTGCAGGTGTGAGATCTGCATAAAAGTGTGGACCTTTGTGCTAACAGAAGCTGGAGACAAATTAGTGTTTTATTCCTAGAGGAGGTTTTTCTTGGTTGGCATTCGGTTTGTTTTTGTTTTTTGCTTTGTTATCTGCTCTTTGAATTTGAACTGTGTTTTCTTTCATTTTGAATGTTATTTTGAAAATAGTTTAATCTTCAACTGTGAACAATTATACAGTGAAGCCAAGTTGAAGGCATTAAAGGACCTTTATTTACGTTTTGGTTTTTGAGTCATCACAAGGTGGTTATTGGATTAAAGAGATGATCTCATCTTATCACCATTGTATACCCCCACTTTCTTAGCTATTTCTTTGTTGATTTTAGATTAATGTTATATTTATTGTTTTCATCATTTATAGCATTGTTTTATCAGCTTGTAAACTACTTAGAGTCACATGACAGAAAAATGGGAAACATATAAAGATTAAAAATAAGTAAAATGAATAGCTTGCACACCTTTAGTGACAATGTTGAAATACTGATGGATTAAAACATACCACAACTCAGGATCCTAGTCTTAGCCTATGTCACAGGTATCTGCAGATTGAGAAGGCTGTACTTCATCTTATAGTTGACAGAGAGATTGTCAAAGAGTATTTGTGGACCTTAAATGAGATCAGATATCTGGGAATACATGTCCAACATTTTGGTCACATAATTTCTCTAGTAAATTGTGGAAATACTGTGGAATTCTGTCTTGATTGAGACAAAACTTTTGTCAAACATTACATGACAATTTGATTAGCAAGCTGGTCATGAATTGGTTGAATAACATGGCAATTAGGTGTCTCTGCCTTTGAGACTACATACAAATTATCAACAATGGTTCTTCATTAAGAAGTATCTGTATGGAAGTTCAAAAGTCAAGACAGCAGATGCAAGCAAAGCCCTCTCCTCTTTTATATGTGCTGCACATATCATACATGTAAAAGGACTTGCACAATTGCATAATCAAGTCTGCTATCTCAATTTTTTTGAGTTGTTCACAGATGCCTCTCTTCCTCATCAAACTGGGAACTGAGAAAGAGGCTGAACTAGCTGATCTGTATCCTTTCAACCCTTCAATTTTGTGAGTTCTCAAGTGCTGAAGATCTTGAAAGATGCTTCATAAATAGAAACCATAAAATATATTTAAAAAATTCTGTCCTTCACAGGGCAGAATTTATCATGAATTGTTCCAAAATGATCTGTAGAGGAGGCTACTCATCACTTACTAACCCTCTTCAATATAGACCTCAACTCTGATAAAATCTGAGTCACCTCCACCTTCTTCAAATCCCATCAGAAATAGGAACATCACTGAGCCCTGGTCTCCTCAAAGATATATCTTGATATTTTTTTTCAGCAGTAAGCTTTCATGAAAACACAAAGCCTTCCATGTGAGTGAGAACCATATTTGTTTCTTTTTCAAATCCACATATAAAAGTACTATCGTAACAGGCCTACTGTAAAATGCTCTTTGTCATCTGATCAAAGGTTTTCTATAAACTCTGTCAGCAGGGAATTGTGTTTTAATCTAATACGTCTTGCATGAAGAGGAACTTGTCAAAGTCTGTATGTTTGTGTATGTATATACAAAACTATTTTAAAATTCCTTTTGTTCAATTCTGTTTGTTCAGTTATTGCAGGTAATGATCGACAGCCGCAAAACTTCATGTGGACTGTTTATTGAGTCTGATAGTTATTCTTCAATTCAATTGCAGTAATCATGTCAATAACGTTTTCAACACAAAATACAAGTTGTGGCAGCAAGTAAAGACACACTTGAATTGAAATAGTATAAAGATTTGTTTAAAAAGTTTTTTGCTTGCTTCTTACTGTTCCTCAGATTGCTTTAGTCAGCTGTGTGCCATGAGGTTCTCAGCTGAGTAAAATGATCTTCAATGTGTTTGTTTTATAAAGCAACAAGGTAAGGAAAATAGATGTCAGGGTTCAAAGTAACATCCCTAACCAAATAAGACTCCAAGGCAGGCAATTCCTCAAAGCTCCATTTTATTAGAGATGTCATATTGTCACATTTGGGAAAACCCGAATCTGAGAGTCCCCCGGGTTTTCTCCACCCAAAGGAAAGTCAAAATCCCTTCCCATGCACCCACATGTCCATCACATGGTCCAATCAATCCAGAGTCCCAACTGGAGTTGCCTCCCAGGTGCAGATTGAATGTCCTTGACTTTTGGAGAAAGGAATGTTGTTGTGACTAACTATCTCTACTCACTCTATGCAAAGCCCTTCCCAATTTCCACAGCAGGCCTAGGCACTAAATATGGCAGCCCTGAAGATCCAAAGAAAAAGATGGCCTTAAGGGCTGACAATAGGTATCATTGCATTTACTCATACTTTAGTAGTAAGACCAGTGATGTTAAATTAAAGGGCAGACAATTCCAAAACCTGCTTCCTCAATGTAAAAAGAAAAAAAAAGGTAATGATAAAGGTTTCCCTATCCAGTCATGTTTGACTCTAGGGGACACTGCTGATCTCAGTTTCCTAACCAATCATGTGGCCAGCATAACTATACACCGAGGCACATGGAATACTGTTACTTTCCCATCAAAGTGGTACCTATTTATCTATTTGCATTTGCATGCTTTAAAACTGCTAGGTGAGCAGGAGCTGAAGCAAAAATGGGAACTCACCCCATCACACAGTACTTGGGTCTTGAACTGCCAATATTCCAGTCAACAAGCCCAGGGTCTTAACTGCTAGACCACCACGTCCCCCTGTCCCCAAAAGAAAAAACAACAGTTATTTTAAGCTTAGCCCAACATCTGTTCCTAATTTGCCCTACATTTTTTGCACCCATAATTTCCATCTTTTGTTTACTTTTTTATACAGTCTTATAGATTTTCCAAGAAGAGTAAACTTAAGCTGCTTAAGCTGCCCATAGGAACCTATACCATTAACTGTGTTGAAAAGTAGAGCTGTGAAATAAAGCCCAATTGAAAATGGATATAGACCCATCCAGGATATTGGCAAGTACAACTGATCTGTGAAAATTGACTCAAAGGAGTGGAATAGAATAAGCCTTCATCAAAGGAGTGGAATAAGCCTTCATCATTTTTTTTTCTTCCCTCTGCTCAAGTGGCCATCTAGAGCATCCATCTTCCCTTTTCCCTTTCTATGTAGTATAGTAGCTTTATGCTGGCCTAAGTGTAAAACTCAGAGAGCATTTTTAAATTTTCTATGGCTTTTGATCCAAGTTATTTTATTTATTTATTTAATCTATATACTGCCCAGACTCTCAGCAACTCTGGGCAGTTTATAATTGATTTAAACATGAAAACACTGCAATAAAAATAGGAACAAAAAAGTATAGAGACGGCAGAAATAGCAAATTAGGCAGAAATGAAAGAGAGCAACCTAGGTTAAAAGAAGACTTCTGAAAAATAATTTGACAAGATCCCTAGCAGGGTCCAGTCAACTGGAAAATATAAAGAAAAAAAACCTATACTGATATATACTGTATACCTATACAGTAAACTCTCTTTAATGTTACTTGGTAAATTCAGAATCTTGGTAACTATAAAAGGTGTTTTCCAGCTTTATTTACAGTGAATTAAGTCAGAGTGAATTAACTGTTCCCGTCAAAAGGAGCAACTTGAACTTTACACGTAAAGATATGAATTTAGACACTAGCAGCTGCTTAGATTGTCTCTCAGACATACTAAGAAAGATTGTAAGTCTCAGTAATATAGACTATTATCTGTATTATCATGTGTGTTGTGAGGAAAATGCTCATTGAAAATAAAACCAAAGCGGAAACTTCTGTGGCGCCTTCCTTGCTGACGGACCGGAGACTGCGATCATGCATGGCTTCGATCCGTGTTCTCTCATTGGAGGGCCCTGAGCATCTGCTTTTGGGGACAGAACCACCCTGTAGGGGTGATGAAGAAGGGGGGAAACCACCAGCTGGGTTGAGGAGAGCTGCATCTCCCCTCTCTGGCTAGGCATACTCCCCTCTGAAGATGGGCTGTAGCAGTGGTCAAATATGGCCACCCTGAAGAGGAACAGCTAACCGGGATAAAGATTGTGCTGGAGTGGTAAAGAAGAGGACAGCCTGAAAACCGAACTAACCAGGCGCAATATCTGGACATAAAGGTACCCTTTATTAATTAAGATTCCTAAGAAATTTTTAAGACAAATAGTAAAAGCGGTGACCAGAGAAAGTGGAGGGGGGGAATTGATAACTGAAAGTGACTTTGAACTTTGAAAGGAGGATGCCAGAAGAAAATACCTGTTCAGATTGGATAAATATATGATTTTGGCACTAAATAAGCATAATTAAAGCTGAACTTGAATGTGTACAAAATAAGAGAAACTTTGTTACAATAAAATAGAAACCCTGGAAAGTAGAAAGTGGAAATACAGAACATTAACATAAAAGAAAGAAGCATGAAGAAATTACTTTGGGACTGTTTGGTGATCTTAGCATAAACTTATATTTAGGGATCTTGGACTATTTGATGAATCTTGGAAAAACTTAAAGAGGAATTAATAAAAGCTGATCATTGGAAATAAATTTCAAAGATACTGGTCAAATTAAATTACTGGACAATCAGTTTGGACTTAAAGAGTAAAGAAAGAGGTAAGAAAATATAATAGAAGCGTTTAAAAATGGCAGAACTTTTTTTGGAATTAAAACTGGAACTAAAAAACATAAAAGAAATGCTACATGAAAGAGGTGAGTCATGCTGTCTTGCCTTACAATCATTAGAAATGATTCTGGAGTATGAAGAACAAGAAGGAATGCCAGAAAGGGGGGGAAAGAATGGGAATTAAAACTTGGAGATTTGAGGAGGCAATTAAAAAGGGGAATGTTTTGAAAGCCAAACAAAGTAAAAGGAAACAGCAGAAAAGGGAATTACAGAAGAAAGCTTTAAAGAGGGAAGGGAATAAAAACTGGAGTAAAAAAAGGAGGGGGAAAATGAAGGAAAAAAGAAGTAATAAGGAAAAGAACCAGGAAGTAAAGAGATATGGAAATTGAATAAAAATGAAAAGATTTTTTTTTATTTAAAAGTCATAGAGATAATGGTTAGATAAGGATTAAAAAAAGGGATTCTGCAAGATAATGTGGTATATTATAAATGTATTTGAAGTAATAAATTACTTAGAAGGTAGGAAAATATAGACTTTTAAAATGAAAAGATTGGAACTGATGTTTTTTTGTTATTAGAATACTTGTTTTTTGTTAAATTATACATAGAGATAAATGGAATAAATGAAAAAGAGAAACTATGATAAGTGTATTAACTACGTTTAATGAATTCAAGAATATAGTTGAAATGAATTATGAGGATTGTTGTAAAGAGATTAACATCAGTTTTTATGATTAATTTAATGAAATTATTAATGATTTGATGTAACTGAAGCGGAAAGTGCCATGCGGAATCTGACCTAAAATGTATATGTGTTATATAGTTGTTAGGAGATCATTATTATTAATTTTTAGGTGATAATTAAAAAGTCAATTATTATTGGGAGTTAAAGAGTTAATTAAATGATGTATAAGGTAAAGGGGTGGTACACTCAAATTGGTAATTGGGGAAATTTTTTGAATTGTTTGAATTGGGATGGAATTTTTGAAATGATGAAATAAGAATATGCGATGAAACTGCAAACCTGACAGATAAAAGTATAAAGTATAACGACTATGAAGATATGAGAATTATTTAAAGTAAAAAAATAGGTTAAGAAATGAATAGAAAATATATAAAATAAGTCTGAGAAAAGTATTTGAGAAAATTTATAGAAAATGTATAATGTAATGATAGGATATGAAATCAAATGTGAAAGATAAATATGTAACTAAGGTCATGTTTGTATGGAAATGTGAAAACCTGGAATCATGCTGTTCACTAAAAAAGATGTTTTTGAAATGTGAAAAAATAAAAAAAACTTTTTACAAATAAAATAAAAATAAAAATAAAACCAAAGTATTTGGAGATTAAAAACAATGAAGCACACTATCCTTTTTTGAAGTTACTTACATTGAGTTACTGGCTTCCCTACTGCCAGACCATAGGAGATTGGCCTGAGCAAGCATACAACTCATATAATGTACATATACATATACATATACATATACATATACATATACATATACATATACATATACATATACATATACATATACATATACATATACATACATACATACATACATACATACATACATACATATATATATATATATATATATATATATATATATATATATATATATATTAAGGGCTATTAATTCCCCTGAATACTACTTTTCACACATTTGTAGTATCTTTTCTCAAGGTATCACCATACTATAAATAATGATGTTTACTTGCATTCTCCTATTACTTAACTGTAGGAGCCTAAAGCCAAGTCCTGCTAATTTTCTCCACTCTAGGGTTGCAGCACTGGGTGTTAGGTTATATATTTATATATAATTACCCCTATTGATATTAAAAGGCATACCACAGGATGCATTTCCATACATGCACAGTCCTCTGAGGTCACTTACAGGATGCTACCACTTTAGGATCAGGTTATTTGTGGCACAACTTTCCCTTAATTACATCTATCCTAATTACATCTACCCCATACCATTAGTAGGGAAGGCATGTTCCAGCCCCCATCTGCTCTGGACTACCATCTGGCAGGGCCCTTTTCTGTCATGGGACCTGACCTTTGGAAGATCATCTTCCCCAGATATTAGATTGGCTTTGACCCTACCTTCTCACAATGCCTTAAAGAATTGGTTTTGCCACTAAACCTGAAGAACTGGATGTGTGATGGAGTCTGTATAGTGGCTATGTGGATTGTGGTTGGCAGTTCTTGGTATAACTTGCCTATAATTGTGTTGCTGTATGATATACAATGTTTGTGTGTATGTGTGTGTGTGTAAACAAAAAATACAGAAAACATAACCAGACACATAGTGTTCTTGTATGTTTATTTGCTTTTGTATAGTTTTAGTTGTTATGAGTTGCCCAGAGTCATATATTTAAGATGGGAAGCAATATAAGCTTCAGTAAATAAACACTCACCTCTATATAATGGAGATACACTCTTATTTTATAGAATGGGTATAAAATGTCTTCTATATCTACAGTGTGTACAAAATGCTCTGCGCCTAGTCCAGAATGGGGCTGCAAAACCACTTCCATGTCCACAGATGAATTACACAACAGTGTATCATCTTTGAAATCGAAGGAGTACCATATATCAAATTCATTCTCTCTCCCTCTCTCTCCCCCCCTCTCTCTCCCCAAACTCTTACGTTCATATCAAAATATACATTACATCCTCAAAAGTAAAAGAGTAAAGTAGCAATAGTGTTTAGCTATTTGGGGGAATCCTTTTAAACAAGTTAATCAAAAATTGTAATTCTTTTTTATTTCTTTTTTTGATAGTATAACTATGCAATAATGAGTAAGTCTCCACAATGAAACTGAATATGGTACTAAAGAACTGCCTTTGTGTATTGCTTTGGGAAGAAGAAAAAAGAAAAGAAGTAATTAAGATCTTTGGGTGCTAGCATCCCATCTGGTTACTTGGCATTCAGATTATAATGGTTTTCTCTTTCTCAGTGTTGTGAGTAGCCCTGAACTTCTCATCAGGTGCTCGTTCATTAATTAATAATGGGTATGATTCATTCTAACACCAACATGAACTTTCCTTGTTCATTCAGACTACCAAATCTACCATCTGTTGCTAGAAAGGAATATTTCAGAAATGTTCAGATGGTAAGCGTATGCTTAGTAAAAACAACACCAACAAAGATGAAAATTTAGTGGAAACTGATATTGATGGACCAGGGAGAAGTTAAAAAAATAGCAACAAAGCTATTATTGTAACAAAATATGAGCTCTTAAATAACATTTTTAAAAGTAAGATTCTTTTCTAAAACAATTCAACTCGTTTGAATATGAACTTTTACTAGGAATATCCACGAAGGGGGCAAAATGATATAAGAGTTACACAGCTGGTCCTCGGTGAGATATCATGCATATACAGATCTTGGCTATTTGAAAATATGTTGGGTGTCAGGATTTTTCAGCTTAAAGAGACATAATAATTGCAGTAGTGTATTGTGGTAGTGGTTGATGGGCCTTAATATATCATTATCCTCACAGTCTTATTTGCCTTTTCCTATATTAATTAAGCCTTTCTTTAAAAGAGATCTATGTCTAGTGTAATGAAGACTGACATCTCAATATTGTACCACTTTAGGTTTATACAAACCTTCACAATATGACAAGTATTGAAGGGCCCAGAGCTTCTGCCAGACAATGTAAATTTTCAAAGGAAACTTTATCATATAAAAGAGACTATTTGTTGCTCAGGGTTGAACTGTGGGATCCTTGGTAATCTCTAAGCTTGGTGGTCTTTGCAGATGTTTCATTACCAAACTAGGTAATGCCATCAGTGAAATCAGTCACTGATATTGTTACTTAATTAGGTAACGAAATGTCTGCAAGAAAACAACCAAGCCCACAAACCTTGTCCTCTTTTTTTCCACCACCAAGTCTTAAAGGACTTTTTTCTCAAGTGTAATGCCAATGCTCACTTTTGGTCATGATGAAATAGAAATCAATCTTTCATTCTTGATAGAGCAGCAAGCACATAGGCATCCTGTTGATAGGTTGATTGGATTACAAATGTCCTAATTGGTGATCACTAAGTATTAGTGCTGATAGTGCTTTTGTAAGACTGAACTGAGAAGCCTTTTGTGTACTCATCCTCAGTAGGATGATGACTCAGCAGCCCTCAACCCACTCTGGAAAAATGCAGTAAATGGATATTTTTAGCCAGCCAGAAAAAGAACATTTTCAAATCTCTTATCTCCAGTTAAAGTGACTCAGGGGACATCTACTCATCCATTCTGTGCTTTTTTTTTCTCTAGCCCTTACTGAAAGTCTCAAAAAAAAAAAACCTGTTCTGAAGTTTTCCCTTTTCTGTTAAAAGTCTTTACCTATTCCAGGAAAGCATTTTGAGCCTTCTGAAGTTAGGTCTTCTTAACAGACTAGGCCCACCAGCAGAGCCATAAAATCAGCTGAAATTTAAGTCTCTCCACTGAGCTGGACTTGTATTACAGCCTTGTGGATTCATTGCCCATAACACAACCTCTCCAATATATTCACTCTTTAGACCAGGGGTCCCCAACCACCGGTCCATGGACCGGCACCGTCCGCGGAACAAGTCTTACCGGGTCGCTGGTTGAGGCGCCGCCATCTTTTTGATAAAAAAATGCTTCCGGTGAGCTTTTCCAGGTAGAAAGCTCACCGGAAGCACATTTTCATCAAAAAGATGGGGCGTTGCTGCTCGTGAGCTTTTCCGGGTAGAAAGCCATTTCTACCCGAAAAGCTCACCGAAGCAGCCGCCATCTTTTTGATGAAAAAGTGCCCGTGAGGTCACCGGAAGCACTTTTTCATCAAAAAGATGGCGGCGCCCAGTTGATGCCGGCACCGGGTCCGGGCGCCCAGCTGATGCCGGTACCGGGCCGCGGCATAAAAAGGTTGGGGATCACTGCTTTAGACCATCTCAAGTCTAAAGTCCAAAAGTATTGTGAAATATATTAAGTGTGTGTGTGTGTGTGTATATCAGTGTTCCCTCAAGTATGTGCTTAAGGAAATACCTGATGGCTCACCGTTTGGAAGCTGGAAGATCTTAGTGGCAAAACAGCCAACTGGCTAACAAATTTCTTTAGTGGTATTGTGGCTACTTGCTTACTGACTGGGCCACAAGCATCACAGTGCCTCTTCAAGAATAAAGGTGATCCAGACTTCCGGTTTGAGCTTCTTCAGTAACAGACCGAAACCATGTCTCTGCGAGGCTTCGATCCGTACTCGCCGCTGGAGCATCCCGAGCTGGCTGGCTTCGGGGCTAAGCCACCCCGTAGAGGTGGTGAAGAGGGGGGAGACTGCCTGCAGGGTTGAGGAGAGCTGCATCTCTCCTCCCCAGCTGGCCATTACTCCCTTTCCCGAAGGCAGTTGCAGCGGTGTTCAGAAATGGCCACCACAAAGAAGAACTCGTCTGGAAAAGAATGTGCAGGAGGAAGATAAGAGAAGAAAGTTTTGGTTGACTGGGTCAAACAGCAAAAGCAACAAATAAGGTACCCTGGAATTGAAACTATTAAAAAACAATAACATTGTTCCCTAAGAGATTTTTAAGCTGCGAAGGAGAGAGAGAAGGGAAAAGATTTGATTTTTTTTTCTCCTTTTCCTAAACTGACAGCTAAGAGACTTAAGTAAGAAATTGGAAAAAAAATCCACTTTGACATCAATAGGCATTTAATGCTGAAAATAAAAAGTCAAAGGGATAATAAAGATTTCTGGATAATTAAAAGCTTTTGAAAACAGGAAAGGAGAGAAAAACAATAAAAGGGCAGGATCTGGAAGGGAGGAGACTGCCTGGAATTAAAAAAGAACTTACAGCAAAATCTCAACAAGACTTCCAAAAGATACATTCTAACTGAAATATCGCAACAAAAACCCCAGGAAGAGAAAGTCGAAAAAGAAATAAGAAGATATAACTCGGGACTATCTGGATTACTTGATGATTTCTGGATTCTTGGTTATTGTTTTGAATGACTAAAATCAATCAGGTGGTTGTTTAAAACTGTTTAAAATGGCTCCACTTTTAGAAGAACTGAAAATGGAACTTAAAAAGTACAAAGAAGATTCACAAGAAGGGAGAGGTTCTTTTGGCTTCATATTTCAGTTTTTAGAAATGGAGATTTGGAATTATGAAAAACAACAAGAAATGCCTGCAGAACAAGAAGATTGCGACAAAGAAGAAGCCATCTTTAATGAACAAGTAATCTTAGATGGGGGAAAGAAAGGAAAGGGGGGAAAGAGAATGGAAAGTTTAAGATTGGGAAAAACAACTCCAAAAAAAATAGAGTGAAAAATAAGTATAAAATCAGAAGGCAATAGAAGAGGGAAATGCAGAAGAGAGAATTAGAAATAGAGACACAAGGGGGTAAAAAGGGGAGTGAGAAGATGAGAGGGAAGAAAGAAAGGAAAAGAAGTCATAAAGGACAGAAACAAAATACAGAGAAACAGGGCCTATTTAGAGAGAATGGGTGAAAATTTAATGGAAAAAGGGATTCTGCAAAGGTACATGAGATAGTATGGTTATATTAGAAACAGAAATAATTTTAGAAAATATGAAACAATGTATGATTAATGTCTGATAAAATAGCTATTGTAATTCAGTGGAATGCTTGTCAATAAATAAATGTAATAAAAGGTATATTTAATGATTTATGAAACATATGTGAAGAGAAATAAAGGAAAAATTAATTATGGAGATTATATGTGTTTTTAAGGAAGTATGATATTTAATTGAAAAGAAGTGTTAAAGATGTTAAGATTTTAATGATTATTAATGATAGAATTGAACTGGAATGGAATGGGGGTTTATAATTACATATATTTACAATCTTTTTTTTTTTAATATAGTGCGTATTATAAGAATGTACCAAGCAGAACTCGATTGGAAGTTATGTATTATGTATTATATTAAAGGTATATATTGAAGTTTAAATAAGAGTTGAATGGATGTAATTAAAAGATATAAAGGTGCCATACTCCAATTAGTAACTACAGGAGAAAACTTGTTTAATGAGAAAAGATAATATGAAATTGAAACAGAACAGACAAAAGTATAAATATAATGATTTGAATTGAGATGAGATAATCAAATTAAAATTGAGAAAATCAAAAGAGGGGAAAAACTATATAGAAAATGTAAAATAGTATAAGATATGGAATAGAATACAAAAAGGAGCATAAAATTGAGTTTTGTGTCTGTATAAAGAAGTTCAACCCAGGACCATGCTATTTTCAAAAAAGATGTTTTACTTGTATTTTGTATGTGTGAAAACCCAAATAAAACTTTATTTAAAAAAAAAAAAAGAATAAAGGTGATCCAGCAGATTGTTCAAACTATTAGCTAATTTGCCTCCTATCACACACATAATGAAAATGAGCAGATCATTGACTAGCATCTATGTGACATTGTAAAATTCAATACTAGTCAAGGCAGCTTTGTCAAAGGCTCTAATACTACTGACACCATTTTTGTAGTTCACATGCATATGCAAAAACACAGAAAAGGGGAAGACATTAACATTTAACTTTCCTCGACCTTGAAAAAGTTTTGACTGTGTTTTGCATCAGCTAATTTGGTACATGTTATGTGACCATGGTGTGACTGAGCAACTCATAACAATGGTCCAAACATTGTATACAAATACTAGCAGTTGCGTAAGATGTGCTATCAGCCTTCTAACAGCCTTCCTGTGAAAGTTGGTGTTCATCAAAGTTCAGCATTATCACCATTGCTGTTCATTCTTGTCATGGATACTATTATGAAAAAACTGCAACATGGCATCCCCTGGACCTTGCTCTGTATCAATGATGTCATGCTCAGAGCACCACCAGAGAAGAACTGCAGCAGTACGTGCAGATATGGAACAACTTCCTTTGCCAACTTGGCCTGAGCCTCAACATCAAAAAGACTGAATATATAGAGACCAGCCTGAATATTATCACCATACAAGTCAGCAGTGAAGATCTAGTGAAGCCTGACTCTTTCCATTACCTAGGATCCCATAGTGATGTCAGCATCAAAGACAAAGTGTGAACAAGAGTGAACAAAGCATGGTTTATAGTTCAAAGAGATCACTGGTGTGCTTCTGTGATTGATACATGCCAAGCCATCTAAAATTGAAGGTGTAAAAAGCAATGGTGCACCCAGCTGCCCTATATGGTGCTAAATGCATTGAATACCTTTTACACACCATTGGAGATATACCTCATTGATTCTTAGGCATTTGTTTTCTTGACCATGTCAGAAATGACACAGTTCAGAAGCAAAAGAGCACCAGACCAATATCAGAGAAAATGTGGGAGAAATACCTATAGTGTTAAGGCCATTTTCTATGAGCAACATCCCACATCCTAGCATGCATCACCTTTCATTTTAACATAGATGGAAAATACTCCTGGAAGGCTGAAGGAAAGATGGAAAGATATAATAAATACGGACATGAAAAATTGGATTTGGATGTTGCATTTGATTTTAACATCTCCCTGCAAATGGCCAGTGTTCCATCATGTCTGAAAGTAGCCACTATCATTCCAGTCCCAAAAAACAGCTATAAACAGCCTGAATGACTATAAACCCATTGCACTAATGTCTGTAGTGATGAAGTGCTTCGAGAGACTGGTTCTTCAACACCTTAGGTCATGCCTTCTATCAAACTTCGACCAATATCAGTTTGCCTACAGAATAAATAGGTCAACAGGTGATGCCTTGCTACTGCCCTACATTCTGTAGTGACTCATCTAGAGAAACCTGGGAACTACGTTAGAATGCTTTTCATAGATTACAGCTCAGCTTTTAACACCATTTTGCCAGATATCCTCATCAAAAAGTTGACTGACTTGAATTTCCCTTCTCTCACCTGTGATTGGATTAAAGACTTTCTGACAGACCAGCCACAAAAAGTGAGAGCTGGGTCTTTCACATCCTCCTCCCTGAAGCTCAGCACTGGCTCTCCTCAGGGCTGTGTGCTCAGACCCTACCTGTACTCATTGTACACATATGACTGCATATCTTCTAATCCATCTAACGTGATAATAAAGTTTGCAGATGATACCACCATACTGGGTCTTATTACAGGAGGAGATGAATTAGCATACAGGGAAAAAGTCCAGAAGTTATCCACATGGTGCTCAGAAAACAACTTACATCTAAACACCAGCAAGACAAAGGAGATGATGTTAGACTTCCAGAAGCAGAAAGAGGAACCTGCCCCACTCTACATCAAGGGAGGCTATGTGGAAAGGGTCTCCTCTTTCAAATTTCTGGGAGTCCACCTTAGCCAAGATCTCACCTGGAAAAGTAACACAATCCAGGTGGTCAGAGACTCCATTTCCTTAGGGTCTTGTGGAAATATTAGGTGGAACAATTACTGATGACTTCCTTTTACTGGTCTATGATAGAAAGCATCCTTACATATTGTATTATGGTGTGGTATGCTGGCTTGACTTCTGCAGACAAAAAGGCATTACAGAGGGTGATAAGCACAGCACAAAAATTAATGGGCTGTCCCCTTACATCACTGGATGAAATAGCCAGGACCCGCTGCCTCAGCAGAGTGAGGAAAATCCTCAGGGATGATTCACACCCTGGTTAGCACCTCTTTACTCTCTTACCATCAGGCAGAAGATATAGAAGCATAACCAGCCAAACAAATAGGTTGAAAAATAGCTTTTATCTGTGGGCTGTCAGACTTCTGAACGCAACATAAGCATCACAATTAGGTTTAATATGATAGACTTGCAGGGCCAGCACCAAGGAGGCTCATTTCAATTTCATTGTACACATGTTGTGCATTGATAATAAACGTTTGTTTGTTTGATTGATTGATTGTGCAAGATGGCCTTTGTTGACCCAAAAAGTGGAACCTGCATCTGTGAGAAAAACATTGGAAGGATGATGATGGTGATGATGAATATAACAAGTTTAAGAAAATAATTAATAATATTAGAAAAAATATACTCTATTTCCAGGAGTACTATACTTGGCTGTCACCCATTAACAGTGTTGGAAAAGTTATTATTAAGAAACTTGGAGGGGAGTCCAGTAATTAGATGTGTTTATTTTTACATTTTTAAATCTAATATATTCTACTCTCTATTTTATGGAATAGTGATTACTATTTTCTCTTTTTCTCTTTTACACTATTTTAGCAATGAACTTTCAAGACTAGGTTGATTTTACACACACACATACACTCACAGAGAGTATGCATTTGAGGATTTATGAAACTCAGATATGGTTCATTATACAGATAAATTAAGACATTTTGTCATGGTGATGAGAACTGTACCCTTTCTAATTTTACTTCCAATAAAATGCAGTATACCAAGAATTACAAGAATTATTCTGTTGGAATAATTATTAGGTTTCAGGAACAAGGGTTTATTTTTAAAGAACCTGGAAAAATCTTGAGATTCTGAAACTCTCTTTAGACAGAATCCATTGAGAATATTATACATTTCCCAAAATATGTAAACTGCAGTGACATCCGCCTTCCCCAATCTTATATTCTTAGAGGTGTACTGGATTAAATAATGCTACTTCTGTTAAGTATGGAGAATAACGGAGACCAGACATCTGACCAGTGACTTCAACTCTTTAATAAAGTAATTGAACATAACAGAGCAATGCTATGGGCAGCAGTAACCCTTTTATAGGGTTAGCTGCTGCCTCATTAACCAATGAAAATGTGCAACCAGTTCAACTACTAACCAATAAGAACAGTCCCACAAAGTGGCCAATCAGGGACTGGTTCTGGTCCAATCCCAAGTTGTTGTATAAGGACCAATCAAGTGTGCAGGTTTTCAACTCCTAATTTGCATTTAGGTTATTCACTTTTATTGATTCACAACACCCCTCCCCCTTGGGTTCCGTTTGAGGGGAGCTGTAATAAAATCCTCAAGATAGGCAGGCCGTTTGGTCTGCCTGGATGATTTCCGAGGCTCCACCGGGTTTTGTCTAATGTCCGGTTCCGGTGGAGCGTTTGGATGACCTTTGTTAAATTCTATTTTGCTGCACGGCGATTCCGTGCTGCATTCACTGTGGTTGTCTCTGCTAATGTGTGTTTCTTCGGGGTTTTGCAGTTCGTTTTCCCCCGTATTAAAGTTCCCTGAAGACATCAACTCCCTCCCCGCTTCACGTTCCGGTGCTTCGCTGGGCTGTAGGGCTCCCGTTGACCTGCTATTAGTTGTATCAAAGTCAATTCCCTCGATACTCCCTCCCCCTTGAGTTGGTGAACCGGGGAAGTCATGGCCGCTGGGTGGTAATCTCGATCGGAGCTGGTCTATGTGGTGTTTCCACACCCTCCCATCGTCTGTTAGCAGGCAGTAAGATCTAGGCCCGGTGAGGTGGGTAACGGTTGCGGGTATCCATAACGGGTCGCCGGAAAAGTTTTTGGCAAAGATTAAATTGCCTACCTTAAATTCCCGGCATTTGCTGCTGGAGCCGAAAGGTTTTTCCAATGCGAAAGCGGGGTGGAGCCGGTCAAGGTGCGATCGTATTTTCCGCCCCATAAGAAGTTCAGCGGGTGTTTTGTTGGTCACGCTGTGGGGCGTGATGTGCTGCAATAAGAGAATTCGATTGATTTTCTCGTCGATGTTGCCAAATTCCATTTTGTGCAGGGTCTTTTTCACAAATTGTACCATGCGTTCTGCCCGTCCATTCGCCGCAGGGTGCGCGGGTGAGGTTAGCGCATGGCGGATGCCCCGATCAGCAAGATATTGTTCAAAGGGCAATGCAGTGAACTGTGGGCCGTTGTCCGAGACCAACACGTCCGGAAACCCGTGTGTGGCAAATAGTCTGTTCAATTTATTAATAACTGAGTCAGTTGTAGTTGTGTGCATTCGATGAATCTCGAGCCAGTTAGAATAGGCGTCGACAGTAATCAGGAAAGTGTGGCCTTTGGTAGGCCCCGCAAAGTCAATATGAATACGGGACCACGGTCCCTCGGCGTTTCCCATTCGGTTGGGCTTGCTTTAGGTGGGGCGTTGCTGACGTCCTGGCAACGTTGGCACGTAGCGACCCAGGCCTCGATTCTTTTGTCGATTCCCGGCCACCAAGCATAGCTGCGTGCGAGTGATTTCATCCGCACAATGCCCGGATGTCCCTCATGCAATACCGCCAACACAGTCTGTTGCAATTTGCCAGGGATTACGACTCGATCGCCCCACAAGATACAGCCTTTTGGGAAAACAGCTTGGTTTGGCGGGCTTTGAAGGGCGCCCATTCAGGTGCAATTTGGTCCGTCGGCCACCCCCGTTCAACCCAGTGTAGTATGTGCTGCAGAACTGGGTCACGTTTCGTTTCAAAAGCAATGTCTCTAGCCGTCAATGGTGGTGTATGTAGAGCTTCAATCTGTAGTGTTGAGAGGGTTGGGGCTGGATCCACAACAGCGTCTGGGAGCGGTGTTCTGCTCAATGCATCGGCGTGGAGAATCGATTTCCCCGGGCGGTGTTGCAAGGTGTAGTTGTAGGCCGCCAGGAATTCAGACCAACGGGTCATTCTGGGGACAATATATACGGGGTTGGTTTATTACCCGCAATGATCCCCAGTAGCGGTTTATGATCGGTAATTATGGTAAACGCACGGCCATAAACATATTCGTGAAATCTTTTAACTGCAGCAACAATAGCTAAAGCTTCTTTGTCCAGCTGACTATAATTTCGTTCAGCTTTAGCTAAGGTTCGCGAAAAAAATGCGATGGGGGCCTCCGCTCCATTTGGTAACACGTGGGCCAGAATTGCCCCAACCCCAAAAGGTGATGCATCACACGTGATAGTGAGCGGCAGAGTCTCGTTGTACTGCATAAGTACTGAATCAGAAGTTAGCAATTTCTTTACTTGTTGGAAAGCATGTTGTTCCCGTTGCCCCCAAACCCACGTTGCTTTTTTGTCTAATAGTCTATGCAATGGTTCAGCTACTGTTGCTTTGCGGGGTAAAAACACATTATAGAAATTGATAAGTCCAAGGAACGCCTGTACGTCTGCCTTGTTCCTTGGAGTGGGTGCCTTTTAATTGCTCGTAATTTGTCTTCGGTGGGATGAATTCCTTGGCTGTCCAGTAGATATCCCAAAAATTCTACTTTTTCGGTACATAACTGGCATTTATCTTTTTTTACTCTGAGGCCTGCATTTTGGAATCTTCGTAAAACCTCTCTGAGTCGTTTTTCTAGGATGTCTTTGTTAGGTGCGGCGATGAGTACATCGTCGAAATAGGGGACAACGCCTTTTATCCCTTGTAACAACCTTTCCATTAAACTCTGGAAGATTTCAGGGGCGACGCTTACTCCGAATTGGAGCCGGTTGCATTTAAATGCGCCCCTATGTGTTACGATCGTTTGCGCCTCGGCTGTGGTTGGGTCTACAGGCAATTGTTGATATGCCTGGGCTAGATCTAGTTTGGCGAAAACTTTCCCGCCGCCCAGGGAATGGAGTAAATGTTGCACTACCGGTACTGGACAAGCACTTTGCTGCAGTGCGTGGTTTAATGTGGCCCGGTAGTCTCCACAAATTCTTAGGGACTCATCAGGCTTGATAGGCGTCACTATCGGGGTTTCCCAGCGGGCGTGGTCGGTGGGTTCCAGTACGCCCTGCACTATTAGTTTATCGAGTTGTTCGTCGATTTTAGGCTTCAAGGCGAACGGCACCCGACGCGGCTTAAGGCGGATGGGTGCTATCTCAGGGTTCAAGTTAAACGAGATTGGGGTCCCCTTATACTTGCCTAGTCCGTTCGCGAAAACATCTTGGAATTCTTGCACGAGTGCTTCCTCCCAATCGACGCTCTCGGCCTTGTGGACTCCGGCTACAGTGATCCCGAGCGGCCTGAACCATTGAAGGCCTAGAAGACTAGGCCTGTCTCGATCCACGACCGTTAGTGGTAGTGCGACGGAGAGGTCTTTGAATGAGACCTGGAATTTGCGGGACCCGACAACGGGAATTCTGTTACCCTGATAGTCTTTGAGTATAACCCTTTTAAGGTTTAAGGTCTTGGCGGCGGATCGTGGGAATGTGCTGTTGGAGCGTTTTCCACGATACCATCGAGAGGGAAGATCCCGAGTCTACCTCCTTCACGCAAGGTTTGTTTTCGATGGCGACCTTCACTCGGATTTTCCCGGCATCAAGGGATATAGCGTGGCCTATGGTGATTGTTTGGTGGGTCTCTTCCCGCCGGGTTTCTTCACGCCTGGTGGAAGTGGTGGACGGTTTGTTTCTGTAGGAGTGGTTTAATTTTTCTCGGTGTGTGCCGAAGAATCCTGAAGATTGGCATTCGGCCTGTCGGGGTTTGGAGTTTTGTTTGCTTCTGCAAACCTTTGCGATGTGACCTCGTCTCCCGCAATTTCGGCAGAGCGCGTCAAGGAATTTGCAGCCAGATCGTGGGTGATTGGATCCACAACCGGCACACGGTCGAAAGGAGTGTTGTGTGGACTGGTCTCGCTCCGTTCACAGTCGGTTGACCTCTTCCCCATCGCTGTCGGACGGGGACTCTAGGTCTTCGTGGTGAATTGATACCGGGTGTCTCTCTGTGCGAGGCGAGGTGTCAGTGGCGAGTTTACGTAGCGGTGCGTTGGTGCGGTGCATTCGGGCTGCCGACTTCTTGGTCGCCTCTGCTGCCGAGGCTTCTTTAAGGGCATCGGTGAGACTGATGTCCCCCTTAGCCATAATTTTACTCTGGATCGTGCCGTCTTCTAGGCCCAGAACCAAACGGTCCCGGAGAGCTTCTTCTAAGTCTGCGAATCCGCAGAGGCCTCCAAGGTTTCGGAGGTCCACGATATAGTCAGCAAGGCTTTCACCTTTCTGTTGGTCCCTCCGGTAATATTCGTGTCTTCGGACTAAGGTTGGCACGGTGGGCGCGTAGTGAGCCCGTAGTAAAGGCTCGAGGACGTCTCAGTCCATCTCTTTTACCTCTGCTGGCTTGGCAAGTGACTTTGCCATTTTAAACACGGTAGGGCCGCAGTGGGTTAGAAATATAGCTCTTTTTTTTCCGGCTGTTGCATTTTTCAAATTGTTGGTCTCCAGAAACATCTGGAACCTATCCATGTACGACTCCCAGTCTTCGGTTTCTGGGTCGAATGGAGCGGGTGGTACGACACCGCTGGCCATGTTGCCGTTGATGGTGCGTGTTCAACCACGTGCTCTGTTAGTTGCTCTGTAGGTTAGTCAGTATGGAGAATAACGGAGACCAGACATCTGACCAGTGACTTCAACTCTTTAATAAAGTAATTGAACATAACAGAGCAATGCTATGGGCAGCAGTAACCCTTTTATAGGGTTAGCTGCTGCCTCATTAACCAATGAAAATGTGCAACCAGTTCAACTACTAACCAATAAGAACAGTCCCACAAAGTGGCCAATCAGGGACTGGTTCTGGCCCAATCCCAAGTTGTTGTATAAGGACCAATCAAGTGTGCAGGTTTTCAACTCCTAATTTGCATTTAGGTTATTCACTTTTATTGATTCACAACAACTTCCATGTATACTTTTCTGTGATCTGACTGAAATCATCATTCTTTTATTGTGGCTGCTGTTCTGTTGCCTTGGACATTTTATGATCTGATGAATTCATCACGACTGTTTTGCCAGTAGTGGTTTCTCTGAGTTCTTGTAAATTCATGCTGAAATTATCATTGATAGTAACCCTAACCCTAACTCTAGCTCTGTCTTCATGTTTTATGCTTCCAGTGGTTAATCTCATTTTATTTTATACAATATTAAATTATTTTTTTCTTCAATTGATCCAAAGTATTATCAACAATTTTATCACAGGCACTATAATAATATGGAGGCCTTCTTTTTAAAAATTTATTCAGTTATTATAATGTTCCTAATTTCAAAGTCATATGTTATAGTCATAGTCTTGACAAGATGTATTTTTTTTAAATGTTAGTGTGATGCACTTTACTATTTATCTAGAGCAGCCATAGTTTTTCTCCCAAGATAGCAGATATCTCTTCATTGCTATGTTTACTTAATCTCTCTGTGGATTTTTAAGACTAGGAACATTAAGTTTTCAGTTTTTTCTTCATCCTATTTGACTTCAATTGGTTTCACAAACTGATGTAATCTTGTGTTTGTTTGTTTTTAATATTGAGTAGCAAACTGACTTTTGCGCTTTATTCATCTTTATCAAGAGATTCTTTAAATGTTATTCATAATACCAGTGATACTGTCAGCAAATTTTAGATGGCTGATTTTTCTTCTAGCAATATTCTTTATATTTTTCTAATTTCTATTTTTAGTCCAGCATTTATGACAAATTTTGCATATGATTTAAATAATTAAGTACAATATTTAACTATGGTATAGTTAAAAAAGAACATGTCAGAACCAGAGATTCTTGCTCTACTTTGAAAATATTTTGCCAAAGGTTTTTTTGTTGTTGTTGTAAAATGTATGGTTCCTGATCTATTTTATTTCCCCCCTTTGCAAGAATTCAGCTAGATATTAAGTAATTACAATAAATTGTATGACTTGATACCAAAATACTTTCTCAATCAGAATTAAGCTACCCAATGTTCCTATCCAACAGACAACAAATGGTCAAAATAGGGAAGGCCCTATCAAATCCAGCACCAGTTAATAGTGGTGTCCCCCAAGGTTAGGACCCACACTTTCTGCTTTACATCAATGACCTATGTGACAACATTAAAAGCATCTGGGTCCTCTTTGCTGATGATGTAAAATTATTT